>NC_053143.1:3804188-4119832 GCF_016808335.1 Panicum virgatum | reverse complement strand
TTTTACTCCTCACAGTTACTTCTAGGCTCCAGTCAATGCAAGGTATGGTTTTCTTACGGGACTCATTTTACTTATTTCATTCATGTCTTTTCTTGGCTACTTTTGTCTTCGAGTCCAGGGTTTAACAATTGAATGACAGCTACAGGAAGTTATTCTTTTTCTGGATGAGATGTCTACATGCCTCGACGGCTAGACTTGAGAAAGCAACTCGGTAATAAAATGACATAACTAATTGAAGAGAAGAGTTGTGGATAGAAGCACCGTCTTCAAGATTTCTTTATCTTGTAAAACTTGTCTTTTTATTCCCATAGTTCCTCATGTGGACCAAACTTATATATATATATATATATATATATATATATATATATATATATATATATATATATATATATATATATATATATATATATATATATATATATATATATATATAGACACACACACACACACTCTCTACAAGTTATATCTTCTTAGAGCGAAGGACCCATTTTCCAGAGGATCAGTCTTGAATATCCAGGATGATATATATATGGGAAAATTTAGTTAGAAAACAGATGAATCAATGTCTATCAGTTCTTAAAACCACGCACCTTTTGCTAGAGTAACAATATAGCACCTTGTGTCACTCAAATGATTGCATTTTTGCTTATTAAGTACACTATTGTTATTGTACAAGATTATTATATCATAGACATATATATCAAACTGAGTCTGTGCCTACAGATTGGTGAAAGTAACTGTGGAGTAGGGATATTGAAAACTGTGGTTTAGTTGCCTTAGTCAATCTTGTGTTCTTGAACATTTTCACCTTGTCACAATATTTTGGCAATAACATTTCTTGGAAAATATCTTACTCAAAACAACTAGGGATTAATATGTCGTTCTTGCAATGTGCAAAAATCAGAAGGTAACATTATGTGCATGATTCAAAAGGATAAGTTACTATAGTACTCCCTCCGTTACTATTTCTTAGGCGTATCACGGTTTTCAGCTTTTTTTAGATTTATAGGGTGCGCCCCCTTTGGAAAGCTCCGTTGGCCTCGGTACTCCACGATACTTAACTCGTGATACATTTAATCGGCCTTATGGGAATCCAAATCGTCGCGCCATGGGGATAACTGCACATTCGTATCACATAATTGCAGGAAGTATGCACATTCGTATGGAGTTAACTCTCGTCTTGGTCTCTGGAGTAGAGGCTGATATGCCTAAGAAACAGTAACGGAGGGAATATTTCTTAAGACAAATCCTACTCAAAACTATCTACTATAAATGTAAAAGGAACTTTTTGTTTCTTCTAAAAATGCCATAACCTATATTTTTCCAGTTTGCTTTATCAGGTCAAATCATAAAATATCAATATCTTAGAATTAAGTAGTGTCCCCTAAGCATATGTCATTGATGTGTTGCCGAAAAATATGCAATCTCTGTGTAAAGTTGGAAGTATAATTCAGTCTTAGGCGATTGACTGGCTTATTCATGCTTTAATTCTTAATGAAACGTCAGGGACTTGAAATTGTAACCTGATGATCAGAGATTGAAGTTGTAACCTGAGGACACAAGGATTCCCATCAAAATGGACACTGCTACCTATGGTCATATCTAAGGCACAACAAAAATTTGTTCGACCGAAATTTGGAAAAGGCAAGACAATAGTTTTGGTCCCTTTTTGAAGGTTACGGAATTATCCAGCATATTTCATAGCCATTAATTAGTTTACACTAAGATTATGACAGTAGTTAAGTATAGTTTCACTACGAAACTACTATGTCTATACATGTGGCAAGCAAGGCCAAGCAGTCGTTGCATCGCACGAATCCAATTCTTATATATATACCTGTGGTTGCTTGGATTCTCTCTCCGATGAAAGTTTGGCCATGGTTCCATTTTAATTTGTATACTATAAAGACAGTACCTACTACTCCCTCCGTTTTTAAATACTTCGTCGTTGACTTTTAACACGATGTTTGACAATTCGTCTTATTCAAAAACTTTATGCAAATATACGAAAACAGGAGTTGTGTACTTAAAGTACCTTTGATGATTAAACAAGTCATAACAAAACAAATAATAATTTTATAAATTTTTTAATAAGACGAATGACCAAACGTCGTTTCAAAAGTCAACGATGACAAGTATTTAAAAACAGAGGTAGCACTATATATTTTCATAACATGAGAACAACATGACTCGGACAGTAAGTCATATATACGAACAAAGGACAATTCGAGTTCCTGATTCTGATTCATCTTCTTTTTCCAATCATCTCAGGAACGCATGCAAGTAGTAGTTCAACAACGTACGTGTTTGGAGATCTTCTCTAGCCATTGCCACTTGGACAAACCGTACCTAGCATGTGTGAAAATACGAAACTGCTTCGCCTTCCCCAGCTAGAGCTACTCCGTACCCTCTAGAACAGGATATGGGTTTTCCCGGTTGGGCTAGTTCGTTGGGATGGACGGCGCCACAGCTAGCTTCACATCCATGTAGATGATGACACCGACACCGCACCTGCTTCTGTATGGTTACAATCTCATGGCTGCCGGCCGATTCCAGCTAGCCACTTTTTCATCATGGGAAAAGTATGCAGTGTCCATCGTTGATGTATGCGTGGAAACACCTCCTTTATGCCTGGTTAGTCAAAATAAAGTCGCCTGATGCCAAGGAAAAGCTGGGCAAGTTTTGCTTCTGCGCGTTGTTGTGTGTTGCACGTACGTAACGGCTGACAGTGGCTGCGACATGTCGTGTATGGCGCTCATTCAGTTATTTTACTACACCGGGTAACTGCAGTTTTGAGTTGGACAAAGCTAATATCCTCCAGGGCCAAATTAGTTGTTCGTTTTGAGATTGTTCTTAGTTAACGGTTTCAAACTTTTGTTGTGCAGAATCAGTTTCATGCACAATGAAAGACCGGGATCGATGATTAGGCTAAGACGGGGAGGGGGTGAATTAGGCTTACTAAAACCTTAGCCTAAGCTAAAATCCAGTTTGCACAAAATATAAGCTAGAACATGCTATCTAGATGTGCAACTAGGGTTCAACTAGGTGAAAAACTCTCATCCCAAAAGATTTGCAACCTATAACTAATCCTATCAAGATACTACTCTATGAAAGTAAAGGCACACAAAGTTGTAATATGAAAATACGGAAGCTTAAAGGTAAGGGATGAGAGGAAGCAAATTCTTGACATGAGGATTTATCCCGTGGTTCGGTTAGGCATTAAGCCGCTCCTACATCCACGTTGTTGAAGCACTCACAAAGAGTATTGCTTCCCGGCAACCAAGTCTCTTCCGGGGACACCAAGCTCCCGGTCATCTTGATCTCACTTTCCACTAAGGAGCTTCTCCACGAAGAATGGGGGTCTCCATGTCCCCCGCACACGATCGTCGACGCTGCTCCACACCAAGCCGGAGGGTCGAAAACTTCCGGCGAGCCACCAAGGCTCCAAGGGGCCGGCACACCAAGATACAAGTTGTGGTTCACTCTAGAACCAGCCACAAGTCAACTACACCTTGCACACTCTCTCAATCTTGAGCTAGCCTAGCACTCTCACTCACAAAGCTTATGCTAAACCTAATGATTTGATCAATTGGCTCTTGGGTGGCTTGGAGAACTTCTTCAATGTGTGTGGTGCTTCTCCCTGAACTCCAACAACCTCAAATTACCCGGGGTGAGGTCTTATATAGGCTAGAGCAGCTCAACTAGCCATTACATGCTTTTACCTAGAAAAGCACGTAGGCATCGGTTAAACTAGTCACATGTGTCGGTTTAACCGGTCACACTAACCCGTTCACCCGTTCATATCCGTTGAACTCCTAACGGCTTCTGACAGCTGACATCATTGCACCGACGCTTCAACCGGTAGTGCGTCGGTTCAACCGGTCATGAAGGGTTTGTTCCTTGACCGCTTCTGGCGCTTTGAAATCTTCCCTAAGTAATAGTCGTACCAAAGCACCGACGCTTCTTTCTTGTACCATCGGTTCAACCGGTCGCACTGAGATTCCTTCACTTGATTGTCATAGCCCTTGATCAATGCACCGACGTCTCTTTTCATATAACGTTGGTTCAACCGATCGCTTTGACTTGGTTCCCTTTAGAACTGATCATTGCACCAGTCAGTACAAAACATAGGGCATCGGTTCAACCTCACTACTACAAAAACTGATTAATCGAGGCACTTTGAAAAGGGCTCGGAGGCGGGCAGGAAAAATAACCGCCTCAGTTAATGGCCCGCATTAACCGAGACGGTCACTTTTTATTAACCGAGTCGGTTTCGCAAAATCTATTAACCGAGGCGGACTCCTTATAAATGTCCACCTCGGTTAATAGTCTATCAATTGGTCGCCTATTTCTTGCTGAACTCGTCCAATTCATCACTTCTTTGAGTTCTTTCTTCGTGTTTTGCTTTGCTGGGCCTTTGAATATCATCCTTGGGACCTACTAATATTCACTTGACAGCTTAATTAGTCCCAATAATTATATTGTCACTCAATCACCAAAATCACAAAACTATGGCCTAATGGGGCCATTTTCCTTACACACAATCGACGCCGAGGATGGCTTTTCGTCAAGAAAGGGAGAATGATGAGGACGTGATATCTAAAGAATCAAAGATCTCGGCTTAGTGCCTTTGTGATTTTAGTGATTAATGACAACATAGTCAATGAGACTAATAATATTTGCTAATATATAAGGTTTTAGTCTCATGGATCAATTTGAAGGAATAACACCTCAAAAAACACATTGAAGATCGAAAAGATGGCCGAAAACCGAAAGCCAGGACAAAGAGAGGAATGAATTCGATTTGTCCCATGATTTTGAACTTTTTCAAATGATGAAGATCTCAAGATTTCAGTTCCATGTTGTAGAGATTTTCACAAGCTTTCCAACGAACCAAAGATCATCAAAATTGGAGTGTGGAATAAAAAGTTAGGTCTGAAACACGGTAGGCCGACGAGCTGAAAGTGACCACCAGAAATTCTGATGATAATGCTCCAGTGAGAGCACCAGTCTATCCGGTGAGTGCAATATAATTGCGCCTGAAGCGCTCCATATTTGGACCACTTGGCATCACTTTTCACATGATACTCCGATGGTAGCACAGGATACTCCAGTGAGTGCACCGAAAAGTTTTTAGAAACTCTGCATTTCCGGTCTGTTGGTGGCTCTACTCACAAGATACTCCGGTGGTATGTTTTTTGGGCATCACCATTAAATCCGGTGAGTACATCAAAATGTGACCGTTGGAGCAACGGCTAGTTTGGTTGGGGCTATATATACCCCTCTACCAAGGGCATTTGAGGTGTACATTGGACCTAGGGGAAGTGTTGCCACACATATTTGAGAGCTTCCATCACCAGCGAAGATATTGAAGATTAGGGCTTTTTAACACAAGGTTTAGAGCTTGATTAGTGCTAGATTAGACCTTTAGTGCTTATTGCTAGGTGATTAGTCTAGAGTGAGGAGA
This sequence comes from Panicum virgatum, assembly GCF_016808335.1. Taxonomy (NCBI): domain Eukaryota; kingdom Viridiplantae; phylum Streptophyta; class Magnoliopsida; order Poales; family Poaceae; genus Panicum; species Panicum virgatum. The sequence goes on along the minus strand of NC_053143.1, from coordinate 4,114,365 downwards.
GGTGAACCCTTTTGTAACCTCAAGGCGTCGGCAACGCGGGCGGTGGTGTGGTGACGAGGAGGCGGGCACGGCTAGTGAAGGAGGCGATGGCGAACAAGGAGTTGGCCGACTAAGGCGGCGTGTACTGGCTGGGGTTGGTAGATGAAGTATGCGGGCAAGGGTTGGAGAGGAAGAGAAAACGGCTAATAAGTGTACTCTTATATATTCAAACTACCAAAAAAGTGACAGGCTACAAGTGAAGCCCGTCACCTTTGTCATCTGGAACAAACCCCGTCATCCATGTCGGAATTATAGGTGACAGGCTATGTTTGAAGTCCATCACTTGTATTACAGGTGACGGGCGATTACGACACGTCACCATTGTGATGTCAAATGTGATGTGCTTCGATTTGGCCGAGGCCCCGAGGGAGTCAAATGTGACGATGTGACGTATGTCATCTATGCGCATCACCTTTGGCTTAAGGGTGACGCGCCACAAACTCGCGTCACCTTTGTGCGTGCCATTATAGGTTGTTTGTTACATAGTGAAGGTCTCCATTGGAAACTTTTGCCTTCATTTAGTTGCTTCCTTGGACCAAGTAGAAGATGGTTATTAGAACATTGTAATAAATGGACCAAATGATCCTGCGCAAATTACGGTGTTTGGTTGGAATGCAATGGATGGTATAACCGTATAAGAGTGTGTTTGACTAATGTACGTAGTGCCACATGAATGGCTTAGTTTCAAACCACATAAGCATCAACTATATGTATTTAAAACTTAATATCTATAGTAAATGCTAGGATGTACTTTGTGGTAAAAGTTGAGATTCAAAATCTTTTAATTAATTCACATAAAAAAAGATAAATTGAGGGTGCATTGGCACTAAATGACAATTTTTTGTCCTCCAGTACAAATACAATCAAAATTTCTTACTTTTATGTGAATCAATCTAGGAAGGTTTTGAATCTCAACTTTTGTGACAAAGTAACATGAACTATGAGTCCGAAATATGTTTTTTTGAAGAATTTTGACCATTTCCAACTTTTGTGGCGTTTTCAGCTGATTCACTGTCATCACTAGCACAATTGACAAGATCTTAGTTTGACCACTTTTTTTCTTTCATATATGAAACTAGTAGGATGCACGTGCAACACACACGTGTTTGCAGAACAATGTTGCGAGAAAATACATACACTAAACTTTGTTTGCAACATGAATTAAAAAATATGTATTATGCGTACCTTTGCATGTTTTTTTTTCTTTTTCTTCATCACCAATATTGGTGTATCTTTCTATCTTCTTCTTAAGCATGCGCGCCCCGGGATCATCATTCACGTTTGCGCCGCCTGCCCACAATCATGCACACATCAACATCAAGAGGAAGATGATACATAAACAAGCGGTGAAAAGTCAGAACAGAAACATACCTGTTGAGTCATCGATTCCACCATCATCGCATGTAGGTCTTTTTGAACGAACTTGGATATTTATAACGTCAGCGAGAGGAGGACGACGATCCATAAATTGACGACGGAGGATGGATCACCTTCTGTCCTAGGGTGTCGGTGTTTACCGCCAAGCCTGCTCAGGGATACCCTTAGCAGTAGGGTTTGTAGGTAGGGATCGACGGCTCTGAAACTCGATGGTGCAAGGAACACAAAGATTTAGATAGGTTCGGGCCGCGAGTTGCGTAATACCCTACGTCCTGTGTGGTGGTTTGTATTGCCTTAGGTGTAGATGTGTTTCAAGGGGGTCCCTGCCCGCCCTTATATATCCTGGGGGATAGGGTTACATATAGAAAGTCCTAGCTGAGTACAGTTGGAGTCCTTCTACAACACGATCGGGTAGTTTTCTTATACTGCAGCTAGTTCTACGCCTATTCGGGTAGTTACAAAAGAGGTAAGGTACATCCATGAGCTATCCCTTACTCTAGAACATTCTATGTCTGTAAGCAGTCCCGTTGCCCCGGGTCTGACAAGCCCCCGAGCTCTTCGTAGCCGAGTCCTGCAGGCGTCGAGTACTTGGCTGGGCGTCTTCGAGTCCTTCAAGTAGTCAGAACATCCTTCTGGTTGCTTCTGACTCTTCCTTCAGATACGTTCGAGTAGTCCTTCAAGTACTTCCGTTTGTTTCGAGGCTATGAGGTGCTCAAGCCCCGAAATCTCGATCATATATGGTGCGTGAAGTACTCGCGCTCCATATCGAGTAGCCCTCGAGTCTTAGGTTGAATCATAGAATCAGGCTGAGGGTCACTTCAGTCTTTTTCTTCTTCTTTATTTTTCAAAAAAATTGAAAAATAAATCTCTGATACATATATTCCGCAGCCCTCGAGTCTTGAATTTAAATCCCTCTATTCAGATTTAAGAATCAATGTAAACTCATGCAACAACTGAAAACTACCCTGAGAAGGAGAGAATCCGTTGGCATCCCAAATATTCACAAAATTGCCCCCTGAAGACCGTATAAAGCCAGTTGAAAACTTCCAAGGGTTTCACCTCTTGAACTCTTGGCCGCCGTCAAACTTGGATTTCATATTTGCCTCTTCTCAGTCAAAATCCAAAAGCCCCTCTCGTAGCCCCCGAGCCAAAACTCATGACTTTGAGATGGCTCCCAGGAAGAACAAATCCAAAGTTGAGGAAGAAACTATCGCCAATATGTCTACAGGTTGGCGTAAAAGCAAGATGTCTGAATCACTGGTCCGAGAGTTGGAGAATATGGGTCTCCTCAAAGAGCAGGGCGTAAGCCAATGGCGCACTGATGAAGAAGAAGATTACCCTATGGAAGGTACTCTTGAGACCGTTATGTTTCGCGATTTTGTAGAATGTGGTCTCACTCTTCCTGTATTAGAATTTTTCTATAGACTTCTTCAGTTTTGGGGAATTCAGTTACACCATCTCACTCCCCAATCCATCTTGCATCTTTCCATTTTCACTCATTTCTGTGAGGCATTCCTTGGACTTCTCCCCCATTTCCATCTTTTCTAACATTTCTTCTTCCTTGTTCCAATCCCTAATGCCGCCAATCCCGCCGTAGTTGGGGGATGTGAATTGGTACTCCGCCCTGAGAACCGAGACGAGTACTTGGCTTATGATCCGTCAGGTCAGGGAGCCGAATGGAAGAAATTCTGGTTCTATGTTGGGAACTTCGAATCCCCACTTCCAGAAAGGACTGCTGGTGCCCCCCAAGTCCAGGAGAGCTGGTCGAGTAGAGGACCTGGTGGTAAGCAAGTTGAAGCCATTCTTCGTGCGATTGCCATTATTAAGAAAAAGGAAGTCACTGGAGATCATGTGGTCTTCTCGTTTATCAGTCGCCGGACGCAGCCTCTCCAGCTGTGAAAGCATCCTGCCTTTAGATATGAAGGTACACAAGATCCCACTAGGATGTCCTCAGAACCATTGGCGCAGTCTGAAATAAAGAGATGCTGCAAGATACTCGATAACTTCGACAAGTCTTCGACGCTTCCAACGCTCTTCTCAGCACAAAATCCTCCCGATAATGCCTGGGTATGTGCTTTGGATACCATGTCGAGTACTTATAGTTAAGCATTTTTGATCTTCTGACTAAGTATTGGCTTCTTTCTGCAGAAGAATTATAAATCCTGGAATTGTATGCCTCCGCCTTCTGCAAATGCTGATTATGACGATAGCAAAAAATGGATGGTAGCTCCCGGATCAATATTGCAGAGGAAAGTTTCTCGTCTCGATGCCGGCCAGTAAGTATATAACATTTTGTTGATTGTATCCCGTTTGCCTCAGCTTTCTTACTCAGAATCTTGCTTGGCTAGGGTCCAACATCTTTCAGCGCATGAAAAAGATCAGGTCCAAGACTTCTGGAACTGGGTGTTGAGTGGTTCGGAAGAAACTAGTCGATCAGCCCCCAATTCTCCTGTAATTGGGTTGATCGAGAACCCGGCTGCCAGTTTTCCGAGTGCAGACACAGCTGAGAAACCAAGCGAGCCAAGCCCTGAAACATCTGATACTCCTGTGGCTGCTGAAGGAGCTTTCAAAACTAGTGGATCTGGGAGTAGTGGAGCAGAAGAGTCAAAAGGTCCTTCCGTTCGACTGGTACCATTCCATTCTATGCCTCAGTCAGCCCAAGAAGAGCTGGGAAAGGAACTGTTTGATGATCTGCTGTTGTCTCTAGACAACATGAAGAAACTTGCTGATTGTATGTAGTGGAGCTTTAAATTCACCAAGGTGAGTCTTCTGCCACAATTTGTCTTTGTCGAGTAGTTGTTGGTATCTGACCAGATTCGCTTTGTATGTCTCAGGATGTAGCCAATCGATCTTTCTTAAAGTCTCATGCTCTGTATAAGACTGTGGACAACAGAAATGTCTTGGAGGATCAGAGAGCCATGATTGCCAAACGTTTGGATGAGTCCCTGGCGGCTCGTAATAAGCTCTATGAAGCAAATCAACAGCATCATCTGGAGATTTATAATATGAAGCTCCAGATCAAAAATCTTGAAGAAGAAAAATCAAGGCTGCAGGAAGAAAATTCTGAGCTTCAACAACAAGTGCAGACTGCCCAAGCTTGTAAGTACTCGCTCTTTTTTCCTTGATTTTGCTTGGTCAATAATAATTACTGAAAAATCTTTCCATCAGGTTCTCCAGAAGACCATACTCGACTGGTTGCAGCAGCTCAAGCTCTTGTGGATGTGATCGATGAAGGAGGGTCGTCAAATAGCAAATCCTTGGTGGAGCGCTTGGAAGAAGCTCCCCAGAAGATTTTTGATGTCTTGACGGCTACTTCCAAGAATTATCTAACCCACATGATAGGAGTTGTCAAGTCGTACTTGCCTCAGTTTAATCTGGCTCCAATAGCTAAAGGAATAGCTCCCAATTGCTCTGATGAGAAATTCCAAGAATATTGTAAGGAATCAGAAGTGTTTGCGGAGGAAATTCTGAAGAACATGGCAGAGTAGACTGTTTGTAACAACTCTTATCATCTTCAGTGAGCTCTTGTCGTTGTTCATAGCTTGTATCCTATTAGTGTGTCTTCAGAAGCACAATCTGATATCGTAGGATAAGTATGAACTAGACGATCAATCAAGTAGAATACCCGAATGGGGTAATCCTTAAAGTTAATCAGTTAGGATGAATCCCGTCGGACTATCCAAATCGAAAAACTTGTAAAGATACCCGTAAACTACTCGATCAGGCGAGTAGTGTGTCCTTACCAAAGACTGGAGTAATCCGTAAGACAAAACTATTAGGTACGAACCCCGTCGGGTTGTCCAAGACATAAATGTCATAGGGATATCCGAGACTTACTCGAGCGAGGCGAGTAAGGTGTCCATTAACCAAGGACTGGAGTAATCTTTAAGGCTAAACTGTTAGGTATGAACCCCGTCAGGTTGTCCAAGACGTAAATGCCAGAAAGATATCCAAAACTTACTCGAGCGAGGCGAGTAAGGTGTCTAACTTGTTGACTGGAGTAACTACTAAGATTGACCTGTTAGGGCGAACCCCGTCGGGTTGCCCAAGATGGACAAAATGTAGTAGTGTCCATAACGTACTCGAGCGAGCGAGTAGTTTTGCATTGACAGTAATGCTAGAGTTCCTCATAGTTGACCTGTTAAGATGAACTCCGTCGAGTTATCCAAGATGGACAACTAGTAAGGTATCCATTCACCTTCTCGAGCTAGGCGAGTAGGTTGTGCCCTTTAAGGGAAAGAATGCAACTTGTGTAGTTGTTCTAAAGGAAAACTGTGTAAGCTTATCCTGAACTGGTGATGCTGTCAGATTGCCTTTAATGTAGTTGATATGCCAATAAGGATCCTCACTTTATTAAAGAAATCCACTAACACCACTAGTTGCTTGGATCGGGGATAAAACTTGCGCAAGTGCTCGATGTTCCAGGAATTCGGTACCTCATTGCCATCTGCATCAGTGATTCTGTATGAACCCGGTCTTGTAACCTTAGTTACAATGAAGGGACTTTCCCATCTGGAATTTAACTTGTGCAATCCTGTCTCATCCTGAATCCGGCGAAGTACTAGATCTCCAATGTTGAAAGATCTTTGCTAGACATTGCGATCGTGATAGCGTCTGACTCCTTGAAGGTATCTAGCCGATTGAGTTAAGGCGTTGACTCTGCCCTCTTCGACTGAGTCTAACTCAAGTTGTCGAGCTTCATCTGCTTCTCCTTCTTGATAGGCTTCTACTCTTGGAGGTTTCCACATGATATCAGCGGGTAGTATAGCCTCTAACCCATAGGTAAGGAAGAAAGGAGATTGTCCAGTTGCTTTGCTGGGCTGGGTTCGCAGCCCCCAGACTACGTGAGGTAGTTCTTGAATCCACTTACCGCCTTTCTTGGTGTTGGCGTCGTAGAGTCTTTTCTTCAAGCCGTCGAGTACTAAGCCATTGATGCGCTCAACTTGACCGTTTGCCTGAGGGTGAGCCACAGAAGCATATTTGACCTCGATGCTGGAATTGTCGCAGAAATCCCAAAAAGATTATGACGTGAAGTTGGAGCCAAGATCTGTAATAATGGTGTGAGGAAAATCAAACCGATGGATAATGTCGGAGATGAAGTCCACTGCTCTATCTGATGAGATCTTAACAATGGGCTTGTACTCGATCCACTTGGTGAACTTGTCGACTGCTACCAGCACATGATTGAATCCTCCTGGAGCGATGGTTAATGGTCCGGTCATGTCCAAACTCCAACAGGCGAACGGCCATGATGGAGAGATTGTTATCAAGTTGTGTGCTGGGACATGAGTCTTCTTGCCAAAGAATTGGCAACCAGGGCACCGTCGGACCAGGTCTTCTGCATCCGAGACAGCTGTTGGCCAGAAGAATCCTGACCTATACGCCTTGTCGACTAGTGTCCTTGATGCAGCATGATTGCCGCAAACTCCTTCGTGTATTTATCGGAGGATGTCTTTGCCTTCTTCAAGGGTAACACACTTCATGAGGATGCCTGAAGCAGAGCGCTTTTGTAGGTTGTCGCCGATGAGGACGAAACCCTTGCTGCGCCTGGTGATGCGGGCAGCTTCAGCGCTTTTAGGCTCAACATGTGGTGGAAGCTTAAATTCCTTGATGAAATCAATAAATTGAGTTCGCCAATCTTCATCAACCATCAGCACTTCTCTGACTGTGGCTGGGGCCTCCGAGTCAGTGGCTTGTTGGCTTTGTTACTTGACTGATGGGTGGTGAAGTTCATGGACAAAAACTCATGGTGGAACAGCTGCTTGAGTGGACCCAAGTTTGGAGAGGACATCAGCTCCCACGTTGTTGTTATGATCGACGTGGTGGATTTCCAATCCTGAGAACTTGTTTTCGAGCTTTCTGATTTCTGCAACGTATGCGTCCATTGTATCTTTGTTGACATCCCATTCTTTATTGACTTGTTGAACGATGAGTAGAGAGTCGCCGTAGACGAGTAGTCGCTTGATATCGAGAGATACTGCTAGTCGGAGGCCGTGTAGCAATGCCTCATGTTCGGCTTCGTTGTTGGAGACCTTGAACAAGATTTGGAACACATACTTCAATTATTCTCCCTTGGGGGAGATGAACAAAACTCATGTGCCGCCTCCATCGATCTTGAGTGAGCCGTCGAAGTACATCACCCAATGCTCTGGAATGTTCTGGGGTGGTGGAATTTGGTTTTCCCACCATTCAGCCAGGAAGTCGACTAGTGCCTGTGACTTGATTACTGTTCTTGGCTTGAAGTTGATTTCTAACGCTCCCAGTTCAACTGTCCTCTTTGAGATTCGTCCAGTGGCATCCCGATTGTGGAGTATATCCCCCAATGGGAAGTCAGTTATGACTAAGATCTTGTATTCATCGAAGTAATGCCGGAGCTTCCTGTAGGTGATTAGAATTCCATACAGAAGTTTCTGAATTGATGGATATCTAACCTTTGATTCAGAGAGTACTTCGCTGATGAAGTAGACTGGTCTCTAAACACCGTAAGCGTGGCCTTCCTCCGGGCATTTGACTACTATCGCTGTGCTGACTACATGGGTAGTCGCAGCGATGTAGAGGAGTAATTCCTCACCGGGTAGTGGAGCTGTTAGAATCAGCGGTGACTGGAGATGATGCTTGAGATTCTCGAGTGCTTCCGCGGCTTCTGTAGTCCACTCGAATTTATATTGTCGCTTTAAGAGTTTGAAGAAGGGTAACCCTCGTTCGCCAAGCCTGGACAAGAATCGATTCAAGGCTGCCATGCAGCCTATAAGCTTCTGGACATTCTTGATGGTAGCTGGAGTGTCCATGGCCATGATGGCATTGATCTTCTCTGGATTAGCCTCCATTCCTCGGTTACTGACGATGAATCTGAGTAGTTTTCCAGAGGGTACACCAAAGACGCACTTGGTTGGGTTGAGCTTCCAGCGGAATTTCCGGAGGCTGTTGAAGGTCTCTTCCAGGTCAGTAATGAATTGATCCTGGGTCTTCGTTTTGACAATGACATCATCAACATAAGCTTCAACATTGTGATGTAGCTGATCGGAGAAGCATAGCTGTATCGCACGCTGGTAAGTAGCGGCAGCGTTTTTCAACCCGAAGGACAAGGTCTTGTAGGTGTATGCCCCGTAAGGGGTGATGAAGGCCGTCTTGATTTGGTCTTCTTCTTTTAGGGCGATCTGATGATACCCTGAGTAGCAGTCGAGGAAGGATAACAGGACACATCCTGCTGTCGAGTCGATTACTTGATCGATACATGGTAGCCCGAAAGGATCCTTCGGGCAATGCTTGTTTAGATCAGTGTAGTCGACACACATCCTCCACTCGTTGTTGTTCTTCTTCTGGACGAGCACAGGGTTGACCAACCAATCAGGGTGGTAGACTTCCTTGATGAACCCAGCTGTGAGTAGTTTTGCCATCTCTTTTTTGATGGCTTCTCGCTTTTTCGGTTAGAACCGCCATAACCGTTGCTTTTTTGGTGTTGCTTTAGGGTCGACCTTCAAGGCATGCTCGATCAACTCCTTGGGCACCCCTGGTATATCCGCTGGTTTCCACGCGAATACATCTCGGTTGGCCCTAAGGAAGTTGACGAGCTCGAGTTCCTATTTGTCACCCAGTCCTGCTTCGATGATGGCTGTTTTGGAGTCGTCTCCCTCTTGTAGCTGGATAGTCTTGGTGCCCACACCATTGGTTGGTTTAACCGATGATTGGCATGGCCTCTTGGAAGGCATCGGCTCCTTGAGTGAGAGTTCTTTAGCAGCGACAAGTATTTCGCTGACAGAGCTAGGAACCCGGATAGTGCAAGCATGATCTATTGCTTCCTTGTCGCACTCGAAGGACTTGAGGAGGTCTCCCCGTAGTGAAAGGACTCTTTTGTTGCCTGGCATCTTGAGGAGCAGGTAGACATAGTGCGGCACTGCCATGAACTTGGCTAGTGCAGGTCTTCCTAAGATAGCATGATAAGAGGACTCGAAGTCGGCTACTTCGAATTTGATGTACTCTATCCGGAAGTTCTGTTCTGTACCAAATGTGACTGGGAGGGTAACCGAGCCAATTGGAGTAGAGGAATTTCCGGGGACGATGTCGTAGAACGGGGCCTTGCTTGGAGTAAGCAGACTCATTTAGTTGAGGCCCATCTTTACCAATGTGCTTGCAAAGATTAGGTTGAACCAACTTCCGCTGTCAATGAGTACTCGAGTAAGCTTGGAGCCCTGAACGACTGGATCGAGTACTAGCGGGAACTTTCCAGGTTCAGAGAAGCTGGTCCACTGATCCTCCCTGGAGAAGGTAATGGGGACCTCGCTATATTTGAGTGGCCTCTAAATAACTGGTTCGACTGAGAGGATCTCTCTGAGTAGGAGCTTCTGATCTCGCTTGGAGAAGGTAGAATCTCCTCCAAATATGACGTTGACGATGTTTTGCTGCTGTTGGAAACCGTCACGATCTTTCTTGTCGTCTTCATCATCTTTGTCTTGTTCTTTCTTTGGAGCAGTTGCAGGTGCTGACTGGAAGGATTTGCGCAGGATCGTGCACTCCCACATCGAGTGGTTGCTCTTGGGGTGGATTGGACATCTTTTGTTGTGAAGTATCTTGTCAAACTGGTCCTACGGTTTGTCGCCCTTCTTACCGCGCGGTGTGCGATCCATAGTGCCGACAGTGTCGTCAGGCTTACGCTTACGCGTAGGATCCCGCTGGTTGCTGGGCCCTCCACGGTCGTTGTGGCGCTTCCCGTTGTTGTCGCTGTTGCGACGGGAAAAGCGACTGCGTTCTTGCTCCTCTTCATCTGCCCAGCGCTGCATCATGTCACGTAGGTCTACCACCATTTTGGGCCGATTACGCCCAAAGTCGCGGTATAGTGACTGCATGGTGATGCCGCTCTGGGAGTAGTCGATGACGTCGTCGTCGGCGACGTTGGGGATGGTGGCTCTTGTGTCGAAGAAGCGTTTGACGTAGGATCTGATCGACTCGCCTTGCTCCTGCTTGATCATGGACAGGGCGTGTCGAGTAGCTACACGGTGTAGCGACCCTTGGAAGTTGTCGATGAAGGCCTTCTTGAGGTCGTCCCACGAGTGAATGGACTCGTGCGCCAATGTTTCGAGCCACGTGAGGGGTGCGGGCTCTAGGGCCATCGGGAAGTAGAGGACCTTGGTGTTGGTGTCTCCCCCTACAACACTAACAGCGGTCGAATATAAACATAACCATTGAGCAGGGTCTTGCTTACCGTCGTACTTTTGGATATTTGTCGGCTTGAAATCCTTTGGGTACTCAACGTTGCCGAAGACACTGCTGAGGGCGGGGAAACGATCGGAGTTGTCTGCAAGCTGTGCTCTGCATCTTGCGTTGATGATGTCCCGTGCGTCCACAATGGAATCGGCTACTTCTTCCCTGTTGTTCCCATGGTTGTTGTTGCGGTTTGGCTGAGGGCCAGGAGCTTGATTTGCTTGTGGTTGGCCACCTCTGGGGCGATGACTACTTGCAGCTTTCTGATCCTCTTGGTTTCTTCGGTTCTGCTGTTCCTGCTGCTGTTGACGGTGGTGGCCTCCAGGGGTACGGCTTGCTTGAGGTATTACTGTTGCAGTAGCCCTTGATCGCGTACCGTGAAGCGAGGACAGGGGGTTCTATTTCTCGAGTTGTTCAACAGCGTTTTTGGTGAGATTTATGACTCGTTCCAACTCGGGATTCTGGGGCATTGTCATGAGTCGCAGGGTTGCTTCTTCAATTGCGGCGATCGGTGTTCTAAAGATGGGATCCGCAGCATTGTTGAATTTGTTGTTGAGGTTGCATGGCGGGAGATGAGCACGTTCGGCCGCACGAATCCTGCACACTTCTTTGCGTTGATTCCTTTCCCTGTGGGCTGTACGAGTAGCTTCGTCTTCATCAGCTGGAGCGTCTTGGGTCAGGTTGTCTGCTGAGATCTGATCCAAGGCTTCGTTTGGATCATGGTGGCTTGGAGCACCTCCGGGCTGGATGATTACCGGAACCAAACGCTCGTGAGAGAAGCTTTCCAGGTCTGATTCGTAATCAGCTAGGATAGTTCCACCAGAGCCAGTTTCCCTCTCGGTTTCGAGGGGAGTGCCATGTTGAAACGGGAGATCATCAATGCTGGCGACTTCTCGCAGGTTGTCGAGTAGTTCTGCGAGGGTATGACCTTGGCAAGACTTGAGTTGCATCTTAGATAGTGCATTGGTGATGAAATCCAGGCTGTCTTGAGGTGACTCGACTGGATTTGGTTAAACGTCAAAAACGGGTGCCTCCCGGGTAGCGGTGGCTGATTGGTTTTCGACATGAAGTAGGCGATCCAGGATATTTTCATAGGAGGATCTAATCATCTGTTTATAAACAGACGATGAATTGTGCAAACCAAAGATGGGTTGCGCAATAAGAGTCCCAATCCGAGTGGATTTCGGTTTGAGATCAATCTGAGTCCGAGTAGAACTCGAGTTGTTTTCGAGTTTCGACTCGATCTCCTTGGCAAGGTCGGGAAGCAACATGACGCCGCGATCATGAGATCTGGTGAGCTTGTTGGAGTCTTCTGATGCGGAGCTCTTCGGCGTGGGAGAGTTGGTTAAGTGGCTATCGAAGCTGCCTGAACCATTGGCGACGCAGACCCACGAACCAAAGATGAAGGTGGCGCCTCTGGGAGGCGTCATGGTGCTGAAAGCGAAAGTGGCCATCGAACTCGCCGATGAACTCGCCGAGTCCCCTACCTGATGCGCCAGCTGTCGGTGTTTACCGCCAAGCCTGCTCAGGGATACCCTTAGCAGTAGGGTTTGTAGGTAGGGATCGACGGCTCTAGAACTCGATGGTGCAAGGAACACAAAGATTTAGACTGGTTCGGGCCGCGAGTTACGTAATACCCTACGTCCTGTGTGGTGGTTTGTATTGCCTTAGGTGTAGATGTGTTTCAAGGGGGTCCCTGCCAGCCCTTATATATCCGGGGGGCCAGGGTTATATGGAAAGTCCTAGCTGAGTACAGTTGGAGTCATTCTACAACATGATCGGGTAGTTTCCTTGTACTGCAGCTAGTTCTATGCCTATTCGGGTAGTTACAAAAGAGGTAAGGTACATCCATGAGCTATCCCTTACTCTAGAACATTCTATGTCTGTAAGCAGTCCCACTGCCCCGGGTCTGACATAGGGTGCGTGAATCGCCGGCGTCGCTGCCGTCGTCTAACCTGGGATGCATGGATCGCCGGCGTTGCTGAGGTTTCTTGGACGCCGAAGCACGGAATCACTGTCGCGGTGGATGGATAGCCATCTGTCCGGCGGTACGTCACCGGCAACACGAATGTTCCTTGGACACTGCACCAAAGATCTGTCACGGAGGAGAAGTCTCTAGTGCAATGGATCGCCAGTGGATCGCCACCGCCGATGTTCCTTGGACGCCGCACCAAAGAACCGACGTGCGCAGACCTCTTGGCGAGGGAGCTCAGCCATCGGCCACCGGCCGCCGAGGACTGCTCCAACTCGGAGAGGATAGCGGCACACTCATGATGGCCTCCGGCTGCCGTTGATCCTAGTGTTTGGCCTTTAGGTGGTCGTCAAGCCCTCGCTACAAAGATTGCCGTCTGTTGACACAGTATCACGGCGAACACACTCGGATGCGCTAGAACGCACGAACAATCATCAAAATGATCAACACCGACAAAGCTCTTGGCGGACCGGTCTGACCGGATGCGCCGACCGGTCTGACCGGTGGAAGCAGGAACTTCGCGTAGACCTAGAACAACGAGCTCTGGAGGGATCCCATCGGAACTCGCGGACCTAGGGATGCTCTGAGATCGGCAGGCCGCTCAGAATGCCTTCAAACTCTGTCAAGATGCAGGAAGAACAGAAAATTAGGGTTTGGAAAAGGGCTAGGGTTTGAGAGAATAAAAAGTAAGGCAAATAATTGATTCGATTGGTTATAGCCTCAATCGACCTTAGCCTTTATATTTATAGGCCGGGAAAGACGTACCCCTTCACAAATAGGTTTATAAAAGGACTCTTAATCAAAACCCTAAACCTACTCGGACTCTACAGACTTGGATCGGTCTAACCGGTCGGCCCGACCGGTCGGTCTCGGTTTGTGCCAAAATTGGCTGTCAACATATGCCCTCCTACTTTTTAGTGAGTTTTCAAGCTAAAAAGCAAATAACAGAATCATACTATGCAATACAAAGGCCTAAAAATACTGCTAAGGGCGATATCATGTATCGGCCATCTCCGTCTTCATGCATCTTGCCATACGCTGGGGTAATATTTCTTCAAGTATCTTCCATTGATAGCCCTAGGCAGATGATCTCCTTGCAGCGTCTCCAACATATATGAATTACCGAAGATAACTTTAATAATCTTGTACGGATCCTCCCAACTTGGCGACCACTTACCAAACTTATTACTTTTCGTCCCAAGAGGCAATATCATCTTCCAAACTAGCTCACCAACCAGAAAAGATTTACCTTTTACCTTTTTGTTGTAAGCTCTAGCAACCCGAAGCTTGTCTTTCTCAATCTCCTTTAAAGCCCTCAAACACTTGTCGGTCACCTCATCAATATTATCCGTCATCAAATCATGACAATCAACAGCGGAAAGGTCATTTTTCTTGGGCAATCTATAAGCGTCTAGATTTACCTCAACGGACAAAACAACCTCTTGACCATACACAAGCTCAAAAGGAGTAACTTTAGTTGCACCATGTCTAGATATGTGATGAGCCCATAATGCTTCGGATAATACCTCATGTCACCTCTTAGGATTTTCTTCTATTTTCTTCTTAATAAGCTTGATCAAAACTTTATTACTCGACTCGGCCTGACCATTGGCCTGAGCATAATATGGAGATGAATTGAGCAACTTAATATTGTAAGATTCGGTAAACACACACACCTCCTTTGAAATAAATGAAGAACCTTGATCCGTCGTCAAAGTTTGAGGAATATCGAATCTATGAATAATATGCTCTGTAATAAACTCAATCACCTCTTTATATGTCATATTTTTCAAAGGATCTGTTTTGTTCCACTTAGTAAAGTAATCCGTAGCAACCAACACGAAGCGATGCCCTTTTGAAGATACATTATTTATTTGTCCAATGAAATCTAACCCCTAACCTCGAAACGACCATGGTTTAATAATAGGATGCATCAACGCAGCAGGCACCAATTGCAAATCACCAAACCGTTGGCACTCTTCACACCCTTTATAATATTTAAAACAATCGGACATCATGGAAGACCAATAAATACCGACTCTTCTAAGCAACCACTTCATATTAGGAGCCGATTGATGCGTACCACAAATGCCTTCATGAACCTCGCCCATAGCAACTATGGCCTAATCCGAGTCTAAACATTTAAGAAGCAAATCTTCGGCGGTTCGACGATAAAGTTCATCATCAATCAAAACATACTTGAACGCCATACACCGAATATTCCTTTCTGCACCACGACCAGGATCTCTCAAATAAGGGACTATAGGAACTCTCCAATCCTGATCTTCGGCTTTAATGATTGACTCATCTTTTGTGGCCGAATTGGTGTTCTCAACAGTCTGGGTGGACAGACCGGTCTCGTGACCAGTCAGATCGGTTGTGCAAGCGGTTAGACCGGTTGGTCCAGAACCTGCAGCTCGGCTTTTGTTTGCATCAGCTTTCGAATATGAAAATATTTTTTCACAACAGAATAGTCAGATGCCTGTTGAGCCAGAGTGTTTGCCTTTCCATTCTCTTCCCTTGGTATATGTTTTATAGCAAATTCATCAAAGAAAGAAATAATATTAAGACATCTATCAAGATATGCATTTAAAAAACCATTATAGCATTGGCATACCTTGGATACTTGTTACACCACCAGAAGTGAATCTCCAAAGGCACATGCTTCACGACCATGTATTGCAAAAATTCCAAACCAAATAGAAGTGCTTCATACTCAACTTGATTATTTGTGCAATATTCTTCTAACCGATTTGAGAACTCAAAAACAACACAATTCGGAGAGATAAGAATAGCAGCAATTCCTCTTCCATCATCACAAACCGATCCATCAAAGTACAACTTCCATGGTGTGCAAGTACTATAGCCGACTTCTAAATCATGCTCATCATTAATCCGATGCTCAACAATGAAATCTGCTACAATTTGGCATCTCATAGACTTCAAAGATTCACAAGCCAAATCATATTCCACTAAAGCATAAGCCCACTTGCCGATTCTACCACTTAAAATCGGCTTTTGCAACATATGCTTGATCACATCGGTTTGACATACCACTATGCAAGTACTAGATAGTAGATAATGTCTCAATTTGGTACAAGCATAATAGAGAGACAAACATAACTTTTCAATAAATATATATCTTGTCTCCGCATCAATAAGTCATCGGCTTTTATAAGTGACAATATACTCCTTGCCTTCGGTTTCTTGAGTCAAAACAGCCTCAATAACCTTATCTTCTGCCGCCACATAAAGCCTGAAAGGAACCCCTCTCATAGGCGCTTTAAGAACCGGTGGTGAAGACAAATATTGCTAGATTTTCTCAAATGCCGCTTGCTGTTTTGCCCCCCAAGTAAATTTAACTTCATTCTTTAATTGAAAAATAGGAGTAAAAGCATTAATCTTCCCAGACAAGTTGGATATAAACCTCCTCAAGAAATTTACCTTGCCTACAAACTTTTGCAAGTCCTTCTTGCAAGTAGGGGCCTCAACTTTCTTCATGGCTTCAATTCTTTTAGGATCAATTTCTACGCCCTCCCCATGAATAATGAAACCAAGAAACTTTCCAGCCGATACACCAAAAGCACATTTAAGTGGATTCATTTTCAAACTATACTAACGCATCCTCTCAAGAGCAAGTCTTAAATCAGCTAAATGATGATTTAAACCAGCCGATTTAATCACAATATCATCAATATAGACTTCTAAGATAACACCAAGCAAATCATGGAAGATCAAATTCATAGATCTTTGATAAGTTGCACCGGTATTTTTCAAACCAAAAGTCATGACAACCCACTCAAATAAACCAACAAATCCTGGACACCTAAAGGCCATTTTAGATGTATCTTCTTCGGCCATGAATATTTGATTATAACCGGCATATTACCATCAAGAAAGCTAATAACACGATGTCCAGAAGCCTCATTAATCAACATATTGGATATAGGCATAGATTATTCATCTTTAGGAGTAGATTTATAAAGATCTCTAAAATCAATGCATACTCTCATCTTGCCCAAATCCTTTTTCTCAACGGGCACAATATTAGAGATCCAATCAGCATAGTGACAAGACCGAATAAAACCAGCACCTAATAAGCGATTAATTTCTTCTTTAATTCTGTCATAAATAATAGGATTGAAACGCCTAGCCGGCTGCTTATATGGTAAAAAATCGGCTTTAATTGGTAAACGATGTTCAACAAGATCACGACTCAAACCAGGCATTTCAGAATACTCCCAAGCAAAATAATCAATATATTCTTTCAATAATTTAATCAAATCGGCTTTATATTCAACCGATAAATTCTTGTTTACAAAAGTTGGCCTAGGAAAAGTACCATCACCAAGATCTACTTTTTCTAAAGGATCAGCCGATGTAAAACCTTAGCCCAGCTTATCTATATCATCAAGATCCTCAATGGCTTCACAAATATCGTTCGCACTCACCTGATAGTGATCAATCCGCTGCTACAGCCATTCTGCATTAGACTAGTCTGACCAGTGGGACCTACCGGTCTGACCGGTCGGCTCCGATGGCCGATCCGAAGAAGACCGGTCTGACCGGTCGTGGGACCCGGTCTGACCGGTTGCGCCTGGGTCGCCTGCTTGACTCATCTTGATCACATTAAATGATTTAGCCGATTCTCCATCGACTTTAGTGTAGCAGGAACAAATCCATCCTTCATGCAACAGATTAGCTTATCCAAGCCCAATAAGCACTTGATGTTGTCATGCGCACCAATAGAGTTAGAATCGGCCGTAGCAATGAAGGATGAGGTGTCACCATGCACTACCTCAATTTCATCGCCGATCCACTGAATAAAAAACTGGTGCAAGGTAGACGGTACACATTGATTGGCATGAATCCAATCACGCCCAAGAATTAAATTGAAGTTACCTTGCACCTCAGAGACGAAGAAGGTTGTGGCGAGCGTCTTACTTCCAACGGTCAACTCCATAGAAGCAACCCCCTTAGCACCAATGGGATCACCTCCACCCACACCACTAACCGTCATGTTGGTCTTGATGAGATCCTCGTCCTCTCTGCCAAGCTTCTTGTACAGCGAGTAGGGCATAAGATTTACAATGGCCCCATCATCCACGAGCATGCGAGAAATCAGCTTCCCATTAATATGCCCCCTCATGTAGAGAGCCTTCAAATGGTTATTCGACTCTTTGGACTTCTGGAACATAGCATCACGAGGTCCAAACTGAAGATGAGCAACCTCCTCCTCTAGAACCACGAAGTAATCTAAAGACATGCACAACATTAATCTTCATGTTGCTGTGCTCCAAAGATGCTTCATAGTCCACCAACTCCTCATCCCCCTGAACCGCAGGAACTGGTGGAACTTCATCACAAGGAACCAAAGCAAGCGCTGCTAATTCGGCTGTCTGCTCGGCACTAGGCTGGACCGGTCTGACCAGTTGCTCAGGGCAGTCTGACTGGTCTGGGGAAGCGGCCGGACTGGTTGGTTGGGTCGGTCTGATCGGCTCTGCTGGCTGATCATCTGTCTTCACTTGCCAAGCTTTGCCCTGAGGTACCATAGGCCTGTACCTGTTGAAGTGCTCGTCCCTCAACTTCTCTGCCTCCTGCTGCTTCTTCTTCTTCTTGTGAAGGCGTTGCAGTTTTCTCTTTTGCGTGTGTGTCAACCCTAGAGGACACCACCTGGGTTGATGATACTTGTCTGCAACCTTGCTGCTACTAGCCTCATGATCATTTTCCATAGCTGACTTCTGAGCAGGAGAATTGACCGACTTGCCAAACACCATCGGTCCTTTTCCCTTCTTTTGCATAACCACCTTGACCTCACCAATCTGCACAACATCATCGGCTTTGGCCTTGCCTGAATCAGCTTCTTTGGGCTGCACCTCTTTCTTTTTCTCCTTGACATGGTACTCGAGCCTTGGAGAAGGATTCTGCACCGGTCTCTGCTGAGACCGGTCTGACCGGTGGGGAACTGGTCTGACTGGTGGGGTCTGCTGCACCAGACTAGATTGGCGTGGCCCTAATTGGTCATGTACTGGTGTCCTAGGTTTTTCCTCCCTGTGATACGGCGGTGGATGTGGCATTGGGAAGCATTGCATCCAGATTCCCTCATGCTCCCATGTAGGATTTGTAGAACTTGATGCCAGTGGTGCCCAAGGCATGGTAGCATACATCTTCTGGGGAGAAAACAATGTGGTGACCTCACCCCTGCACCTGCTGGATTCCCTCCTAGGAGATGGAGCTCTTTCTTGACGCGGTGGTGAACCCGGTCTCTTTTTTAGTGGCCGATCCTTTTGAACGGCCTTTGTGTACTTGTTCAACAGCTGGCCAGACACTACTACATTAAACTTACCAGAGGTGGGCGTTTTTCATTTTCCGAGGCAAGCAAAAAAGAGACGGAGGCGGTTTCCAGCCCGGCTCGGTAAATCGAATTAAAAAACAAAAGAAAAGCCCGACAAGCCCGTGACAGGCCCGCCGAGCCCATCACAAGCCCATCGAGCCCATCACAGGCCCATCTTCATGCCTGGCGCCGCCCTGCCGCCACCAGGCATCCTCTGCGCTGACGTCGCCGCTCTAGGCCACGGCTGCCCTTGCTCGCCGGCCCCCAACACGGCAAAGGCCGCTGCCACCGCTGGTCCGGGCCACGGCCGCCCCCGACGCCACAAGGGCCACCGCTCGACCGCAGTCCTTCACGTTGTCATCACCGCTCCAGGCCGTGGCCGCCCCCGTTCGGCGGCCCCCGACACCGCAAGGGCCGCCACGCACGCCGGCCACCCCTACTCGCCGGCCCCGACGTCAGATCCGGCCACCGGATCTGCCTACCTGCCGGAGGGAGAGGGAGACGTAGAGGTGCTCGTCCAGGTCGCGCGTCCACGGCCGTGCACCTGCCGCTGCGCGGCCACCTCGGTCCTGCCCCACCGTGGCCGTGCGCCCTCCGCTGCGCGACCACCGGCCCGCCGCGGCCGCTCGCCATCCATGGCCGCATGCTCGAAGCTGGGGCTTGACGCGTCTGTGGCCGGCGTCGGGAGCAGGTCAGGGGCAGGGGTGGGGAGAGAGAGAGAGAGAGAGACGTCAGGGGCAGGGGTGGGGAGAGAGAGAGAGAGAGAGGAGAGGTGTGGCGGCTAGGATCTGGCAGAGGAAGTGAGGAGGGTGAGTTAGGGTTTACTTCATTATATACTCCTCAGTAACTGGGCTCATATGGGCCTGGTCTATTAACCGAGACGGACCTTTATAAGTGGTCCACATCCGAAAATAGGGGTATTAACAGAGGCAGACACTTTAATGCGTCCGCCTCGGTTAATGGATTTTGGGAGGCTGTTTTTTTGTAACTGCTTCAGTTAATAAAAAATGACCGCCTCAGTTAATCGCAGGCATTAACCGAGGCGGTTTTTTAACGTGCCCACCTCCGAAGCTGTTTTTAAAGGTCGCGGTAAATGGTTTTTTTGTAGTACTGAAAGGTAAGGCCCTAATTTGAAGATCTTTCCTGCACCTTCGGTTTGTTTGTCTTCCAAGTACCCACTTCCGGACGCTTTGGCTTAAAAGTTCGGGGTCTGTCACTGGGCCGGTCTGACCGATTGACGGATCCGGTTTGATCGGTCGGACCAGTCTAACCGGCAGGAGGAACCGGTCAGACCGGTCGAACCTTAGCTGCAGGTTGACTGATCTCTGATGTGGGGCTCCCTTGCCCACTGGGTCTTGGAGCATCGATGGTGATCTTCAGAGACTCCTTCCCATCAGGAGTCCTGTCCAGAACAACTTTTCTGACCGGAACTTTGTCGTTAACATTATTCAGTCTTGGCTCACCAATAATGACATTCTTCCCCTTAGCTCCTTCAGCTTATTCTGGCCGAATCTGCATCTTCGGATTGTTCAATTCTAGCGTATGAATATTGGTGTGCATAGAAAAAGGAGCCTTGTCAACTTGCATCTCAGAAAGTACCAATCATCCTTCATCAACGGCCGATTGTACCTGAAGGCGAAAAATATTACAATCATTAGTTGCATAAGAAAAAGAATTATGCCACTTACAATATGCATGCTATTTTAATTCCTCCACCGATGGTTTAGCATGAGATAACCTGATGTTTCGATTCTTAAGTAATTCATCAAAAATTCGATCGCATTTAGAAACATCAAAGGTAAATTTTACTTCATTCTGCCGATTCTTTTGAGTCGGTTTTAGTGAAGGACAAGAACAAGGTTTGGCCTTTGATGGCCAAACAAACTCAGCGGCATATACCTCCTTTTCCTCATCGTCCATACTATCGGAATCACGATCAACAACATGCGTAATGGACAGATGAGTTTTATAGGCATCTTTTGCTTCTTTTAATCTGAATCCCAAACCCAAGACTCTCATTTGCAAATGATTAACCGTGAGAAATTCAAAGCCTTCAAGTTTTTCTTTCAAATAAGAATGCAAACCTTTGAAAGCCAAATCCGCCAAATCTTTTTTAGAAATCATCAAATTAAAACATCAGTTTTTGATGTCTTTAAACCTTCAGAAATAATCGAAGCAGGCTCATCTCGACCTTGCCTAACCGATGTCAAGTCTGACAATTTAGTCTCATTTTCTCCGCTAAAGAAGTGCTCATGAAATTTCCGCTCCAATTGATTCCAATTTAAAATAGAGTTCGGAGCAAGCAAAGAAAACCAAGAGAAAGCGGTTCCAGTCAATGATAAAGAAAACAAGCGAACACGTAAAGCATCATTGAAACTCGCTTCTCCCAATTGCAATATATATTGACCAACATGTTCCCAAGTAGTACGAGAATCATCACCATTAAATTTAATGAACTCGGGAACACGCCAATCGGCAGGATAAGAAACAAAATCAAGCTCAAGAGGATATGGCTTTTGATATAATCGTGAACTACCCAAATCCACTCCAAGTTTATTTTTAATTATGTTAGCCAAATCTTCCTTGAACTTAATGAGATCGGCTTGATAACTACAGCTGGTCTGAGTATGCGACGCAGACGCAAGACGATGAGTACTAGGGTTAGTGTATGGCATCGTCTATGTAGCATTAGGAGTCGGTCCATAGTGGGGACCAGATCCCTGCGTGTGGGGAGGTGTATACGGCACCATCTCATTGGTTCGGCTTGGGGCAGCCGAACTAGGAATGGACGCAAGCGGTGTAGGTGACAACGGAGTTGCCACCATGGCACCGGTCTGACCGGATGTCTGACCGGTCACTGGGACCGGTCTGACCGGTTCTGTGTAGACTGATGATGGCAGCGGTGTCTACCCTACAAACGAGTTCGGCGGCATACCATACACTAGTGCAGGTGTAGCCGAACCGAACTAGGACCTGATGAACATGATGCATCTACGGGTTTTTTTTTACCTTTAAGCGCATCTATATCACTATTCATCTTAGCAAGTACATCGCCCGCAACAGTTTGTGCAGCATGAATTTTCTGATCCATCATGAGTGATAATTGCTGCATCAAATCAGAGGGTTCAGTACTTACTGTGGGAATCTCTTCAACTTTTGATTGTTGTTCATCTCGAGAGATGGCAGGACGAACTCTTCCACCCTCTTAACGAAGCCACCACGATCCTTCTTGAAACCCTTCAAGAATTGCTTCTTGACATGCTCCTCAAGAATCAGGTATGCTGCGCGCTCCTCCTCGGTGAGCTCCTCCATTGTCGCCGTGATGATGTTGTTCTTGTTGATCTCAGTTGTAGAACCCATCTTCTTTGGAGAAGTAGATTAGATCGGTTTTTGAGCAACCAGATTAATCCTTCCCCAGCAGAGTCGCCAAAAAGTGTGTTGATACAGAATCGCGCCAAACACACTTGGATGCGCTAGAACGCACGAACGATCGTCAAAACGATCAACACCGACGAAGCTCTGGGCGGACCGGTCTGACCAGATGCGTCGAGCGGTCTGACTGGTGGAAGCAGGAACTTCGCGCAGACCTTGAACAACGAGCTCGGAAGGGACCCCGTCGGAGCTCGCGGACCTAGGGATGCTCTGAGATCGGCAGGCCACTCAGAACGTCTTCAAACGCCGTCGAGACGCAGGAAGAACAGCAAATTAGGATTTGGAAAAGGGCTAGGGCCGGGTTTGAGAGAATAAAAAGTAAGACAAATGATTGATTCGATTGGAAATAACCTCAATCGGCCTTAGGAAAAAGAAGAAGATTTGCCCTTGCACACAGCCTGTGCAGTGAGAGAATATTTCCGTGCACAAAAAAGAAGCAGCGAGAGAAGATTTGCTATGCACAAAAAAGGAATCGGAATCAAAGAAGTCAACACGCCGAGACATACGTGCTTTCCATGCTAAGATCACGTGAATTTAAAAATCATATGTGCTTTCTATACTAAGAAGCAATCACGGTAATTCTGGTGAGGCTAAACTTGGAATGTGTATGCGTCTGGTTGAGGCAAAATTGGAATGTAAGTGTCTAGCGCAAGGTTGCAAGGAAGGAAAGTCTCTGGTACGGTGGAAAAAAAAAATGGAAATGTGCTTGACGGGCGTGATCTACCATGGTGAAAAATTGGAAACTGCGTGCTTCACGGGAGTGGGTACGGTGGGCAGATCAATTTTGGTGCGGTGAAAAAAGAAGCGCCAAAAGGACAGAAGTATTTTGCTGTATATAGTTTTTTCTTGTCCCAGAAAACTTTCTACCAGTTTGGTACTACCAGGTGGGGCTAATGTGAGGCGTACATGAATGTTTTTAAGTGGAAAGTGTTTTCAATTGTTTTAATTCTTTATAGTGTATAGATGGGTCAGCATCTTGACCCATATTCTTATAATTTTATCACCTTATCCTGGACAAGATGGTATGATCCAGCCAAGATTACACAGGAGACGGCATATTTAGGACCAACCTATGGAACCAAACACTAAAACCAAGATACGAAGCTTCTGCTTAATCCTTTTGAAGACTAGTAGAGTGCCCGCGCGTGGCGGCGGGAAGCTAGGAACAAACAAACAAACAAACAAATCATCTTGGCTTACGAAAACAAGCATCATGCTGCTTTAATGAGACATAGAAGTCTCAATTTAAATTTACATATACTAAATTTTGTTACTATGCCAAGCAAATGTCACCTATTCCAAAATAATTTATAATATATTTTATCAGTATAGCTAGACATGTAAGTTCATAATTTTTACATTTTATCTCATCTTAACTCAATTTTTTAGTATGCCAAGCACACGTCACCTCTTCCCAAATTAATTATGCCAAGCTGAGACTGTTTTGCAGGATCACAATCAGTCAATCACTTAACTAAAATCGTTCTCTCTTAACGTGATCTTATACTATAGTTGGGTGCCCATGCATTGTAACGGGATAAAAATTACAAATATAGTTGGGAACACAGTATGGTTTCGTAGAAACAAAAATACAGCAGCTTTGTGGAATTTCACTATTTCACTAATTCATGCACGATCAATTAACAAACAAAGTCTAAGCTACAAACCACAGGAAATTATAGCGTCTCCAGATCACATCATCATCATGGTCATGAACTCTTCGAAGCTCACACCATCTCCATCCAGATCTAGGCACTCGGTGATGTCCTGGTGCACGCCCAGCTTGTTGAGCATTACCTTTAACCTCAGCAGTGTGGTGAACCTCTTCCCTCCATCCCCTACATCCCGCACACCTGCTTCAGCCATAAGTACTGGTCCACCTCCGCCTCTCTCTCCACATCCTCATGAACTCCCCTTCGTCCAGCAGCCCGTCGTTGTCCACATCCACTAACACCATAAGCATCTGCCGATGCCATGAGAACCCCCACCTCCTTGACCGACATGTCATTGCTGAGCACCACCTTCATGCAGAGCTCACTTGATGAGGCAACCATGTTGGCATTCCCCTGAACTTAAATGGACGGTGTAGGCGGAATTCAGAACTAGTCATCCTTGGTAGTATGGTAGACTTTTCACTTGAATCAGTTGTTGGCTTGTTTGATGGTGGAGAGATCATCTGCATCAATATTTATAGTTGAACAGTGTAGGTAATCTGAGAATCTGATACTACCATTAGATTAAGTTATGCAATTAGCATGTACTCTTGTAGTCTTGTCCTCCATGAAACCATAGTAAATACAGTGTATCACTTTGATCAAAATGATAGATGTCCGTCTGCTATCATCAATTTAGTTTGATGTTATTTCAGATAATTGGATCATAAACAAGCTACGGGTAAAAACATACTACTTTCAGGGCATATTCAATCCCTTTCCTAGCTATCAGTCCACCATACATAAGTTTTGACAGTCACAACTCAAGTTGGCGCATCTGCAAAGAAAAATCAAATTACTAAAGTATATGACAAATTACCAATGTCTTCACAACGCTCCCACCCTGTAGCCCAACCTTGTCAGTAATATCATTACCTGAAACAAAACTGAACCAAGATAAGTTTTACATAACTCTCGTTGTGATGAGTAAAGTGAGGTAACAGATGATGTATGCAAATATAACACTGCTGGAATTCAAAATTGATTTACCCAGGTGTTTTCGTTTTTTTTATACTCTTGCAGCAATGAACTAAAACTGAACAATCATTTTTGCTTCCTGAACAAACTGATAATTAGCAACCAGATCAAAAAGGACATTTATTATTTCCAGAATCAGCGTCACACATAAAAGACTTGTGCCGTTTCAAGATATCCCACGTCATATCTGAATCATCAAATGAGCCAAATATCTTATTTTCCCGCTAATTTGTTTAAAGTGTTATCCATATCAATCTCCACAATATATTCATTTTTCACAATAAATTTGCTCTCTGGTTGAGTGATTAGAGATGGAAACTGGAAAAGAAATTCATGCGTTACTACTGATGGACTTCGACGGATGTAGGGTAGCTATGGTTCAGGCAGTTCAGTATAGGTTGGGGGAAGGGATAAGACGTGATTAGCAAGATGAGGAGTCAAATGGAGGGGATTTACCTTGCCATGTTTAGAGTTTAGACCACACGCCGCCTTTGGCCGGCCTCCGCTTCATGCTCCTCATCGGGGCACTTGATCCGCTTGCTGACATTGTCAGCCACGCTTGCTGTCAAATGGAGGGCGCTACAATACTATGAGATTGAAGAATTTTTACAGAACTACCAAGAAAATAATCATATTGTTCATATTTGCATGTTCATCCAAGTCATTTTCTTTTTATGTTGCAGTAGTTGTCAATGAGAAGGAACTATACAAGTTTCAGAATTCCAAAGACTGCAGAAGAAGTGATTTCAAAGTTTCGATTTCTTTTCTTAATCTAATTCCAAAAGGTGATGTTCAATTTGAATTTAAAAATCTATTCGGGAACTGAAAACAGAATTAGAGTTGGGGAATAATATAGCAACAGATGAGAAGTCTTTAGTACAAAAACCAAGGATGCAGCAAGTCCTTAGTATTGAAAATAATTATGCTACTCACGCCCCAGCCGAAACCTTGAATCCGAGAACAATAAACTGGTTGCTGATCAGATCAGACTGACACGCCAGACAAGCTCTGATCAGAATCTGCAAGATTATGCTGTTACATGTAGAAAGGAATTTTTTTTTTGGGTGGGGGGGTGGGGTGGGTGGGGGGGGGGGGGGAGCTTGTCGACTTGGCATATGTCAAGAGATAATCACCTGACATCCAACAAGTCGTTTTAATAATTGCCACAATGCTGGCAGCTGATCTGATCAAATCCTGTAAATCCAATTCTATAGTACTATTGTGTCCCTGGTCAGAAATAGAATTAGCTAAAAAATTAATTAGTGAGATGGAATCAGTCTTAGTTGCAATCCTCAAAATCAAACATAGTTCTATCCTCAACTGCTGAAGAGATGGTCAAAAGGCGTGATTTGCAACGCAGCTTATCTAAGAGAACAAGAAAAAGGTGAAAAAGAAAAAAAAAATGGCACCCTATTACTGCATTACTCCCTATACAATAGACGAGCCTCACATTTCTGTACAAAGTTAAAAGTGGACTTAGAAGTTCAATCCCTACTACATCCAAGTGGAAAGATATAACCCCAACGACAATATATTGAACAAAACTCAGCCAATGTTATTTATCGAGGCCACAACTAGAATTTAAAACCAAAGGGCAAGAACAGAAAGACCTAAAGGATTCATGAGGGCAAAATGGTTAGAATTTAGCAAAATGGCACCAAGAATAATACGCAGGGACAGCTGCACCTACTCGATGCATGGATGACCACTAACTTAAACAAGCAGTTGGAAGTGCAGATTGCCATACACAAATATAACAAATTCATCTTAGTTTCCACTTGAACCAGTTAGACAATAAGAGATCCTTGGATACCTGTAGTAAATTGATGAAGTATTTCTTGATCAAAATCATTAAGGTCATAAAAAAGTATTTTGTGTGCAGCTTGCAGCATTTGTTCCAGGACTTGAACCCATTCATCGTGCATTGAGCTGTGTAGATAGCAGCAGCTGCCAGCATAGACAGGCAGAACTTGCGCATCTCGTATTCCACAAGACTCAGCTCGATCATGAAGAAAGACAGGAGCTTGAGCTGGTTCAGTAGTAGATGGTAGAGATTTCTGTGAGTTCATGAACTATACAGAAAATTAATTACAATATCTACCACAAACTGTAGTGTGTAAGCATCTTACCTTCTTCTCAGATTGTGCCGCAAACTGTAATGGCAGCCCAAATAAAAATGTAACATATAGTCAAGAAGATCTTGGAACCTGACTCAAGTAATTTGAGTGCGGAGAAAATCAAGCTTGATGTAACTTTTCCATCAAGCTTAATTAATAATAATGAATAAACTATATATTGGTATCACCAAAATAACTTAATAATTGTTATCTGAAACGATATTAGAATTCCAAGTCGGACACTCAAACAATACAAGCTATAACACACAGATTATATTATATAATATTTGCCTCTCATCTAGCTAAGTCAGAGCTACTTTAGCCTAATAAAAATGGCCCAAATGCATGTCAGGCTAAGTCAAGTGTGATGTATCTGTTCCAATTGGTACACACGAAATTGATCATTGGTTGCTGTGAAGACTCATTGGCAAGATTATGCTAATCCATTGCAGCTTCCATTAGAGCAATGAAGTGTGATACAACCTGGTTAGTAAAAATGCAGAAGGACGAGAACAAAAAACATTTGGCAAAGGTATGCCTAGCCAATGTGTGATAGGTGCATTCTTTTGCCTATATAAAGGAACTAGAAATATTGGCGTGCTAACGCCACGCCTGCAGGTAATGTGTGTCTATGGTTGTGGACTGTGGGGGCTCATTTGCTGTAGCACAGAAAGAGCCGGACATGACATGATGGTGGGCGTGAGAGCAGTAAGTAGACTGCCATGATCAATGGACAACTCTAATTTGTACTATTGAAAATAAATGTGATAGTCTTTGTTCATATATAGCAGGTACGTTTACAGCCTTGTCAAACTTAATATCTAATAGGAAAAAAATACTGCAAATGATCATTTTCCCATCAGTAATTTGATCTGAAGCATGAAGAAAGATATATGCGACAAACTATCTCGAAGTAGAAACTTTATGCCTCCGATCAGCAAACAACACAACATATAGAGAAAAAAGTCTGCAGTAAATGTGAGATTTTCATGAGATATCCTAAGTAGGAATTATAACACTTCATAATGACAACAAAATCAATTAAACTAAGCACAAACATATTCTGAAAATATATCACAATCTAAAAAATGATAGTCATCTAAATTTGTCCAAGTGATACATCGAATCATGAATTACCTTTGATGAACCTGCAACAATGCACAGGTAAACTTGTAATATACACAGCTAATGGAACCGAGTCAAATAAGCAAGGATCGAACTATTGTTAGATGAACTTTACAGTAGTATGCTAATGCCAAACCCCCAACATCAAATTAAACAATGGAGATAAACCTGTTTGAGCAATCCACGACTAAAAGAATTTGCCCCTATGTTTTCTATATTTTGGAAGTATAGGCTGCTTTAATCACGTAGTAATACAGTGGCAACACCAACTTGTAATGAAAAACTTAAGATCAAGCAGGGCGAATGTGCATGTACCTTGCTGACGCAATTTTGCAATGCAGCTACTTTTCAACTATATAAAAATATTTGAGTGGTGCAGGGGAGAAAATGATTGGTAATATTTATAATGCAGGTTCCTATCTGCCACCGACAATCATATTCAAAGGCCTAAGGCAGCAGTGCAGGAGAAAGTCACTGGAAATAAAATTAGTTACCAATAGGCCATAAGCACTTTGTTTCTTAAAATCATAATGATAACATTTCCAAGTGCATAAAAATAATGATAAATACTGAATATGACAATTATCGCATAGGCATCATGATGTCTGTCTTAGAGCATTTCGGTTGAATCCGTTCTAATCCGTAAACATAGCACCTCTCATGTGAAAAGGCATTGAAGATGTGACCACCTCTCTGCAAGCACTAAAGCCTAGGCTGAGACAAATAAGAGGAAATAAATGCTTATTTATCTTCGAGATCATATTTCAAGAAAATATAATTTGCCAAAAGAGAAACTTTGATAGACCTCTCATGTGACTAAAGCAAGATATGATGCATCCTAAACCCCGAATGTTATCATGTTGATAGGCCAGTTGCGCCAAAAGTAGTTACATCTAGAACCAAACTGGTCATATTTGGTACCTCACAAAACTGCATGCACTTTCTTCAGGTATGCACATCACATTTACTCTTTGTTACAGAAAAATATAGAAAAAAAGAGTGAATAAGATATTCAAGAGCTACAGATTTATAATAATTATCTTTTTTTAAATAAGCTACCATCGAATACAGAACTACTCACAAATAATAGGCAAATATGATTCTGTGTTATGGCAGGGAGAAAAGTAGACATAAAGTGACATAATGGAAATATAGATGTATATACAGAGAGAACTGACCTTTAATTTTGGAAAGAAGTTGCGAGAACGAAAGAAAAACAAAATGGATTCGTATATATATCAAAATCTAGCAGCCAATATGTGACAAACCAGCTGACCAATCTGTCCTGTATCTGCATCAATCATGGTTGCTGCAGGCTATGTTTTCTACATAACTATCAACACAGCAGAATGCCTGAGCGAAACCATCAGAATGAATCAAGAATTAGCCGATCCAGATCAGTTGTCCATGTGTTGATGAAGCATCTCAAATCTGTGCATAAAAGAATCAGTACAGCTTGCTGAATTCAATATCCTATGTCAGTTCACCAAGCCGGGGGAATAATGGATCCCTCTCAAGCATCGTCTGCAGTGAGTCCATCATCCTCACCAGGGATGCCCACAAGAAAGGTGCAGAACAGAATGTGTACCCAAAGATTGCCAGAACCCTCACAATACCATCACGATACCCAGCAAGGCCGCATTCTTCAGAATTCCGACCTTTCCAATGACATGAAACTGAACTTTTTAACATGGAAATAGAGTTCAGTGGTGTGTTTCATTTGACCATGTCCAGGAACATAGCCTCAGCAAATAATCCACTTCTGCCGGCACTGGCACACCCACATGCACTGCACAACATGTAAGAAACATAACATAGCTCATGAAGAAAGAGCTAGATGCTTAAAAGCAGGCAAGATAATGACATTAAGGCATATTTTCAGGCTCCACTCAAAAGGCACACATATATTTTGTAATGCAAAGGGAAAATCTGTAGTATAAATCTGTATATGACTAACACGATAATGCAAATCGGTCAAAGGAAACATGAAGTATCTGTGAAGTTTAAAGCAATCAATTAATCAATTTAACTATGCCCAACTAAATTTAATGGGACCCTAAAGTCTGAAGAATCGAGAGAGAGAGAGAGAGAGAGAGAGAGAGAGAGAGAGAGAGAGAGAGAGAGAGAGAGAGAGAGAGAGAGAGAGAGAGAGAGAGAGAGACCTGCGATGGTTGGGGTGGGGGGGACCTGCGTGGAAGAATCGCGAGCAAGGCAATCGCGCGGCAGCGCGCTTGGGCTCCCCTGGAACCGCAGCCGTGTTCACAGGTAAGGATGCTAAGGCCGGCAGGGACAGCACCAACCTCATGGCAGCGGCACAACCTCTGATCTGAGCCAGTCCCTCCACAAGGGCCACCACAGCGGCGAAGCAAGAACCAGATGTAGCCAGGTGATTCGGCCGTACCGCGGCCACCGGTCGAGATGGGGATGAGGGAAGAGTGCGAGTGAGTTGCGCGTCCCACCGTCAGTGCGCCTCTGCTGGGGTTGCGCATGGACGGTCATTGACAGCATCGACTCGACCTGCACTCCTACAGGGGCCATTCGGAGGATGGCGGTGGCGCCGATGGCGTGCAGAGAAGGTGCCATCGCCGCGCCTCACCGCTTCGTGAGGCCACAGTGGGAGCCGCCGCACTGGGACATCAGGCTGAGGCTCGGGCGGAGGAATGGAGGAGGCGAGGGATTGGGGGAGACTCGCCCGATCGGAGCAGCACGAAGAGAAGGAGAAGCCAACACAAATGGAGTGATGTGCCTCGTGTCCTTGATTTTTTTTTTATGAAAGCATACTTGTATTAAAAGTTAAGGAAGACATACAATACCAGGACAGATACACCATACAAGGATGTAGATGACAGCTGTCCCACCTATCTTGCAAAAAGGCCCTCAAGAAAAAAGAAATTACACCTAGGTCCCCAGACCTCTTGCAAGCTGCTCCAGACGCGACCACCGAAGATCGCCGGTTCCGGCCGCCGCCGCCCATATCGGAGGGAGCACCTTCGCGCGAACGCTTTGATAAGCCGCAACAGACACTCGTCCCTAAGAATGAGATAGGGCCAACGCCGAGAAGCCCATCGGCCGGGGCCGCACCCCGAGCACCCTCGATCTTGGACCGAAGCTCGCCGCCACCGCCGACTGCCACGACGGGAACTCAAGCCCAATCCAACCACCGGTCATCCACGAGACCAACAGCCACCTCCGTACCTTCAACGTAGAAAGCCAGCGACCTTGTCACCCCCTCGAGGACGACGAACTGCCGCCAACGGACTCCTATACAGAGACTCCACACGGGGAGACCCTCCTCCACGAGCTCGCCGCCGGCACCGGAGCGGAGTACCAGCGAGACGAGGAAGAGCCCGAGAGGACCTTATTCCTCGCCGCCGTCGCCTCGACACCGCCACCGAAAACCAAACCCTAAGCCTAGGCCAACGGGGACCACCACCCCTGACCGGGAGGAGCATAGCGGTCTGCCGCACTCGCGAAGCCCAAGGGGCCATCGGAGGTAAGGGAGACCGCCGGCTCTGCCGGCGGGGACCAAATCGCCCGCTCTCGCCCCTCTCAAACAGTAACTGGACGGGAGAGTTCGAGAAAGAGGTTGATGAAGAAGCAAGGACGTCAACCTGGACACGTAGCGAGCGAGCGGCGGCCGCCTAACTTGTCCTACGCGTAAGGCCGACGTGAGCGGCTGGAGTCACCTTCATGGCTACACCTCTGTGCCTCCGTGCAATAATTTCCCTTTGGCACGACACACGTGGCGCAATAGGAGTGGCTAAACAGCCGAGAGGCTCCCGCAGGCCTCGCTTTGGTTCAATGATATAGATTTACACGACACACGCGGCACAATAGGAGTGGCTAAACAGCCGAGAGGCTCCCGCAGGCCTCGCTTTGGTTCAATGATATAGATTTACATATGCCGTTCTACTGCATGTGTTGGTTAAAAAGGAAACATAATTTATCACACGCATTGGAATATCTGTAGGTTCAGAAAGAACTACTATCTCTACATAGCGACATCAGCACCATAGCTCTGGCGTCTCATTCGTCCACGTCGTCTGTATTTCTCAACCGTTGGATTCCCACAGAGCTTGATCGAGTCTTTCGTCTCTAGGACCATCCTCGTCATTTCTAGCGAGTGCTAGACTATCGCGATGCTTCTGTTAACGGTGACCCCATGGTGTCTCGAGCTTGAGGCCCTTGTTCCCCTCCGCTGCCAACCTGCCATCGCCACCTCAAGTCGTCCACCATGGGGACTCGGCTGCCTTGTGCCGCGTCTCCGCTCCTCGTTGCATCGCTCTCGCCGTCATCTTCGCCGGACGCCACCTTCCCCAATGGCCCACCACGGCTAGAATCGGCGGTGTTGCTCAGGGCGGACGTGAAGGAGCTAGCTTGTGGCCATGGCAGACCACCGTGGAGGGAGCGGAGCGGAGCAACAAGGATGTTAGAGGCACGACTCAGCAAGCTCTCCGCTGACACTGCAGCGAGTCTTCTCCGGGCCAGCCTGTACCGCCACCTGCGCCTTCTAAAATGTAGTCCCGCCATGTCTCGGCTGCTGCTCACCTCCCCATGTGGGACGGACACGGCCGTCCACCTCGACGAGGCCCGTGCTCCCCTGCTTCCTCCACCAATGGATTCCTCATATTCTTACAGGCAAGCAAAATCACAATTCACAGACATGTGCTAACTCTCCAGTCATATGCACACTAGGTGTTTGCAGGAATGCTCCTGTGAGTATTGTGCTACATTAAGATCCACTAAAATGGGACATGCTACCGCTTCAGCTCCTAGCATCTCGACTTCATTTCATCTGTAGGAATGTTCAACTGAATGTTACATAATTTTCAGGGAACCCGTGATCTAAAACCTGCACAATAGGCAACAGAGTACCTAGGAAAGTTCCACTTCACTGTTCAGCTACCAGAAGGTAAATAATTACATAGTTGTGTATACTTAATTTACAGATTTTACATGGACACAGGCTGACAGTTCCTACCATTGATTTCCGCAAGCAAAAACTACTGATTTTGTGCAAATGGACACTGCATTATGTTTAGTGATGACAAATTATAACAAGCGGGAATGGGGAAATAATTCAGAGTTGACAACAAGCTCCAAATTATATTAGCCTAAGTGCCTAACAACACTTAGTAATTAAGAAATAATCATTTTTTGAATGCAACAGGAATGAAAGCCCGCTTTCTCCAAAAGACAGATTAAAACTAACATGATTAACTCTATGTGGACAGTCATAACTAAGCAGCTCCGGTTACATTGCTAAAATGCAGATTTCTATAAGAATTGAAGTGTATACTGTGAAAGTGTGAATATTTCTGCAGATCGCATCGGGTCCTGCATCTCACTTGTTATCAGAGTTACACTTGTTTTCTACTTTGCATTATTTTGTCAGAAACTCTTGTTTTCTGTAGTTACTGCCATATTTCATTCATTCAGTTCCTTTGTCAACTATCTTGTAATTTCTATTTTTCATCTATGTTAGGAGATAGAAATGGGCCCCTAAACTGACAATGATGTGAACCTCATCAATGCTGGAAGGATACTGCAGAATAGAAAAACTCTTGCTGAGTCTTCAGTACTAATTGGATAAATTGCTAGATCTGTAATTACAATCTATATTGTTCTCCTAATGTGTTTTATTTCCTTGGCATAAGCTCCGTAGTCCAATACTACTAGCTTTTGTGTACTCAACTGTTAGAAGTGAGTCGCAAAAAAAAATGTTACAAGTGAAACTGTTGCTAAATTCTACTTAGAAAAAATTCAAATATAGACCTTGGGGGCGATTCAGCCTTGTGTCAGTCTCGCAAACAACCTTACTATTCAGGTGATGTGTTCTGTTATTGCAAATTGAGCTTCTACTCATGTTGGTAACGCTACACGTAAGATATATATACCTGCTCTTTCCCTATATTCTGACACAGGTTTGATCTGCAATGCAACTAATATTTTTTCCAAAAAAAATATATCAATTACATATTCAGCTTCTGAAACGAACTTTTCCTTTCCTTGAATATTGAGACACATTACCCTGAATCTCGTATGTTATGATGATAGTACAATAACTTCTTATTGCAGTGAAAATTTAGCTGTACAAATTACTGCTGCAACTCTTAGCTGCAGGAGTCAGCAGCTAAATAGATGAATGAGGTATTTTCTTTTCAAAAATAATGAATGCAGGCATTTAGGCTCCACTCTATCCCCATCTCCCACGTCGTGGCCATCCTGGGGCTGGTCATCTACGTGGGCGCGGCAAAGCCGTGCCAGTGTTTCTAGGATGTACCTAGATCGGCTGTAGAGCAGCATAGATCAAATGAGAGGACTGTTACGTTCAGCCTTGCGAGCATGTGCAGGATGGCAAGTTGATAATACAAAAACCAGTAACCCAAGAAATTCTAGCCATCTTCTTACAATTTGATTCAGACTCCAAGGCTCCAAGCTGCAAAATCACAGAATCAGCATAAACGGTTTATATAAGATATATATGGACAGTGCACCAAAACAGCAACCTACAAAAAATGTACAGGTTACACAAAGTAGGCTATCCACCGGTACTTTAGGGAGAAAAAAATAAAAGTAGTTCCCTTAGTATAATGATCATTATTTCGCTTTTACAGCACCAAAGACAAAGTCACGAATCAATGGCTTTTCGGATTCAGTATCATGCATGCAGTTCACCATCGTCCTAGCTGAAGGAAAAGGCACCGCTTATAATGAATAAACATCTCCAATAATGTCAAGTTTCAGTTTTACTTATACCAGCTCGCGGCGACAATCGTCTTCACCCATTTGCAGCCTGGCCTGCAACTGCATCGTTTGTGCAAGAGAGACGAAACTGATTAGTCGAGCCATTTGTTATTAATCAAGTTAAGCACTGATAATATACCAACAAAATTGCGTGCTGCCGGACGTCCGTTCTCCATGACTGCTGCACAGCGTCCGCTTAAAACATACTCCCTCTGTCCAAAATAAGTGTAGTTTGAGGATTCAAAATTTATCTTAAAATAAATGTAGTTCTCGCTTTCCAATACAACTCTATCTCTATCTCTCCTCCTTTACCATCCTCGTTTCATGTGCACTCTCTAATTTTTTACCCCTCCTTAATTTCCGTGCCCAACTCCTAACAACTACACTTATTCTAGGACCGAGGAAGTATATCTCTCTTGAAATATATGCACCTACAGTCGCCAATTTGGTAAACTTGAAACATATATCTCTTGAAATAATAATTGTGCAGATTGACTTACAAACCGGAGGACAAGTGGACAACTGATTAATCACTACGCAGTGAAAAGGATACAGAAGTGAACAGAACTGAGCATGAGCAGAAGTGAGATTTAGCACGTATAAGAAAAAAACAGAAAATTATATATGTAAAGGCACTTTATGATCTAGTAAGTTAATTAAAAAAAAAGACGAAACATTTAATTAGTAGTGTTGTACTCGAGTAACACCAATCCTATCAATTGTGCAAAGATGAATTCGAGTAACACCAATTCATGGTCAGGCTAACCAAAACCAAATCTATTAGATCAAATCGAGGGGGAGGAGGGTCTAGGGTTCACAGGGGAACCTCCATTGGGCCGCCGGGTGTCCTCGTACGGCTGGCGTGCCTCCTGCTGGCCGGCGTCGTCTGCCTTCCCTAGGAATATTTAATCTTTTGCCATTCTTACAAACAGTCAGCATTCAAATGCCATTTTTATAAATAACTTTACATATTTGCCATTGTAGAGAGAAGAATTCTTTCATTTCTGCCAAAATTGCTGACGTGGCAGGCCAGGTCGGAGGGCCAGCGCGGACAGACCATGTGAAATGACTTGTTTGCCCCCACCAGCCCACCCCTTGCTACCTTCCCTGCCTATGACAGCCTGGCCCCATATGCACTACAACATAGATGATCTTCTGTGACGAATTTCTCGTGACAATAGAGCTATTCGTCGTTGAATACTTCTATTTGCGATGTTTTGTAGGAGTCAATATAATTTAGCGACGACAATATAGTGTGCGTCACTGAGACCAATCAGAAAACGTCATAACCATTCTATTGCTATATTTGTGACAAAATTTATGACAATCCTGATTCGTCATAATTATTTTTAAACTAAGTGCTTATGTCATCCCTATTAGCAAGCGCGACCCACCTGCGTGGCGGGTCCCATTGCCATTTGATTATGTAGGATCAACATGCACTGCTAGGCTCTACACGTACACATGTATTTAGTTAAAAGGTAAGTGTGACCCACTAACCGTTCGATGTAAGTTAAGTAAAAAAATCTAATCGTAAATAAAATAGGATAGATGAATATGATTTTTCTTAACTTAGAGATCGGACGAGGAAAAAAGTCAATAATAAAGTACAAGAAATTGCTAACAAGGTGCTAACCTTATCTTGATTCCCGACTTAACAACTATGCTCCTATTGTATTTCATTAACTTTAATTTTTGCCCTTAATTTTTTTTCTAAAAAAATCCTGCCACCTCCGTACAGAAAGCAAAGTATCAACAATTATACTAATAATGCATTTCATTAATTCTGCCGCTAAAAATATTCTAAATGATATGAACGAGCTAAAATCGAAAAAAAAGAGTTCAAAAAGGAAGCCGGCTAACCCTACCCCAACAACCCGGGTTTTTTTTACATATTTACCACTATTAGGAGAGGCACTCGCTCGTTTAGCACCCTTAAAATGACTCCTACATATTTAGCACTACTGTAGCTGCAACTCCTACATTTTTACCACTTTGGCTGATGTGGCACGCCACAGAGGCATGACACGTTGGCGCACAGTCAGCAGGGTCACGCGAAATGTCCTTCCTACCCCTGACCAGTTCCTCTTTTTCCCCTCTCCGACAGCTGGGTCCCACAGATCCTCTCACTGTCAGGTGGGGTCCATTTGTCAGTTTCATCTCCTACCTCCGATTCCTGCCCCCTTCCCTACACCCCGCGCCTACTAGGGCCTCCTCCTCGACTCCGCCGCGGGCCCGGCCGCCGCCGCCCAAGCCTACCAAGGCCTCCACCTCGGCGCCGGCGCCGGCGCCGGCGGGCGTCAGGTTGATTGGAGAGACCACCGCACTACAGCGCGCCTGCCGTCCGCCGCTCGCCTCGCCTCGCCTGCTCCACGACGCCCCGCCCCGACACGATGCGATGTGGCGCCGCCCGCCCGCTGGCGGGCGTGCGTTGCGGCCGGCCCCGCAACCGGCTCACTGCCTCGCTCCGCGACTGTGCTGCCGCTGGGGCCGCCGGAGCCAAGCGCCAGGCACCGTTCCCCCTTCCTCTTCCTAATCGCGCTGCGCGCATGGTTAGTTGGCTGATGCTAGTAGGAGGACTCGGTGGGTGGTGCTCCTCCTGAGCCCCAAAAGCCAAATTCCTCGCGTCGTCGCTCTGGGCTGCGGGCGCTCTAGTACCTGCTCCTCTTCCACGTCCTCCCCCCCCCCCCCCCGCGTCCACCTCGCCCCCTCCTCCCTCCTCTCCCACCAGACGCTCACCGGCGAGACGCTCGAGCTTACTGTTGCGGGGTCCAGTCGCGGCCGTCACGTCCCTTGCCACCGAGATGGGGCAGCTCGTGTCCGGTGCCGAGAGGATGGCGTCGTCCGGGGCGTCCGCCGCGTGGAGGCGCGTGAGCCCAACGAGGACCTTGTCGGGCAGGGTGCCCACGGGGAAGCTCGTCCATGGAGCTTGTGGATATGGTGGGGATTGGTTCATGGAGTCTTTTTTTTTACTGGAGACTGGATTGGTTCATGGAGTCTTTTTTTTTTGACTGGAGACTGGATTGGTTCATGGAGTTGGTGTTTGGGTGGAGACCGAAGGCCGTAGCTGAGATACTGCTCCGAATTCTTGAATCGAGCACCCAGCCCAGCTCAGGTTCTCGCCCTCCATCACGGTGCCTACCAAAGGTAGAAGATGAAACTGACAAATGGACCCCACTTGACAGTGAGAGGATATGTGGGACCCAGCTGTCGGAGAGGGGAAAGAGAGGAACTGGTCAGGAGTAGGAAGGACATTTCGCGTGACCCTACTGACTGTGCGCCAACGTGTCATGCCTCTGTGGCGTGCCACGTCAGCCAAAGTGGTAAAAATGTAGGAGCTGCAGCTATAATAGCACTAAATATGTAAGAGTTATTTTAAAAATGCTAAATGAGCGAGTAGCTCTCCTACTAGTGGTAAATATGTAAAAAAAAAAACCCAACAACCCTTACCCAGTCCACACCCCCGCCCCCTGGCCCGCCCGAACCCAACCCACCCCGCCGCCCCTTACCCCTCTCCCTCGGTTCCTCTGTCTCTCGCACTCTCGCTCCCTCCCTCTGCACGCCGCAAGGCGCGCCGCCTTCCCTCCCGCCCGCCGCCCGTGCAGCTGCGCGGGGGCCGCTGCTGCCCCTCCCGTCTCCCGCTCCCCACGCGCGCTGGTGGCCGCCGCCGGCCCTCCCACCACCGCCTGCACAGGTGGCCGCCACAAGCCCTCCCGCCCGGCACCCGCGCAGCGACGGGGACAACAAGGTGCCGAGGCCTACAAAGCGGCAGCGGCGGCGCCTCCACTCCAACGATGGCAGCAGCCCGCAAGGCACAGCTTCTTGCATGTTGCAGCGGGCAGCGACGGGCCGGAGCTTCCTCCTCCCCACGCGAATCAACAGCGACGCTTCCTCCTCACGTGGATCCGCGACGACTCCTCAACTTGGTAGCCATGACAAGCGGTGCCTCTTCCCGAGGAGCTGGCAGCGGAGCTTGATCCGGAGGCGAACTAGGCTGGTGGCTTCCTGAGGAACGGTGATTTGTTAGTGCTCGATCTATGCATTCCTGGTCTGTTCTTGATCTACTAGGACTTGATCTGTTAGTTCTTATTTTGTTAATTGTTGATTTGTTAGTTCTCGATCTATTAGTAATTAATTAGTACTAGTTGCGACAATTGATTAGTAGGGTGCTTGATCTGTGAGACATGGCAATAGAAATTTGCGCTAAATTTGTTCACTACTAGAGAAAGAGCTTTTAGTACCGGTTGAAAACGAGCTTCAGTCCCGGTTCTCCAACCGGTGCTAGGAAAGTGGTACCAAAAGTGTCTACTTTTGTCACCGAGTAAATCACCCGGTACCTAAAACCTCCTTTGGTACCGGTTGGAATACCAACCGGTACCAAAGGCCGCTACGCCCGTCATATTTTAGTCATCGCCACCTCGCATGAGGTAAAAATTTTATGACGTTTTCTATCATTCGTGGCACATATATAGTCAATCGAAGCACACAATTTTGTGACGTTTATTAGTATTGATTATGACGAAAAATGAGCGTCATAAATTAGCGACGATAGAATAATTATCACATGATTTATGACGAAAAAATAGGTTTTCATCACAGAAGACCTTTTATGACATGGTATAGGCGACAAATCGATTTTCGTCACACAAATGTTACAGATTATGAAAGATGACGAAAGACAAATCAACCGTCGCAGAAGCGCATATGTTGTAGTGATGTCATCCCTAACCTCTATCCGTCCCCTATCTGCTTGGCGCAGACGGGCAGCCCTAGTGCCCTACCCAAGCTCAAATCGGCGCCTCTGTGTGCCTTCTCTCGTGCATCGCGCTTCACCTTCACATTCCGCTACTCATCTCTATCAATTCCCACCATTACTCCCATAAATCACGCAATTATAGTGCTTGGTTCACCAGCGGCGCGCGGGCAGTATAGCATGCTCAAGCTCGATGCCTCCGCGTGTTGCAAATCAAATCGAGCTTACATATCTTGTGAATCTATCAATCTTGTGCTAGGCTGCTAGCCGGTTGGTTGTGCTTCTTGCTTGTGCGATGGTCACGTGATATGAGCAGGGAGACTACCAAACAAAGCTTTAATTGCTTCTTGCTTGTGGCGCATGGATGACCTCCGGTGGATGCTGTAGCACCAAGACTAACAGACGACGATGCTTCTTGAACTGCTCGCCGATGCAGCAGAGGACGGCGTCGGCGTGCCGCCGGGCTCGATTTCTTCCAGCAGGACGCGGAGGCCTTGAGGTTAGGGATGACGTGTGGGGCCAGGCTGTCATAGCCAGGGGAGGTTGCAAGGAGTGTGTTAGCGGGGGCAAACAAGTCATTTCACATGGTTTGTCCACGCTGGCACTCTGACCTGGCCTGCCACATCAGCGATTTTGGCAAAAATGAAAGAATTCTTCTCTCTAGTGGCAAATATATAAGGTCATTTGTAAAGATGGCATTTGAATGCTGACTCTTCGTAAGAATGGCAAAAGATTAAATATCCCCTTCCGTACTGCCGGACTCCTCGGACTCGGCCGCTGCTGTGGATAGGCACCGCTGCCGCCGCTTCCGCTGCTCTGGCCGTGCACCTGGATAAGAGTCAGAGAGAAAGAAGTAAGAGCACCGCCTGAAGGAGATGCCCGGACTCGCAGGTGGCCGGGCAGTTCGTTCAGCCGTGGTCCCTCGCGATCCATGGATCCACTGCCTTCTCCGTGATCTGGTGAAGGCATGGTACGTACGGGAGTCGATGGCTTCCTAGAGGATGGCCTCATTGAGGTGCAGGACTCGGCCAGCCGGCGCGGGACTCGGCCGGTTGGTGCTGCAGCGGCGGAGGCGGAAGCGACGTAGGCGGCGGCAGAGTCCCGCGCCGTCCGATCGAGTCCCTCGGCCAGCCAGCGCGGGACTCGACCGGCCGGTGCCGCTGCGGCGGAGGCGGCGATGACGTGGGCGGCAGTGGAGTCCCGTGCCGCTCGGCCGAGTCCCTCGGCCACTCGGCCAGTCGGCGACGGGCGCGACAAGCCGAGTGACCGAGTTGGCCAGCCGGCGCAGGACTCGGCCGGCCGGTGCCGTGGCGGCGGAGGCGATGTGGGCGGTGCGACGCCGACCGGCCGAGTGGCCGAGTGACTGAGTCGGCCAGCCAGCGCAGGACTCAGCCAGCCGGTGCTGTGGCGGCGACGCGGGACGCGCCGCCCGGCCGAGTGCCTCGGCCACTCGGCCAGTCGATGACGGGCGCGACAAGCCGAGTGGCCGAGTGACCGAGTCGGCCAGCCGGCGCAGGACTCGGCCGGCCGGTGCCGTTGCGGCGGAGGCGGCGACGTGGGCGGCGCGGGACGCCGCCCGGTCGAGTCCCTCGGCCAGTCGGCTGCGGGCATGACATGCCGAGTGGGCGAGTGACCGAGTTGGCCAGCCGGCTCAGGACTCCGCCAGCCGGTGCTGCGGCGGCGGAGGCGACGACGATGTGGGTGACGTCCCGTGCTGCCCGGCCGAGTCCCTCAGCCAGTCGGCGACGGGCGACTCGGCCTGCCGGTGCCGCGGCAACGGAGGTGGTGACGACATTCACTTTCACCAAATCCCCTTTCTGGAGCTCCATTCAAAAAATTAAGCCTCTCATGATGGACAACATTCACTTGCAAATTAGAACCGGGAACACTAATATCTGGAACCAATCTTGGTGCAAGCTTTGGAACTCGCTTCATGATCGACTAAATCTGCAACAGACCCAATACAATATTCCAAATGTAATTGCTGATCTTTGGATCCCAGGAACAAAGAAATGGGACACCCACAAGATTGCAATGGTCTTTGATCAATAATTACTTCACGAAATTCTATCTCTGTCAGTGATCCCAGAAAATGAAAAGGACATCCTTTGTTGGAAACACACTCCATCCGGTATCTGCACATCCAAGAGTGCCTACATTGGCCTTGCCCAAGAATATGCCACACACAAACCGCCTCCACAGATTCCGTTGCCTAAACTTCAAATGCTCTCATCTATTTGGAAGGACAAAACCATACAACCAAGAATTAATACTTTTACTTGGAGGCTGATGCGGATGGCCCTTCCCACTGGAGATCGGGTGCATGGCATTATCAATTCGGCTGATGGGTTATGTGCTGCCTGTGCTCAGCCTGAAAATGATACCCACCTGTGATGTGCAGCTCCTATTTCATCATATTTGGAAGCCCATTAGCTCATTTGTTAAGAAAAATAAAGCCTACATATATTGTATACTAATATTGAGGCTGTTTGCAATATTATTGAGCCCTGAGGGCCTCTTTACAAAGCTGCAATTATAAGCCCATTCCCTGACTGCGAGCTGAACAGAGGGGTATCCATTCTGTTCTTGAGAGATAGGGTTAGGGAGTTGGGGGAGAAGAGAGGAGAGGGTTAGATCCACCAAATCCATCCAATAGAAAGTGAAATTGAGTGGGGGATTTGAAGCCTCCCCATCTTGTTGACTCTCACCTCGTGTATTGCTTCACCTCATAGTGATTTGTCTCGCCGTCGCTCGTGGTTTTTTCCCGCAAGGGGTTTCCATGTAAATCTGGTGTCTACTCTTGATTCGGTGTGTTTCTTTGTCATATGTGTTGATTCAAGTCACTATCTTGCCATATGTGAAGAGGTTGCTTATATGGTTGAGTTGACATGAGATGCATATTTGTGTTCTTTGATATATTGTTGATAAGATGATGGGGATTGATGTTCTAGTGAGGTATTGCTGCAAGTATTTTGTTGGTTGATTTATTGGACAGCTTGTGCTAGCAAGATTTGAAGCTATCTGCTGTTTTAGTTTCTGCACACAAGGTGTTCGATGAAATGCTTATGACATATTAGCTTGCTTTCCGCTGCTCCATTGTTATCACAAGTGGTACCAAAGCTATTAATTATCATTGGCACATGTGGATTGGCTGATTTGCTTTAAAAAATGTCAACATCAGAAGTGGGCAAGTTTGATGGAAGTGGTGACTTTAAACTATGGCAAGTGAAAATACAGTCTCTCCTAGTTGAAAAGAGTTTAGACATGGCTTTAGAAAATATTGATTCAGATTTGGCTAGCACATATAAGGAAGAGTTGAAGACAATAGATAAGAGAGCATTGACAGTGCTCCGTTTGGCTCTTGCTGATAATGTTTTGAGGCAACTTTGTGAGGAAAAAATCTGCAATGGCTCTTTGGAAGAAATTGGAATCTCTCTATTTGGATAAATCACTCTCAAGTCGTTTCTACCTTATGATGCGCTTGTTTTGGATGCGTATGGAAGAAGGCACTCCTATCAAGCAATATATTGATGAGTTCAATAAAGCGGTGCTTGATTATCAGAATGTTGCTAACTCTATGGATAAAGATCATTTGGTTATTTTGTTCTTGTGTTCACTCCCAGATTCTTATGATAGCATCAGAGATCAGATCCTTTATGGCACAGATTCTATTGCTATGGATGATATTACTTCTATCCTTTTGTCTAAGGATTTGCTCAAGAAGTCTCGCATGGAGAGTCATGGCCAGAGTGAGGGTCTTGTGGTGAGTCGTGGGAGATCCATAGAGCGTGGTCATAGTGGTGGTGATGCATCTGGCGGTGGCAGGAGGAAATCTAAGGGCTGTTTAAAATCACGTTCAGGTAAAGGAATTCAGTGCAGGTATTGTAAGGATTTTGGCCATTTTAAGTGGGATTGTCCTAAGTTGAAGAAAAAGAGGGACAAGCAAGGTGATGGCAGCAAGGGTGAAAATTCTTTGGCAGCTAGTGTGGCAGTTGCAGATGGTGATTCAGTTGAGTCTAGTGAGTTACTTGTTGTCAGTGCAGACAGTTCTTCAATTG
Organism: Panicum virgatum; assembly: GCF_016808335.1. Lineage (NCBI taxonomy): Eukaryota > Viridiplantae > Streptophyta > Magnoliopsida > Poales > Poaceae > Panicum > Panicum virgatum. The sequence continues at coordinate 4,070,523 of NC_053143.1, read as the reverse complement.
GACAATGTGCTTCTAGTACATCAGTTGATTGTGATATGAGCTTCAGCACTGGTTGGATTCTTGATTCTGCTTGCTCTTACCATATGTGTCCGCACATAGAGTGGTTTGCTACTTATGAATCATTGAATGGTGGTTCAGTTTCAATGGGCAATGACACAAAGTGCAGAGTTGTTGGTATTGGCACAATCAAATTAAAGATGTTTGATGGTATTGTTCGTACACTCACAGATGTTCGCCATGTGGTTAGGCTGAAGAAGAATTTGATTTCTTTCAAGGCACTTGATCAGAAGGGCTACAAGTTTGTGACACATAACTATCAGATCAAGGTTTTATGGGGTTTCTTGTGTGTGATGAAGGCTCTTACTACTCCAGATACAGATGACTTGTATTTTCTGCAGGGCAGTTTGCTTATTGGGTCAGTTGCAGCAGTGGCTTCTAGTTCCCAGGTTGATGATGATGCTATGAGTACATTGTGGCATATGAGGTTGGGGCACATGTTAGAACGTGGTATGGCTGAGTTGAGTTGTCGTGGTCTATTGGGCAGTCGAAAGGCAGGTAGTTTGTAGTTCTGTGAGCATTGTGTTTTTGGGAAGCAAACTCGTTTGAGGTTCAGCAGGTCGGTTCACACGACTAGGGCTATTCTTGATTATGTGCATACTGACTTGTGGGGTGATGCACCGGTAACATCTATTGGAGGTGGCAAATATTTGTTAACCTTTGTTGATGATTTCAGCAGGAAGGTTTGGGTCTACATCTTGAAGTTCAAAGATGAGACATTTGCTCGTTTCCGTCAGTGGAAGGCTACGGTGGAAACACAAATAGAAAGAAAGGTCAAATATTTGAGATCAGACAATGGCACTAAGTTCCGCTCGGGAGAGTTTGAGAAATATTGCCGGGACGCTGGCATAATTCGACACTACACCACAGTTGGCACTCCACAACAGAATGGAGTAGCAGAACATATGAACAGAATGCTGTTGGAGAGGACTCGTTGCATGCTCTCTCATGCCGGGTTACCATAGAGTCTTTGGGCAGAGGCAGTTACCACATCATGCTACATGGTTAATCGCTCACCATCGATAGCTATAGATTGCAAGACACCCGAGGAGGTATGGTCTGGCAAGCCACCTTAGTATGATCACTGAAGGTATTTGGTTGTCCGGCGTATGCACACATTCGCCAGAACAAGTTGGATCCTCGAGCTTTGAAGTGTGTCTTTCTTGGTTATGGTGATGGAGTTAAGGGGTATCGTTTGTGGTGTAAAGATGCAAAACTCCTGAAGGTGATCGTCAGTAGAGATGTGACCTTTGATGAGATGGCGATTGTTACTCCAGCTTGTCGACAGTTGGAAGAGGCATCCACTTCAGGTGGAGCTTCTCCAGATGGTGGTTCAGAGGCAAAGCGAGTAGCACAGAGGGTAACATTTGAGGTGGAGACTCCAATAACCGAATCTACTACAGTTGACAGTCAGCAGCAGCAGCAGCAGCCATTGTTGTCAAAGTCTGCAGATGGTGTTCAGGGTGACACGGATGAGACAAATGATGAGTCAGATGCAGCTGATGGTCAGTTGGAGGATACAGTTTCAAGTGGAGCTTCAGATGCTCTAGACTCTTCTATAGTAGATCATTCACAGAGACAAAGAAGACCACCACAGCGCTATGGAGAGTGGGACACACTAGTTGCGCGAGGTATAGGTACAACTACCTTCGCTTTGACAGTTGCTGAGGAGTTCATGATGAGCCTAGCACTTACAGAGAGGCAGTTAGTAGTCCTCAGGCAGCTAGTTGGGTCCAGGCTATGACTGAGGAGATGAAATCATTGCATAAGAATGATATTTTGAATTTGGTGTTGCCGACCAAAGGGCGCAAGATTGTTGGTTGTAAATGGGCGTTTAAACTCAAAGATGCTTCTCCAGATGTTGTTGTTCCAAGATACAAAGCTAGTTTGGTCGCATATTACCATGAGGTATTTTCTCCAGTTGTGAAGCATATTTTGATTCGGGCTTTGCTAACTTTGGTTGCTCTATTTGATTTGGAATTAGAGCAAATGGATGTGAAGACTGTGTTTCTTCATGGTGAGCTTGAGGAGATCTTTATGGCACAACCAAAAAGTTTTGTGGTCAAAGGAAAGGAAAATCGTGTTTGTTTGTTAAAGAAGTCATTATATGGCTTGAAACAATCTCCAAGGCAATGGTACCATCGTTTCGATTCTTATGTTACTAGCCATAGTTTTAAAAGAAGTTCATATGATGCTTATGTGTTTCAACAGGTGTTTGCAGATGGCTCATGTAACATCCCGAAAATTGACTAAAATAAATCATGCGCTAAAACTTTGTTTCGTCGTTGAGCTCAATCCCCTTCTTGAATCATCTCCCGCCTGATTTCCTGATACCCCGAGGAACCGAGCCGATATCCAAATCTCCCGCTGTTCCATCTCCCTGTTTGGCCCTCGGCCTGCGCGTCGCACGCGGCCGACACCACGCGTGGCCGACCGCGGCCGCGATCAGCGCCGACGCGCTCGCCCTCTCTCTCCCTCTTTCTCTCTTTATTTCTCTCTCCCTCCCTTTTCTTTTCTTTTCTTTCCCATTTTCTTTTCTTTCTTTTCTCTCTCTCTCTCCTTCCTCCCTACCCTGCGCGCTCGGCCCCCTCCTTCCTCTCTGCTCCCGTGCGCCGCCCGGCCTGCCCTGCCCCGCTCCCCCTCGCGCGCGCACGCACGCTCGGCCGCAGCAGCTGCTCGGCGCACCAGCCCGAGCGCCGCGCCGCTCGCCACCACCTTGCTCCCTGCCCCACGCTCCGCGCCCCCCTCCAAGCAATCGCGCACACGGCGCGCCGACTGCGCCCGCCACGCCACGGCCGCCTAACCGCACCTGCGCGTGCAGCGCCCCCCCCCCCCCCCCCCGTCCGGCCCCGCTCGCCCGCGCGCCGTGCCCCACCCCGGTCCGTGCACGCCGCACGAGCCGACCGCCGTTGACGTTGCACAGCGGCGGCGACTCTGGCATAGAGCTGCCTGCCGCGCGCGCACCGCCGCCGTACGAAGCTCGCCTGCGCTGGTCGACCGCCGCCCGTCGCGTCCCGTCCTGCCCTGTGCACGCGCCTCGCCCACTGCCGCCGTTGACGCCTCACCAGTGCTGCTCAGCGTCGTGCCGTCGCGTCGCCTCGCCGGCCCCACGCCATTAAACCCGCCTGCAAGCTTGCCACCGGCCAGCACCCCGCCACCGCCTTGGCCGCCTATAAAAGAGGCCGCAGAGCCCCCCCCCCCCCCCCCCCCCCCGAGCACCACACCCGCCACCTCGAACCGCGCCGCCACCCCACGCCCCCTCTCCGCAACCCTGCACCGCCGCCGCCGCTCACTCACCCCCGCCGCTGCTGGCCACCGTGGCCGGGCCGCCACGCCCCACCCCGGCACAAGGTGAGGCCGGGAATCAACCCCGCGGAGGCCCCACCTCCTTTCCCCTCTACCCCGGGCCGCTGCCGAGGCGCAGAGCGCCCGAATCGGTCGCCGCCGGCGCCGCTCGGCCCCTCCCCTGTTCTCCCATGGAGAGAGGAGGAAGAAAGGGGCCATTTAGCCCAAAACCCCCTCCCCTTTCCTATATTCAGAAAAGAAACCCCCACTCCTTGCTATTTTTTGCAAAAGAAACCCTGTCCTTTATCCTATTTTAAAATCAGACCCCCACCTCATGAAAATATTTATAAATAAGCCCCTGACCCTTTTAGATTGACCCATGAAGTTTCTAAAATATAAACCAAGCCCCTGCCTACTTAGTCTTAATTACAATTAGGTCCTTGGACCCCTGTTTGGGCCCTAAACATTCCTTTGACCTATCATTTCATGCGCCTAACGACCCCGGATTAACCTAAAATTTTACCACGCCTCTCTTAACTCAGTTTTGGCTGTACCATTCAGAAACCATTCAAAAATAATACTCTAAGCTCTATATTTCATGCGTTTCCGAACCGAGCTCGACGACAGATCTTTACTTTTTCTGTGTATTGATTGAGTGTTTGTTTGTGTGCGCTGTAGACCACGGAGTAACCGAAGGAGAGCCCGTCAACGAGCCGTACTGTGAGCAGGAGAACGAAGGCCAGTTCCGCGACCCCGAGCCCGAAGGACAGGACTTCCCCGAATGCTTTGAAGACGGCAAGTTCAATCCCATCCTTTGATGCATGTTTCGGTCCTAGATTTTATAAACACAACCCCATGGCCCGTTTTATAAAATTGCATATGTTTTGCTTGCATGAAAAACACGGTTGGATAGCCACCCCTTGATTTGTGATGACCATTCCTTGACCACCTAGATTAATGTCTGCTTTTGCTTGGACGTTAATCGATATTAGAATGCTTAGGACTTTACTCATAATACGATTTATTTGATAAAGAACATGTGTGTGTGTGGGAAGGGATAAAATGTGGATTTTCGAAAGATGAGTATGGACGAGATGGACGGCACTTCTGTGTGAGTTGCCGATTGGTGTGCTTATGCCTGTGTGGCAGGGCAAAGAAGGGAGATATCCATCTTGTCGTGTCTAAGGACCGAGTTGGTGTGTCATCTCACCTAACTCCACTAATGTGCAAACCACTCGACCGTTGAATGGGCAACGGCGTAGCATAAATCCCACTAGTTGGTGTGATGGCCATCAGGAGAGCTGAGAGCAACGGGTGACTAAGGAAAAGGGGTAAGCCCCGAGTGACTTATGCCCGGTTATACCTAAGTGAACGGTCAATGACCCCTTGGTGCATCCCGTGATGGCTAGTCAGGCTTAGCTATGGTGGGTAATGGCTATGTTGGGATCTACACCGACACGACGGTGTTCGAGTTGTGGTATCCTACTTGTGGGTAAAGTTGCACACCTCTGCAGAGTTAAGAATCTATTCGAATAGTCCGTGCCCACGGTATTGGGCGAGTTACGGTGTGGTCACATAACTAGTGTTTCTTTGGGATGGGCTGGTGTGAGTTGTTTTGGAATTGGTTCCGGCAGTTGTGCCGTGTGCTACGACGGACGGGGAGTCCGGTAGCAGTTTTAAAACCTGAACTCCGTGTTAAACAAAAACTGATTTCTAAAAGGTTTTCTATAAAACAAAACCCTGCATAAAATGTCATTTTTCTGCAACTTAAGCCGTAACCTTATCCTTGATTCACCTATGCATATTATTCTGTTATAACCCCCTCCGTGGGTGTGGTTGGACTTGCTGAGTACGTTTGTACTCACCCCATTTTCCTTTTTACAGAAGAAGATCCAGACTTTGTGCCAGACGACGCCGAGTAGAGTTATCGTCCTGCACCCAGCCTTGCCTGTGGACTTGGGTCACCCGCCGGAGTTTCCGCATGGCGCAAGACCTTGATGATTTTCTCTTTGTTTTTAATATCGTCGCGTGTGTGTGGATTGTAATCCTCGCGATAGTGGCATTTCTCTGCTCACTACCGCGTAGGGTTGTACGGTAATGAACCATCTGATGTAATAAATGTGTCATCAGCCTCCTGGGACTGGTGCTTTGTAACACATTTAAGTCTTCTCTTATGAGGGGACGCTTCAGCTCAAGGGTGTATTTGTTGCTTTATATTGATGACATCCTTATTGCAGGCAAGAGTTGTTCTGCTATCGATGAGACAAAGGCCATGCTCAAAAGTGAGTTTGAGATGAAGGATTTGGGTGCAGCCAGGAGGTTATTGGGTATGAATATTCGTCGTGATAGGTCTTTGGGTAGATTTTGGCTCTCACAAAGTCAGTATATTGAGAAGGTTCTGCATCGGTTTCACATGTCACAAGCGAAACCTGTTTTTACTCCTTTGGCAGTAGATTTCAGACTGTCTGCTTCATCAGGGCCAGTTGATACTGAGGAGAAAAGGTACATGTCTAGAGTTCCTTATGCTTGTGCTATTGGCAGTTTGATGTATGCTATGGTTTGCACGCATCCAGATATTGCATATGCAGTTAGTGTTGTGAGCCGTTTTATGTCAAAGCCAGGCAAAGAACATTGGAAGGCAGTACAATGGATCCTAAGGTATCTTAGACACACAAGCAAATTTGGTTTGATTTTTGATCAAAGGGCAGCAAATCCGAAACAAGTTGTTGGTTATTCTGATTCTAAATTTGCTGGGAATCTTGATGAGAGGCGTTCCCTCACTGGTTATGTGTTTCAGCTTTGTGGGTCTTGTGTTAGCTGGAGAGCAACCTTGCAGCATACAGTTGCTTTATCTACCACAGAAGTTGAGTTTATGTCTTTGGCTAAGGCAGCGAAGGAGGATATTTGGTTGCATGATTTTCTTGGTGATTTGGGCATTGAGCAAGTTGATCGTGTTGTCTTTTGTGATAGTCAAAGAGCGATTCACCTTGCAAAAGATGAAAAGTTTCATGAGAGAACCAAGCATATTGATGTGCGCAATTTCTTTATTTGGCTTCATGTGAAAAAGAAAGATTTGTATGTTGAGAAAATTGGCAGAAAAGACAACCCAGTTGATATATTAATCAAGATGGTTCCGAAGGCCAAGTTTGAGCATTGCTTGAACTTGGTTGATATTCGTTCTTGCCCGAGTTAGCTCCCAAGTGGAGCGTTGGAGGCGGTGAGTTGATACATGTTGATTTATCCACTAGAAGATGAAGCACTTGAAAATTAAACTTTTGGCATCAAGAAGCTTGATGTGTTTGCTCTATGGTTCATTTGTGGCAGAGGTGGAGAATTGTGATGTGCAGCTCCTATGTCACCATATTTGGAAGCCCATTAGCTCATTTATTAAGGAAAATAAAGCCTATATATGTTGTATACTAATATTGAGGCTGCTTGCAATATTATTGAGCCCCGAGGGCCTCTTTACAAATCTGCAATTATAAGTCTCTTTCCTAAGTGCGAGCTGAACAGAGGGGTATCCATTCTGCTCTTAGAGATAGGGTTAGGGAGTTGGGGGAGAAGAGAGGAGAGGGTTAGATCCAGCAAATCCATCCAATAGAAAGTGAAATTGAGTGAGGGGGGTTTGAAGCCTCTCCATTTTGTTGGCTCCCACCCCGTGTATTGTTTCATCTCATAATGATTTACCTCGCCGTCGCCCGTGGTTTTCCCCCGCAAGGGGTTTCCACGTAAATCTGGTGTCTACTCTTGATTCGGTGTGTTTTTTTGCTATATATATTGATTCAAGTCACTATCTTGCCATATGTGAAGAGGTTGCTTATATGATTGAGTTGGTATGAGATGTATATTTGTGTTCTTTGATATATTGTTGAAAAGATGATGGGGATTGATGTTCTAGTGAGATATTGCTGCAAGTATTTTGTTGATTAATTTATTGGACAGCTTGTGCTAGCAAGATTTGAAGCTATCTACTGTTTTAGTTTCTGCACACAAGGTGCTCGATGAAATGCTTGTGACATATTAGCTTGCTGATTTGATTATTCCGCTCCATGATTATCACACCACCTCTTCTTCCTTTGTACGCTGCCTCGGGCAGTTTGGTTCAAAACTCCAGGAGCCCTTCGCACTGATTTGCTGCCAAATGATCAGGAAGCTTTTTACTATATCGAACATATCATGATTCAGACCCTAATATTAACACACTAAATTTCATTTTTACCATCCTCTGGTTCATTTGGAAAGCCCGTAATAACCTGAGGTTCAGGGAAAAAAAAAGTAGCAATCCTATGGAGGTGATTCACCAGGCCAATGCAATGCTGCAACAACTAAACAAGGAGCCATCACAGCACACACAAGGTTTGCAAATTTCAAACTCCTTGCAGGTTCAGACAAACCACACCGGTGCGCTCAAGGCGACCCACCAGGCTGCTGCAAATTCTACACGATGCGCAAGGCAGCTTTCATTTTCCTCCAATTAACACACACAGGCCACAGGTAAGAATAATCCAATGCAGGTCCAAACAACGATACCCATCCAACCATCGCCGCACAGGCAACAACAGCTCCATATGGACTTCACCAAAACCTCTGCATGACTGATGACAGAAACCTACATAATGGCAATCAACAGGTACTACACCCCTCCATGTCTTCATTGCAGGAACTTTCACAACAGCAGCACAACAATCAGCAGCATGCCAGCGGCTCCATGCACCATATCAGATCAGGACCTAGGGTGCTTTGGGATGCTTCATTGCAGGTCGCTCCTTTGGATATGTCACAGAGGGCCGAAATAGGAGTGGTCATTCATTGTGAGCCCAATGCGGCAGATAGAACACACTTGCAGATACAAGCAGCCATCCCTCATCCAGGCGATCCTCTCAAGGCGGAAGCTCAAGCAGGAATACTTGCTATTCCGCTAACAGCTCGCCTGCTAATGCAAAACATCACCTTCATGACGGACAGTGAAACAATTGTTCACTGCTTTGACATGTACACAAGGACAGGTACAATCAACCAATGGAAGCTACGACAACTTATGGCCGAAATCACACAAAGCCATCAACAACAAGAACTTTCGGTTCTTAAAATTCATCGATCCTCGAATCGAATTGCAGACTCTATTGCCAAGCAGGCAAGGCAGAAGGACCCAAATGCACCCTGCCTATTCTCTTGTCAGGCGCCTCGTAGACAACATCAATGTTCCCTTTTATATAAGTTGTACGACTTTGATTGGGGAAATTTTCTCCCCATTTCTGTAACCTGCTGTTAAACATTATATATAAAGGCAGTTCCCTTTAAAAAAAAACATTCAGACTTAATTTATCAACTGAAATTACAACAACAAAGATGCAGGTCCACAAGTATCAAACTAAAACGATCGTTTCACATGTCCCTCATAATCGCACATCATTACAAATTCTCGAAAAAAAAATTTTCCATTCTCCAACCAGAACAAGTATTTTTCACCCAGAACCTAGCATCTTTCCCTAAACACTAGTATCGTGAGCTCAATCTCCAGGTTAAACACTCAAACCAAAAGACTCCCTCCGCTGTGCGGCGGGGATGGGCCACCTCCGATGCACACCGGCAACAACGCGCGTCTGCCGCGCCTCAGCATTGGCACGCCTCCGCTGCCCCACGGCGCCGGCACGACTTGTGCGCAAATGCGGGCTGTTTGGTTGGAGGCCTCTCAGGCGTCCAAGATCGTGCGCCTGAGGATGCTGCTTGAGTCAGGCAGCTCTACCAAGCCACAAACCAAACAGCCTCGGATGAGTTTTTTTTAAATAAAAAACAAGAGCACTGTCGCATCATATAAGAAGAAGAAATATTGTACATAACGCACCAAAACGAACACCACCACCACACAAACAACGCACGCAAACAACGCACACAACAAAACACTACAGCCACAAACTGGGAGAGGAGCCAAAAGAAACCACCCGCGAACTGCGCCGTCGTCGCCAACGTTGTGCCACGCCAAAAATCGCGGCCCGCTACAAGTCTGAGCGGCATCTCGAACTCCTCCACCATGGGACCATCCCTCTCAAGCAGCACACAACAATCGTCGATCCCCCTGTCTCAGCGTGGAGCATTAGAAGAACACTCACATCGCAGTGCCGATGAAAACCACTTATCCTGGCCACGGAAAAAAGTGCCCATGACTTGCCGTTGGATCCTTTGGACGGTGGATTCGGGGGAGCAACGTAAGTCACTGTATCTGAGTCCGCGCTGGGTGATGGGTGGGGCTTGGTTGCTACAATGTTGCGTCTTTCCGAGCTGGACTCTGACTAGGCAGGATGAGCACTAGATTTTTTTTTCCTTTTCATAACTCGGATTTGATTCATTAGCACGAAATACCGGTAGTACTGGCACTAGATTGCGTAAGCAATGGCATATAAATAGTAAATAAATATATGGTCAGATGAGCACTACACAAACTTCAGCCAACTATCAAAGAAATTCAGGCATGCCGAATATCTTCTACTAAACAAATTATATTTAATAATGTCTAATATATCTATATCTATACCTATACCTATTACTAAAGCGAGTAAAGTTTCCACCCAAATTTTTGATTTGGTACGTTGGTTTGGTCCGCCTGTGTTATTGAGAGGTGGGCCTTAGTTTATCCCGTATGCGAGTCGGACTAACCCCTCCGTTTATGACTCAATCACGTAAATTCTTATAAATTAACACACGAGCACCAATATATATCTAATATATATACCAACTTTGTCCGAAGTAACGCACGGGCATAATTACCTAGTTAAATAGATGTACGGAGTATGTACTTTAACGAAACAGATTTTGTTTTTGGTAAGGAAACGAAACCGATTGATGTTGCATGAAACTAAAGCAACACGGTGCTATATAGATGCTGCCATATTTTTCATGTAAATTTATCAAAAAATAGAGAATTTTAATTAAAAGAAACTAAAAACGACACAAGTTGGGAATGAGAAACGAGAATGAAACCTGAGGCTCATGTATTACCCTTTAATGTGACATTACATTGTCTTAATTTTGCTTGCTGGTGGTGCAAAAATCCTACAGAAAGAATTGTTACATTATACATGACCTCCGATGCTACGTCATCGATCGAGAAATACTGCTAACTAGGACTTGTTTCTTCTTCTTCTTCTTCTTCAGTTACATATTGCAGGCAGCAAAGAATACTACGAAAAACAGAAAGAAAACATTTTTCCTCCAATGCCTTGAGGCTTCAGGACACGACCAAATGCGTATGCATGCAACCCTTCCTTCCTACACTACTAAACCAAAAGAAAGCCCTAAAAAAAAATACTAAACCAAAAGAAACATGGAAGCAATCGATCCAAAGAAGAGATCAGATCATCACGGGGTTTATTAGTTCGCCGCCGAGGAAACCAATGGAGTCACCGCCGCCACCAATGCCGTAGTAGTGCACTCCCTGTCATTAGTTGATGCTGTCACCCTCCCGCCGCCTAACACGGCTCGCCCCCGGGGCGGCCGGCGGCGTGCATGTGCTTGAGCTTGGTCAGCTCCTTCCTCCGCTTCCTGGCCTCCGCCGCCGTCGCCGCCTTGTCCCTGCCGCTCGGCCCCGCGCCGCCGCGGGCGTCGATGCTGATCGGCGCGCTCCTCCTGTCGGCGACGTCGAGGCCGAGCGTGAGCGAGCACGGGTCGTCGTCGGTGTCCTCCTCGGCCGTCGCGCCGCCACCGCTGCCCGCGGGCTCCGCCGGCTGGAACGCCGCCGCCTGCGCCTGCTGCTGCTGCGGCGGCGGCGGGTACGCGGACGTCGGCGACCCGCGCGGGTCCGCCACGACGGGGTAGTACCACGCGCAGGGTGGCAGGCAGATCGGCGGCGGGCTGCCGCCGTGGTGGTGGTGCTCGTACCCGGGCCCGGGGGGCCACGAGCCCCAGACGTAGGGCACCGCCGGCGGCGCCGCCGCGTACAGGAACCCCGGCCTCGGCGGCGTGGCCGGCGGGGACGCCGCCGCCGGAGCCGCCATGGCCTCCCCCGCCGCCGCTTGCTGGATGGGCACCGCCGCCGCTGCCGCGGGCGCCTTCTTGGTCGTCCTCGCCACCTGCGTGTAGAGAATCCACCACACCCATGCGTCAGTCAAATCGGTGGCACCCCCCTGGTCCGCTCCGAACCAACTAATTCGAGCGCGACACCGAGGGGGAGAACTCCGGCGACAAAGAGACGAGCCCTGCCGACGTGGCCACGCGCGGGCAACCGAACCGAGCAAGGCGACACGAGGCCGCAGCCCGCAGCTGCGTGCGGCAACTTTCTTTCCCTCCCATCCTAGGCCGCTGCCGCTCGCTCCTAGCTGCTGAACCGACTAGAGGAGGAACACCTGAGCAGACTACCCTACGCGGACGCACCCCATGCGGCCAGCGTCGTCGGCATTGCACCGAGCTTGCCGCGCTGGTGTGCCTACAAAAAGCCCCCATACTTATATATATACATATACATATCCCGGATTTATATATATATATACGTGTACATATATATAGTAAGCCCTTGATGGAAAGGGAAGGAAAAGAAAGGAGATGGTTTGTTTGTTCTATTGTTCTATCATTATCCAACAAAGACGTCTCTGTCAGCGTGACATGCGTACATCAAACGGCCTTTTTTTTTTGACACCACGAAACCGAGCACCACGACTAGTATACTCCTCCGTAGCAGCTAGTAGGTGTGTACGTCAGCGGCGGCCCCATCACGTGGCCCTCCGTCGAGGGGCACAAGTGGAAGGGAGGCGGCTTGGAACCTCCTAGATGGACCAATTCCTGTCTGCCTAACAATGGCCAGCAACATCATTTGTATAATCAAATCACGCAGCGGACGTAATCTGCTGTCTAATCGATCAGGAAGTACACAGCATCAGGGTGGTTAAAGGCCATGTTTAGTTTCCACCCCATGAATCCGTAACCCAAAAAAAAACGTCACATTAAATAAAGTCTATTTACAAAACTTTTTGCTTAGATGGACGGTAAATCGCAAGACGAATCTAATGAGACTACTTAATTAGTGTGCAACTCATTTGTGAAAAAATTTGTAAATAGACTTTATTTAGTACTTCAAATTAACGAGATTCTATCGCAAATTTTTTTTTGCTTTTCATCTAAACACACCCTAAAACGGGAGCGGTGAGAGCGAGAGCGAGAGCGACGGGCGGCGGTGGTGGTGCCGTGCCTGTTCCTTGAGCTGCTTGTTGGCCTCCTTGAGCGAGAGGTACTCCTGCGTCACCATGTCCTTCTCCTGCGACACCACCAACAACACAGTAACTGGAGAATTCTGAAACTCTGAAGATCGGTCGTCGAAATGACAGGAACTTCAGGAAATTTGTTTTTGGCGTACGCACGCACGCACCTTCTTCATGTTCTCGTTCTGGGAGGAGAGGTCGGCGACCTTCCTGGTGAGCTCGTCGCGGATGGACTGGCGCCGGAGGATGGTCTGCCGGGCGGACTCGCGGTTGGACAGCACGCGCCGCAGCCGCTTCGCCTCCTTCTCGGCCTGCGCGCGGCGGGGCAGCGCTAGCTGATGGTGAAATTGAAAAGTGGAGGGGGGTCGTGATTCACGGGATGTCGTGGGGGTGGGTTACCTCGGTGAGCATGTGGCGGGGGCGGGGGCCGTACCCCGTCGCCGCGGCGGCCGGCGCGGGCGCGGGCGCGGTGTGCGGGTGGTGGTGGTGCGGGTGGCCGGCGCTGGAGCTGCTGGAGCAGGGGGACGCCGCGGACTGGATGCCCACCTTGCCCAGCTCGAGGCTCAACCGCGTGCTCGCCAGCTTCTCCTCCTCGTCCTCCGCCGCCGCCGCCGCCGCCTGGAACGGAAAGCAGCAGCGAACCCGGAATTGAAGCGATCGAAGTCGAACACGCATCGCGACGGAAACTGGAAAGAGAGGGGACGGATCGGAATCGAGGCCCTTCACCGTACGTACCTGGTGAGCCGCGGCGGCAGGTCGGTGCGGCGCCGGCGCCCCCGGCCGCGGCTGCTGGCTCTCGGCGCCGGCCATGTCGGCCAGCGCCATGGCGGCGTCGAGCTCGACGTCGCCGGTGACGCCCCGGCGGCATGGCCGCTGCCCGTCGCTGTCGTCCGACATGGCGCGCGCGCGCTGGCGGGGTGCTGGGAGTCTACTCGCGGCGCCCTCGCATCGATCGGAAAGGGATGGTTGCCTCCTGCTCCTCAACCGCTTCGGCTCGGCGGTGCGGTGCCAAGCGGGTACGGCGGCCGGGGCTATAACTGGGGCCCCGATTACAGGTGGTCCTGGGGATTAAATATCTCCCCGATTAAATATCTCCCCGCCCCGATTAAATATCCCCCCCCCCCCCCCCACGCCCAGAGCGTCGTCCGATGGGGCGGGCGGGAGCCCATCTCGCCCGTCCGCGCGCGCCACGTGGCGAGACGGCAGCTGCCCGCCGGGCTCCTCCTCCACGCAGCAGGCGCGCGGGGGACACGCGGGGGCACCGCGAGCCGCGACTAGCATGCAGACTGCAGAGAGGGGGGCTCGTGGCCCGAGGCGCGTGGGGTCTACAGGTCAGTGGGTGGGGTCGAGTGCCTTTGTACCGGTGACGTGGCCTTCGCGACTGCACACGTGGGCTGGGGGAGGAAGGCGAGACGGGGGACTAGTCACACGCCAGGAAATCCGGATTTCGGAAAAAAAAAATTGTTTCCGGTACTACCCGGAAACTATTTTCCGGCGAAATTTCGAATTTTTCAGTTTCAAAATACAAAAATTCAAAAAAATTCATAAAAAACGAAAACCGGATTTTCCGACCGGATTTCGTTGCTTTCCGGTCGGATTTCGGTGCTTTCCGGTCGGAAAACATTGTTTTAGCAATGTAAAAAAATATTTTGGTATATATGGTATTGCAAAGGAACTATTACACATGTATATATAATTTAAACACGAAATATCCATTCAAATTCCGTAAAAATAATATATCCCTCACATGACTAAACACATATAGATCCGTATATGAAATAGAAATGTAAACTCTTAATAAATATCCCTCACATGACTAAACACACATAGATTTCGTAAAAATAATATATTCCTCACATGACTATTACACATGTTGGGTTTATTTAGCAAAACATGTCCTATATATGATCAGCTTGTATAACTTGGACAATGAACTTGGTATTATATTATTGCAATGAACCTATGGTTTGTATGACTAGGACAATGGACTTGGTATTGCATTATATTGGATTTAGATTGTGTGTCTTGTATGGACAATTGGACATATATGTTTTAGGTGAATCCTATTAATATTTGGTGTGTGAAATATTTATTATGCTTTGTGAACTGTTATATATGCAAAATTAGACGAAGTGTTGTAAATTTTTTAATTTTTCCTCACTGATTTTATAATTTCCGATCACCAACAACATTTTCCGGTAGGAAAACACCGAAATCCGGTCGGAAAATGTCGAAAACCGAAATTTGAATTTAATCGTTTTCCGATCGGAAAATCCGGAAAATTCCGGAAATTTTTCGTTATCGGGCAGTACCGGAAAACCGGTTTCTGACGAAAAATTGAACCCTGTCACACGCACGATGGGGTTGGGCGGACGGGGGAAGAGCCGGAGCCTGCCCCGACCCCGCATGCCAGCCGCGGCGGGGGCGACGTGCGGCGCCATGGAGCGGGCCGAGTGGCCGGCCGGGGTTGGGAGCGCCCGCGCCAACACAGCCTCGCCGGCCGCGGGCGGGCAAGGGCCTAGAAGCCCACCAGCAGCGCACCGGCTCGGCGGTGCGGTTGTGCCCTGAAGCAGGACCTGCAGGTCCGTCCGATCAACATCCCTCGCCGGCGCTGCAGCCAGGCGCACAGGACACGGGCAGGCAGAGAGAGAGGCCCTGTTTGGTTTGGTTTCGCACAAGTAGCACACAAAATTTGACTAATAATTAGGGGTACTAAATAAAATTAATTTACAAAACTAACTCCACAACCCTGTTCTACTTCGCGATATGAGCTAATGAGGTCTTTGACCGCACGATTAGAGGATGGTACTGTAGCACCACTGTAGCCAATCATCGATTAATTACTATCATTAGATTCATCGTGAAAAGTTACACTCATCCGTGAAACGGTTTTACAAATAAACTTCGTTTAGTACTACATGCATGTAAGATTCTTTTCTCGGGAATTGTGTGCTATGTTATGATAGGGAAAACCAAAAAAGGCCTTATGACAGTAGGAGAACCGTGTGTTGACCGCTGATTACCGGCCTTGTCCGTGCCAGGGGGACCCAGCAGCAGGGAGCGCGCTCAGCAACCGCTAAACCATGCGGCCTCGCGGATCCCGAGGCGGCCAACCGAGCTGCCATCTGTTGCTAATCTTGTTTCGGTCAGGAGAGCAAAAACACTCACTCCGTTCGCTAGGCTGGAGCTGGAGCTGATGACTGAAGTGGTGTGAGAGAAAAATATTATTGACTGGCTGGAGCTGGTGACTGGAGTGGTGTGAGAAAAAAATAATATTAAACTGGAGCTGGAGCTAGCTGCTGAACGGAGTGACTGGCGCTACTCGTTCTAGTAGGAGACTAGGAGGAGGGAGCTAGGAAGGTGCCAAGGCAGCCTTCAAGGCCAACTGCGAAAGGTTGCGCGCGCGCCATGCCGGTGCCGTCGTGCATGGGGAGCACGACGCGGCGCCGGCGGAGCTTGTTCAATCGCGGGCGGGGCCATCACGTGTCGCGGCCGGCTTCCGAGGTCAGTGGCGGCGTCGCCGAGCTAGCTAGCGGGTCGCCCTGGGTGGTCACGGCCACGGAGCAGATCGACGCGACGGGGGGCCGGGAGCACGCGTGTACAGGCCTGCCGTGGACGAATTGACGTCACCTGTGATCGATGGGCACGCATTCGAGCGAGCATCCCTTCGGTTCGAAGGAAACCCCAGCCCGGAGGGGGATGGGCGACGCGACGCGACGCCCGGCGAGCATTGCGTGCTCTCCGACCTGGTCTCGCTAATTTACGGTTGATCGTAGTGAGGAGCTCCCTACGATCGATGTCCCGACCGTTTTTTTTCTATTTATAGTAATTTTTTGTCGTTTTCCGATTTTTGAAAATTTTTTGTAAGAGAAATTTTGGAGAGAGAAAATTTTTTGACGAAAAATTTTGGAGACCAAAAAAAATTTCAAGCAAAAAAAGGAGAGCAGAAAAAAATTTCAAGAAAAAAAATTGGAGAGCAGAAAAAATTCAAGAAATTTTTTTTGTATCATTAAAAAATATTCATTCGAAAAAATCAAAGGAATTCAAAAAAAAATAGTTGAAATTTTTTTTGAAAAAAAATGGATCAGGTGCGGCGGCGGGCGGCGGCGCCTCCCCTCCCCGCCGCCGGCCATGGAGCAGAGAGAGGCCCGCTATGCCTCCCCCTCCCCGCCGCCGGCCATGGAGCAGAGGGGGCCCGCCGCGCCTCCCCTCCCCCGCCGCCGGCCATGGAGCAGAGAAAAAAGGGAGGGGGAGGAGGACGGCCGGCCATGGAGCAGAGAAGGGGAGGGAGAGAGAGGAAGGGGGAGGCAGAGGAAAGGGATGGGGAGGAGGACGGCCGGCCATGGAGGAGAGGAAAAGGGGAAGGAAGGGGGCAGGGGAAGGGGATGGGAGAGGCGCGGTCGCCATGGGGAGCTCCGAGATCCAGGAGAAAAAAGGAAGAGAGAGAAGAGAGCGGGGGAGGAGAGAGAGCTCAGCGGATCAGCGGAGAGAGAGCGAGTGGGGTCCATCACATGGGTCGGTCGTCGACCGTGAGTTGGTGAGTTTACGGTCACCCGCAGAT
The DNA here is from genome assembly GCF_016808335.1 of Panicum virgatum. Lineage (NCBI taxonomy): Eukaryota > Viridiplantae > Streptophyta > Magnoliopsida > Poales > Poaceae > Panicum > Panicum virgatum. The sequence continues at coordinate 4,053,432 of NC_053143.1, read as the reverse complement.
TCATCATTGCGTCTCTGACCCCGCCAGCAGGAGCCGCGCGCGCCGTCCACGTGACGCCCGACCCGTCCGTCAGGGATAAGCGTGCACGGACGAGGACGTCTATTTGTCGCGCTTTGCGACTTGGAGATGACCCATCACAGGCACCCGCAGCCCCCGGCTCCGGCGTAGCGCCCTCCACCGTCGCCACGCTAACCGAGCTCGCTGCCGCGCCGCGCGGCTTTCTCCTCGCCCCCGCCGCCGGCCACCACCCACCGGTTGTCCGGCCCTGCCCGGCCGGCGGAGCTCCCGCGCCTCCGCGCCCTCCGCCGGCCGAACCGCCTCCGCCACCGGGCCCTCCTCTAGGTCCGGTGGCCATGGAACCCCACCCCAATAACTCTGAATCATAAGCTCTGCCACCACCCCGGCCGCCGGCGAGGCCGTCCCGCCCACCTCCCACCCTTCGCCGGCCACCCCCTCCCCCACCCATCCCCCTCATCTGGCTCGCCGGCGGCCACTTCCCTCTCTTGGCTCGGGGAAGAAAGTAAACAGGGGCGTGGGTGTTTCTGCGACTCCTCGGCTGCCAGCCGCGCGCGCTGAATAGCCTCGCCGCGCACGGACCGCAAAAGATACGCCGCGCTAGTACAGTACTAGTACCCACTGACCCACAGTTATGAACAAAGAAAAAACAACCTTATCTTCAGGTCTTCACCGCCTTGCAGCCGCTGCCTGCCCGCAGTCTTGGACGCCGGACCACGGCCCCGGCCGCAAGTTGGCGTGTCTGGCAGTCTGGCTCGATCGACGCCGCAGTACCGTGTACCTGGCCAATGGATCGGCGCTGGCTATCATCCTCTGATCCTGTCTGCTCCCGCCCAGACCCATCGGCCCCGGCGCGCCTTTCCACGCGCGCGCGCCGCGCCGCGCCGCCTCGGGACTCGCCGCCGGGTTGCCCCCCCGCAGCTGGGCGGCAGGGCAGTGGCGGGCGCCCACGGCTCGAGCTACTCCGCGTAGTACGTGCGCTGCTGCGCGTCGCGGGGGTCCTCGGCGGGTCGTCCGTGGGCATGCGGCGGCCGCGGATCGCGGATCGCGCCGCCACGCGATCGTCGCCGCCGCCTGCAAAGCGTTTTGCGCGGTCGGTGGTCGGCGGCCGCCTGCGCGCGCAGTGTCAAGGGCATGGCAGGCCTCGGCCCGGTCCACCTTACGAAACAAGCCCACGGGTGCAAGTTGCCTGGGCCGAGACGAGCCCCAAGTGCTAACGCAGCGATCATGCCCAGCGATTGATGCGTCCGGTTTCAAGGAAGGAATTGGGGGGAAAGGAAAAACCACGCGCACACCACCAGGCTACAGCATGTTGAACAATGATCTTGGAAACAAATCTGGTAGGATCTCTTCCTAGAACCATTTCCGATTAAGTAAAGTACAGATTATTTTCTTACAATATGTAATGCTAATTACCAGCAGATAGACTAATCTGCTAGCTTGACTATAGCACCAGCACTGACCTAATATGAACTTCTACCTCATTTTCGTTTCTTTTCTTCTTTTTTTGGAAAGAAGGATTGTACACCTCAAGTTCCCTTTCTGTTTAGCACGGACCTACCTTGTCGACCGTGCCACTAATCCAACCATTAATCTCTTAATTAATCACCTGATTATTAATTTGGCCCACGCACGAGTAATAGTTAGTACGTGTCAATTTGGGGGCCAAACGACATGGCTCAAGGCATCCGCGCCGCCGAAGCGGAGGTAATCGACGGGAGGAATCAGCGAGTCCCAGTCGATGGCCGCGGCGGCGGCGGCGGCTCCTGCTCCATCCACGACGGCCCCCAGCGACCCCGACGACGAGCTGCCGCCGTGGGAGTGCTCATCCGACGACTGCCCGCCGTTGGCAGCTGCGACGACCACGTCGACTGCGGCCATCTGGCTGCCCGCCGCCGCCGGTGGTGGTGGTGGAGCTTCTTGTTCTTGGCAGCGGTGGGCCGCCGCAGTTTGATCGTCGACGCCGGCGGCCGGCGGGTTGAGTGGCCGGCGGTCGAAGGACCTCAGCGTGCCGTTGCTGGTGTACACGCGGCACACGCTGAACTCGTTCCGCAGCTGCAAGGTCTCCGTACGTATAGTGATCGTAGGTATCATTAATAATTTGTAGATAATAAGTACTAATTGCCATCGTCATAAATTAAATGCACAACCAAATTATATTAACCAAGAAATTAATCGCATCCACTAATAATCGGCGGCACGTGTACGTACCCTGACGGCTGCCCCCGGCGGCGCATCGTCGGCGGCGACGGCCTTGTACTCGTTCATCTTCCAGCGGGTCTTGGTGCCCGTGGGCGCGCGGCCCTGGTAGAAGACCATGGTCCGCTTCTCCCCGATGGCGCGGCTGGTCGGCGGCGCGGAGTAGACGTAGGACGGCGACCCGGTCGCCTTCCAGTACCCCGACGGCGTGGTGCGCGCCGGTCGGCCGCCGTTGAGCTCCCGCTCCGCTCGCGGGCAGAAGAAGAACCACTGCTCCTTGTCGCCCACGTTCGCGGCCCCGGCCATCGCTGCACGCGCGCACCAAGCAACATGCTGATGAGATCGATCGAGAGCGTGAGAGATCGCGATGTACGATGCGATGCATGAACGGCGACGGCGGCGGCGACGACTAACCCCGGAGCTGGGAGGGGTGGTGGCTGTAGATGTCGACGACGGGGATGAGGTGCTCGACCTGGGGCCCGGTGCCGGCGAGGCGGTGGCGGAGGTAGAAGCCCAGCAGCTCCTCCTCCGTCGGGTAGAACCGGTACCCCGGCGGGAGCACCGGATCGTGATCATCGCTGCCACTACGATTACTACTTTCCATCGCTCTCTGCAACAGCATGCTCATGATCTCGATCAGATCAATATATCTCCTTGGCCTGGTATAATAATCGCATGCAAATCAGCTAGAAAAACCCCAGCAGTATTTATAGAGGAGAGCCGGCTGCTGGTGATGGAGATCGGTAGCTACCTTTCTCCACACACTCCTTGTCGATGGAGGAGAAGATTGGAGAGAAGCTTGGAAGAAGCTACAGATGCCATGGCCGCGTTCCCGCGCGTTGACCTTGACCAGGAACGGGACGAGACGAGACGACGACGACTCTGTTTTATTGCGCATTGGGGCGCCTATCCCTAGCTAGTCCTGTTCGTTACTCGCTCTGTCACTGTACGTGCGTGGAAGGATTATTATTAGCCGTCTCGTGTGCACTCACACACGCGGCGTACGCCATGCGGTACGTCATGTTTATTCAGAGTTCAAGCAAGACCACATCAAGACAGCCCATGCAATTGCCCGCTTGTTCATCAATATGCCACCATCAATTTAAAGATCCATTTCTGCTGTAGCTCTCCCATAAATAAAGAGGACGACGATCATTTGTCCTGTTCGCTAGCATTATTATTGAATGTGGGGAATAGTTTGAAAGCTATCTAGCACGCTTGATTATATATATTCTATGATTGTAACCCATAGATTACAAGATATACATAGACTTTATGAATTTCTTGTTTAAGATGTCATGACTACTGCAGTCTGCAGAAGGAAACTAGCTAACAAGCACTCGTTTTGTTAAAAGTAAAAATAGAACCCGATGTGATCTTAATTAAGAATATAATTTTGGCTACTACATGGGTCCTCCTATACAAGAAAGTTAGAGACAATTGTGTTATATTCCGGTTCTTATAAATTCAAGAACATAAATCCTCTGTAGTATACTTCTCCCTGCAGTTGGGTCACTAACGTGTGGGTCCGACCCCACACATCAAATCAGTGAGGGAGGATTAGTGCAGATGAATCTCGTCTAAATTCAGAGGGGGTGCTCACAATAAGACATGATTATTAATTACTGCATCCATTTGAAGACCGCCATTCGCCGATGTTTTAGGATTTCTAGAGAACTGATATGGCCGCGCCCCAAACACATCTCTCTCTCTCTGCGCGCATGTTTTGGGTTTGCTACAACTTTGATGTGGCTGTAATTTTTTCATCCGCCAAGGATGGACTTAGGCCAGTCTCAATGGGTTCATGAAGAGTTTTATAATATTAAATTTTATGCCACATTATCAATTTTAATCGAGGGGTAACCTCACGGAGATCCGACTTGTCAGTCTAGAGGTTTGAAGAAAGGTAGTGTAGATCTGCGAAATTGATAGAAGAAAAATATTTCCATCGAAATCATAATACTTCTTACACCAGCAATTTCCTATATCTACCTCTTGTACCGGTGTTTTAGTTTCCTTTGACACACACTTTCCTTTCTTTTGCACATGCATTCACCCATAATTCGTGTCATTATTTGTTTTGGAAGGATAATAATAGCTGACATAATTTGTTTTACGGAATAAAAAGAAAGACATGTATTGTTTCTGGAAGGAAAATAAATAACATCGTTGGTTGATGGAAGAAAAATTAAATACGTGTCATCTATGACATGTACATCTCTCCACGAGTAAAGGAAAATAAATAATAAATAAGACCCCACTTTGGGGAATAAAAGGACATCATCAACATCAAGTGATGTAAGTTATATTATAGATTTTTCTTAAAAAAAGTTATATTATAGATACGGTGGACGTGTGGGTCGGCCGGGTTGACTAGCTAGTTAGGAGTCAAGGCAGGCCAGGACTCGGGCGCTAGCTGCTGCTGTAGTAGTTGTTGCGAAGCGCATGTGTGACACACGACGGCCGGGCTCGAGTTTCATGGACAAGTATGTGCGGTTGTAGTGGACGCGCTGATCGATCGAGTCGGTAATTAAACCAATCAAGAAACTATATCTGTACACTACATGATTGTCGCGTAACAGGTGTGCATTAATTGAAGATGTAGTACTAGCTAGTAGTACAAGATATTGGAGAGTTTGATTCATCACGTCGTCTAGCTATCCAGGTCAAATCACGGTCTCGCACTCTTGTCCGATCCTCATGCGCACGCCAGGCTAGCTATTTTCCTTAGAGACGTGTTCCGGAAAATCAATGCAAGCCAGCGAATGTACGTGTACGACCGGTCGACTTATTGGGCTCTGGATCTAGCCGTGAATCAAAACAGTTTTTCTTAATGGAGCTGAAGCATTAACAAAAAAATTAGGCTTTCTGATCATTCCAATTCTTACTACAAATAATTTGTTACGGCATTCCTAAAATGGCTTGGCTTCTCTGGACGGAGAGGGTACCGTAGCGTAGTGCTTCCGTTCTAAATTATAGGCCGTTTTGGCAAATTTAGTACTTAATTTTTATCATGTATTTAGATATAGTGTTTATTTAAGTCCATAGCAAAATTTAAATATGTAGATTTGCCAAAACGGTATGCAATTTTAAACAAAAGGGAGTGTTCGATGGCGGTATAAATATTAATTAATCACTCAGTAGCAGGTAGCTAGGTGCTGCCGACATTCCTGCCGTAAAATAACGTGAAGTTGTTGCCGCTCCTACCACCATGTGCAGTTGACCATAGCCGTAAGTCGTCCGAGAGTAACTTCTTTTAGCATCTGATGAACTCCGCAAGTCCGCAGTAACTTCATTTCCCGTCCCGCTGCTAGCAGATAGGCCGGGCCGCGGGGTCGCGGACAGACACACGACACACAAAGGAGGTGCGACCGAACAAGTTACAAGTTGTCGCCGGAAAGGCCAACACAGTACTGGCACATATCATCGGCCTCTTCACCAAAATCCACCGCAGTCGCACAGCTATCTGCTAGCTAGCATCAGATGCGTTTCAGGCTGTGTTTAGTTCCCTTTTTTAAAAATTTTGGAAAAAGAATTTTAACATTTAAAAGTACTAAATAAAATTTATTTATAAAACTTTTTACACGGATGAGTTCTAAATTGCGAGACGAATCTAATGAGCCTAATTAATTCATCATTAGAGATTATTTACTGTAGCACGATGTTGTCCAATTATGGCCTAATTAGGCTTAAAAGATTCGTCTCGAAATTACATCCGGAAGTTATGGAATGGGTTTTATCAGTTATCCACACTTAAAACTTCTAATTAGTAGTGAAATGTTTGAAATTACTGTAGCACTGGAAATTTTTTGAAATTTTAAGGGAAACTAAACACGGCCTCACATGCTTTCTCTAGCTCCACGTACAGGCATGTATGGAAATTTCAGCTGCCTGGGAAACGGAACACATCCTCCTGACATCTTGAAGATATAGATCTGGGCCCGTTTTGTATTGGACTAGAAAATTGTGGACTAGAAATTTTATTAATTTTGATCATTAATTACGGTGTTAAATAAAATCGGTTTACAAAACCAACTCCAGAACTCCTGTGCTAGGAACCCTGAAGAATCTAATGAGGTCTTTGACTGCGTGACTAGAGGATAGTTACTGTAGCATTAATGTAGCCAATCATCGATTAATTACCGTCATTAAATTTGTTGCGAAAAGTTACACCCATTTCTAAAGAAGTTTCACAAATAGACTTCATTTAATATTTCATACATATAAAATTATTCTTTCAGAAAACATGCGCGTACTGTTTCTAGAATTCTCTCGAACCGATCCAAACACGGCGCTGGCCACGACTCGCGACGACCCAAATTCTCTCTCTGCATGGAGTAGTACGCAGCAACGAGACACGGACCGTCAGATCGATGCTTGCCGCTGCTGGCAGTGGCACGCACGGCGGCCTACAATGACACGAATGATTGGACATCTCGCTGTTATTGCTTGGCAGCTGCGCGCAGACGCAGCGGCAAACGTGGCGAAGTTTTCAGATGCCGCCACCGGCGGCGAGGATGGCGGGTCGACCACTGCCGCTGGTAGTACGAAGCTACTGCGGATCGCTAGACTGCTAGTAGTAGCCAGCAAGTGGAAGGCATTGTTTGTTTCCGGCGATGAAAAGGAATTTTACTATTTTAAAATATTAAATAAAATTTATTTATAAATTTTTTTAACATCTGAGTGCTAATTTGAGAGACGAATCTAATAAGCCTAATAATCTATAATTTATTACAATAATGTCATAATAATCATCTACTAATTATAAATTAATATATTTTATTAGATTCGTCTCGCAGATTAATCCTATGATTCTGCAATTAATTTTATAATTACTCTTTATTTAATATTTTTAAATACTAAAATTCTTTTTAATATGACATGAATTAAAATTTAGTTCTGAAACCAAACAACCCCGAAGTGTGGAGACCGTTTCTTCGGGCGACGACAGATGCGGTCCGTGCAGAGAAAGAGCTTCGTCAATCTTCATGGCCTGTCGTGTCGGGGCTGGAAGAAAGGAGAGGCCCCAGCAGCCACTAGGAGTGGGACTGGACTGACGACGGTCTCGCACGACCAGGTCAGGTCCGCCCAACGCGGCGCTGCGGTGATAGCTCCGCCGTCGTCGTCGATCGTCTTCTACCTCGCCGTCGCTGTCAGCTCGTTAGCCCCGGTCTGAAACGAACCATTAACTTAACTGTCGCTTGGAGGGCCCAAGCGGCCGGCCTCCTCACTCTCAGCACCTGTCGCGCTCGGCCAGCTGCTGCAGTGCTGCCGCCCTGACCGACGCGAACGCCTGAGCATGCAAGTGCCCCGCCGGGACGACGACGCGTCTGCTGGCCGACGACGACCCCTGTCGTCGTTGTCGCCGGCCCGGCCGGGCCCGGAGGCCGGAGATAGCCGCGTACGTACGCGATCGATCGAACCTATCGCCGGGGCAGACAGCGACAGGAGTCGCGACGACGATCGCACGCGCGCACGCCGTCTCTTCTTCCGTTTACAGCACTCGTTTCACTGTCTTGAATTCGACTAGTTCGGGGCTGTTCGGCTGGTCTAAAAGTCGGCTGATTCCCGAATCCCGTATTTTTTTAAGCTCTCTCTGCTCTTTATTATGTTTCGAGAATCCAACGTTCTGATGAAAACAGCCTAGAAATCCTGCAGGAAATTCAGAGGCGTCGTCAGGATTATATTCAGGGGGCGAGTGTTGAATTCCATTCTGATGGAGGCATCGGATTCGACCGTCTTTTGTTTCAGCTGCCGCCAGCAGGAGGCCGGCTGAGGGTAGGGTTCATCTGTCATCAGTCAGAACGGTTATCTGACCGGACTCGGCTCTACACGACCGGACCCAACACTGCCAAAGATGCGCCATAGTAGACACGGACTGTACGGACATGCGCCGTCGTCTTCGTCGATCGATCGATCCACGAGTCAACCAGTCAAAAGATCTCAGCTCTCTGCTTACCTAGTTCCAGGCTCCCAGCCGTGCAGAATTTTACCTGAAATGCACACACGTTTGAACTTTGATGAGTGGCCATCTCTCGCTAGCCCTGACCTGCCCTGCGCCACACTCCCAAGTCGTCTGAAACTCTGAACTGATCTCCAATGGCTGGCAGATTAGGCAGTCTGAACTGAACCCTTCGCCACACTTTGACTGCCCTCGCGGTCTCGATCGCCATGGAAACCAAGGCTTGCCTTTAAAATTTCAAAACTTTACAAGATTTCCCATCACATCAAATGTTTCAACGCATGCATGAAATATTAAATGTAGCTAAACAAAATAACTAATTACACAATTTGTCTATAATTTACGAGACGAATTTTTTAAGTCTAATTAACTCATGATGGGATAATAATTACCAAATACATACGAAAGTACTACAATACTTTAAACCCAAAAGTTTTCGCATCTAAACAGGCCCAAACTAAACCGGCGTTCCTGCTGTAAGCCTGTAACTGTAACCATCGCGTTAGGCTGCCGGCGGGCTCGGATGATGATTGTGCGTTCTTCAATTCTCCGGTCCTATACACGCATCGATCGTACGATGATACAGAAAGTGATGCACGCGTCTGAACACATGTGGTCTCGCGTTCATACAAGATTCATCAGTAGCAGACGTTGATTTCAATTCCAAGGGTCAAGTAGGTCAGGATTCACACGATGCAAATAAATCTTTCTGGATTGTGAACGAACGAACTCAACGTTGGCAGGCTTCAAAGTTTCGTGGGAGTCCACTGGACGATGTCAAGACGTTCGATCAGGACTGCTGCGGCAGTTGGCCAAGAATCTTATAGCTTTCCTTGTGGAGTCAGGCACTAGCGAGTTAGGCGGATATGCATGTCCCCTTTGCTGTTGACCTGCGTTGCCTAGCTAGCTTTTCTCCAGGAAGCAGGTAGCCGACCAGGGCCAAGAAACCCTGCGAGTAGGGGCTCGGAAACTGTCGCTTACAGAACCACAAAGACCTGGAAACCGGCAAGAGATTGGCCTGCAAGTGCTAACTCTGTCATCGAATGGAATCGCGGAAGGCCGCAGGGTGATTCAAGTAGCATCTCTTGTTCCGAATACTCAACCTCCATTTTTTTAATAGAAAGAACCACAGCAAGAAACGCTGCAGAATCTTGAGGGAGGAACATGAATTCAAAGCAGGCCCAGCGTCCGAAATGGAGCGTTCTTCCTTTTTTTAATAAAGAATATTCTGTGCCTACTTTTATATATTGTGAATATACAGAATGTAACCACCCATATTCCTAGTCCTGCTCTCTCCCTTCACCCAGCTATTGGGCCTTGGAGAATTAGCCAAGAGCAGATTCTTATGATCTCTAGCTATTATTGATTTTTTCATAATCTAAATCCTATCCAAACATAGTATACCCTTCCTAATCCTAAAGGCCGTGTTTGGATTGTACTACTCCATTCTGGAACGTGCTCCCTGAAAAGAGAATCTCACATGCATGGAATACTAAATGAAGTCTATTTGCAAAATATTTTCAAGGATGAGTGTAACTTTTCACGACGAATCTAATGACGGTAATTAATCGATGATTGGCTACAGTAATGCTGCAATAATCATCCTCTAATTATACGGTCAAAGACCTAATTAGATTCTTTAGGGTTCGTAGCGCATGAGTTTTGAAGTTGGTTTTATAAACTGACTTTATTTGACACTGTAATTAGTTATCAAAGTTGTGCTAAAATTTATCCTAGCACAAATCAAAGAGAGCCAAATAAAAAAAACATCAAAACTGGTGGGCTGCCAGCCCGACTGTGGCCGACACGACCCATCACATTCTCTTCACGCGCATCCCTAAGACCGAAGTTGGAGTCGGATCGGAGCGGTTTTTTCTTTTTTATATTTAAAAAAAATTAAAATTTCAAAAATATATGTCGGTTTTGGAAAATTTCAAAAATATACCCCGGTCGCCCTATGGGGGCGACAGGGCTCAAATATAATTTTTTTCTTCAAATTTGCAACGAAGTCCCTGGAGAAAAAAAAGAGGGGGGCATGTCGCCCCCCCCCCCAACGGGCGACAGGCCAGTGGGCCCGCCAGGGGGGCCGGTCGCCCCTCCTGCGGGCGACAGGGGGGCCTGTCGCCCCCCCCCCCACGGGCGACCGGGTCAGCGCACCTATATAAGGCCTCCCCCTCATTCCCTCCTCTCATTTGACCTCAAAAAATCCAAAAAAATCCAGAAAAAAGAGAGGGGTGAGAAGAAGGGAAGCGGCGAAGCTCTGCCGAATTCCGCACTTGTGGTCTACCGGTAACTTTCGTATAAATTCGTTGATATTGTATAACCATTTAATTTAATTAGCAGATTAGCTGAATAAGATTTGGTGCTTTAGAACACCGGTTTAGTATTACAATTTGGGTACTATTACAGACTTTTTCAAATAAAATAATTATACATTACAATAGAATTATGATAGTACCTTATTGATATTGCAGTATAAGACAATAGAATTATAACAGTACCTATATTTTCACGCATCGATTTGGTATACGATATGTGCATTGCTTAAATTATGGTTTGTTATTTGGCGCACCACACTATAGCGCCAATGTCTTCGTCAGGATCAACCTACATTCCGTGGAGCAAGTGTAAAGCCACCGTACTCAAAGGAATTGATGTGCCAATGTGCTTCTGCGGTTCGTTATGCAAGTTCATGCAATCTGAGGTTTTAGGAGATGACTACGGCATGAGGTTCTTTATGTGTGAGAACTACGAATATGATCCACCTAAGCGATACGGCAAAGACCGGGCCAAGGTAGCAGGACAACATACGCTATTTTTCTATATGACCTAACATTGAGTTATGATTCTAACTTGTGTTGGACAAAGTCTCCTCCGCCTCTTTGTGATTTTATGCAGTGGTTCGACACCGTGCAGTCGCAGCAGGCAAAGGACATTGTGGAACAAAAAGCAAGATGGGCTGCAGAACGTTGGCGCCGAATGAAGCACGAGGAACAGCAAGAGGAGAAGCGCAACAAAGAGCAAGAAGAGATCCACAAGAGGATGGAGGAGGTGGATCGTAAGGCGGCAGCCGAACGTGGAGCTGACAGGGAGAGAAAGCGAGAGAGGGCACGCCGTGCGAAGTAAGCCGGGCTCGAAGCAATTAGGAAGGGCAAATATCCTAGGTGCACTCAGTAGAGTAGTACCATATAATCCCGGCATTTTACATTCCATAAGGCATGGTAGGTTTAGATGCAACAAGAAATTATCTTGTCGCGTGCACATGCCACTGCAATTAGTTATTTATGTTTTAAGTTGAGAGCTTAACTCTGTGTGTTGTAGCCTTTACCATTAATTTGCAGTTGTAGCCGGGAGTCTATGAAATTTTTGAACTTTTCCTTAATATTTTCGGAGCTTTTCATGTCACTAGAATACTAAAAGACACACATTAATATAACGATAAGAATTAAGAACTAAGAAATATATCAGGGTCTGCTGCTAAAAAGCCCGAATAGCTCAAAATAGGAACCATAGTGTATCTAGCTGCGAGTACGAGATCACAGGTTGCCACTGCTCAGCACGGCGATCACGGGTTTCCCAAATGTCGCATTCTTTGCCCAGACATACGTGACATGTTTAGTAGTGCCCTTCCACCATTTCAAAAAGATGTGACAACACGGCAACCACTCCAGCTCACCTTCAAAGCAGTCTCTCTGGCGAGGACGACGGACTTGTCATTCTATAGCGAAGGTCTGTGGCGTGTAGTGGGGAAGGCGGCATCTAGGCGCGATCGACCGAGCGGCAGTAATGCAGTGCTGTGAGTCTGCATGCACAGAGATGCATCGAGTAGTCATTTCGAGAATCGAATCTAGCCTTTTCAGTGTTAGGTCAGCTAGCCTCTTCACTGTGTTGTCATGTAGGTTTTTTAGGTGCATTTACACTCCACACTCCGGGTATCAGACCTTTGTGCGCCTATAAATACTCCCAAGTTTGTGAACTCACAGCACAACTCAAACATCAAACCTCATTGTATACCCAATGTCTGGAGGTGGGTCTAGCGGGAAGAATTACTATGGTTTTGGGAAAGGAAAAGGGGGAAGAAAGGGAGACCCCATAATATGGGAGGGGCCTCTTGGACCTGATTCCTTTCCGGAACCAGTGTTTGAGTTTCCGCCACAGCACAAGAGTGAATTTACCAATGAAACTCCTCTTCGACAATACGATAACCGTAGAGAACCGTGGCCAAAATGCAGACATGGTGAGGACTGCTTAGTGCAGATGTGCACCGACGGGATGGATGGCGGTCGGCGTTTCTTTAAATGTCCACACGCATGGGTAATACTTGGTTGTTTCATTTCTTTATCTTCAATGAGACACCTTACATGGAATTTGTTTTGCAGTCTTCCGATGCTCCAGAAAACTGTGGTTTTACTAGGTGGGTAGATCCTGCACCAATTGATTCTGTTCAGGAGTTCATCGAGTACCTCCAGATAAAGATCTTTGATCTGGAATGTAAGGTGAACCATTATGAGGAAGTGTGCGAGGGTAACAAAGACGACGAAGTTGATGATACCAGCAATGCAGCCGGTTCACAGGATGAACCATGCACTATTCCTTACTGCAACTGCCCTTGTCACAAGAAGAAGGGCCATGCGCCTCCGGCACCACCGCCTGCACCACCTGCAATGGGTGGATACTGCGGAGAAGGCTCAACGCAGTTTGCTACGTGGGGGTACGGCTACTAGGACTACCCTAGTGGACATGCTGCATCATTGTGTTTATTCTGTTTTTTTAAATTACCTAAGGCATGTTAGGTTAGTCCGGAATCTGTTTACCGTAGTTTGCAACGGGTTCTGACATGCCACTGCATGTGTGATGTGTGTTTCATTATCGTTGTATTATGATGTAAAATTTGGTGGTTCACATTACGTAATGCATTTCTTAGTTTTTATTTCTTATCATTATATTAATTACATGTGTGCTTTTAAGTTACCTGTAAATCAGGAGTACGCAATTCGGCAGAGCTTCGCCGCTTTTTTTTCTGAATTTTTAGGCTCAAATGACAAAGGGAATGGCGGCGAATGGTGGCCAGGGTTTAAGTGGGTTTGCTTGGACTATGCTATTTCTGAATAATATTTTCTATTTCATAGGAGATCTTGGTCCCTTATTTTTTTATAGTTCTAGCATTAACAGGTCTGGAATTAGGTGTAGCTATATCACAAGCTCATGTTTTTACGATCTCAATTTGGCATCACAAGCTCATGTTTCTACGATTTCAATTTGGCATCAGGGGACCCTGTCGCCCCCCCCAACGGGCGACAGGGGCCTATCGCCCCTGGGGGGCGACAGGGGCTGTCGGCTGTCGCCCGTTGGGGGGGCGACAGGCCCCCCTCTTTTTTTTTTTCTCCAGGGACTTCGTTGCAAATTTGAAGAAAAAAAAATTACATTTGAGCCCTGTCGCCCCCCATAGGGCGACCGGGGTATATTTTTGAAATTTTCCAAAACCGACATATATTTTTGAAATTTTAATTTTTTTTAAATATAAAAAAGAAAAAACCGCCGGATCGGATGGAATTGGACCCTCGGCCCAGCACAGTGGCGGACCCAGTGGGTAGACCATATAGGCCTAGGACTACCCAAAATTTGAGCAATCTTTTCTTTACTAGTTGATTTCCTTTACTATCCATAATTATTTGAAAACTCTTATAGTTATGTTACCTAATTGTATACTAAATTATACCATTTTGTATCTTGAAGTTTTAACTAGGCATACCCTAAATTCAAATTCTGGGTCCGCCACTGGCCCAGCATATGCATGCACGGGCCTTGCACGCTGACTTCTTTACAAATATATATAATTGGTTAGGTTTTTCAATGCTATATAATCCTGTTTATAATAATAACAATTTCCGCACGAGCCGCCCGATTCTTTAGTTATTCCCGCCGACAACCCCGATATTGAGTCTACAGCCGGCTGTGAGTTTGGAAACTCACGGTCAATCCACACCCCTCTAGAGTGTTCCTTTTCTCCTTCCTCTTCCTCTCTCCCATTCCTCTTTCCTCCTCCCTCCTCCCTTCCTCTTGCTCCATGGCGGCCGGCCGGCGGCGGGGAGGAGCGGCGGGCTAGGCGAAGACGGCGCGGCGTGGCTGGGCCGGCGCCGAGGAGGCGCACCGTGGCGGACCACCGGCGAGTGAGGGCGGCGCCGGCCGGGAGGCGGCGCGTCGGCGAGCTCCCTGTAGTGTTTTTTTCTTTTTTTTATTCAAAATTTTTTCTTTGAATTTTTTTCTGTCTCTCTTTGAATTTTTTTCTGAGTCTTTTTGATTCAATTTTTTCTCGTTAATTTTTCCCATCTCGCCAATTTTTTCTTGAAAATTTTTCTGTCTCTCCAAAATTTTCTTTGAAAAAAATTTCTCTCTCAATTTTTTTGAAAATTTTCTATCTCTTGAATTTTTTTCAATTTTTTATGAAAAAACGACAAAAAAAGTTACTAAAAACAAAAAAAAAATGGTCAGAAGATCGACCGTAGGGAACCGTAAACTAGCTGCCCCCGCCGACAACGTGGCTCAGCAACACAGTTCACGTGAACGGTGGCACTTCAAAAGCCTCACCGCCGACGAGCCGCCCCGCGGCCGTGAGCCAGCGTGCCAGGGCATCTGGCCGGTGTCGCACTGCGTGAATCCTATAAGGCCTTCTCTAAGGCTATCTCCAACGGCGGACGCATACCGCGACCCAAACCCAAATAAGCGTCGCGCACAGTATTTTGGGTACTAAAAACAGCCTCCAACGGATGATGCAAACCGGCCACCCATTTTGCCTACCGGTCGAGGCGGGACGCAAAAATGCGTCCCTCTCTCTCCACGACGCATTCGGCCTTCGTCCCTCTCTCTCCAGCACGCGGCACATGTGCTCCGTCCTCGACTCCCCATCGTCGGCACCTGTTGCTGCAGCCCGACCTCAGTCGTCATCGCCGGCACCCGCCTCCTCCGTCCTTGTTGCCGGCACCTGCCCCAGGATCTCGCCGTCTGCCACCGGATCCTTGTCTTCTCCGTGCGGCGAGGAGTGGCCATCGGTACACGTAGCACCACGCCGCCGCCACCGGCACGGCGGTGGCCAGTTCCGAGGCACGGAAGGCCAGAGAGAGAGGCGGCGGAGCTGCGCGAGGTGGAGAAGATGCTGGTGGTCCGAGGAATCAGCCCGGGACCACCTAAGGGCAGGATTTGGCGGCGGCGCGGAGCTTCTTTGTTTCAATCATGGCGGCGGCGGCACTGTCGGACGCAGTGGCGGAACGCGTGGTGTAAGAGGGCGGCGAGCTCGTGGCGGCAGTGCGAGCAAGAGCTCCAGAGCCCTCCGGCAAACTCCTCTGTGGAGTCCTTTAGCAAAGAAAAAGGCGGCGGAATGGTCCTCGCTGCGGTGTGGTCGACGGCCATGGAGGCGGGCACGAGGTCGCCGTGGAGGGACGGCTACGGCTGCGGAACCATCGGGCTGCCGCTTGGAGAAGGTGGCCGAGGTTGTGGGGCAGCTTGGGAAGGGAGGAATCGACCGCCAGCGAGGTGAGACGAGCTCGCGGCGGGGAGCGCCGGCGCGGAGAGGAGCTGGTGGCGGGGAGCAAGTCCACGGCAGGGCGCGGAGAAAAGCTGACTGCGGGGAGCAGGTCCGCGCCGGGAAGCGGGGCATGGAGAGGAGTCGCCGGCGGGGAGTGGGTCTGCGGCGGGGCGTGGAGAGGTCGCCGGAGGGGAGCGGGTCTGCGGTGGGGAGCTGGTTCACCAGTGGGTCTGTTGGATTTTGCGTCCGCGGTTGGAGAAGCAAATTTTTGGGTGACCGACTCTTCCCCTGTACGCAACCCAAATCATCAAATGCGTCTCTTATTTGCGTTCGTGCTGTTGGAAATAGCCTAATGGGCTTGACGATATCGTCTGCCGGCATGAGAGCTTGAAATAATAAACAAATCAGAAACGAGTTTGCCTTCCTCTAGATTCCTAAAAGCTGGCTCTCCCAGCACTCCGATAAATGTGCCATAAGCTAGCGACTATAGTACCGCTATGGGAGGAAATTTTAGTGTTTCTCACTCCACCACGTCAGCTGTAGCCGGCGACATACATTTGTTGGATCTCGCTTAAACCCTAACACTACATACTTATCTTTCTTCACCGGGCCTGCCATCCGCTGTCGCCCAACGTCTCGCGCACCCCTCGTGCCGCCGCACTGCCCCCACCACCCGCCGCTCCGGCTGGCGCCTGCCTAGCGCGCCCTGCCCTGCGAGGGAGCTAGGGGTGGGCATTTAAAACCCGAAAAAACCAAACCGAACCGAACCGAACCGAATAGACCGAAATGTCGGTCTATTCGGGTTCTCGGGTTCGGGTTCGGTCCACACTTATGGTTTAATTCGGGGTACGGGTTCGGGTTCGGTTCCTAGCCTCCAAAACCCGAATAGACCGAATAACCCGAAATTCATTCAAACTCTTGGTATGCCATGATATCTTATGTGATTTTTGAACTTATTAGCTAATAGTTGTTATCTCATCTTAATATTTGTATGTCTATTTCATTATGCTATTTTTTCATAGTTACTTATCGCTATTACTCGTACTTCTATTTAACTATTCATTGCATATATTTTGATTGAAGATGAGAGTCTGTTTATTATTCGGTTAATTCGGTGGACCGAATAGACCGAACCAAAATATTCGGTCTATTCGGGTTCGGTTCCTAATTTTGTCTTTAAAATTTCGGTTCTCATTTTTTGAAACCCGAAATTCGCAAAACCCGAATAGACCGAACCGAAATACCCGAATAGACCGAATGCCCACCCCTAGAGGGAGCGCCGAGGCTGGCTGGCCCACCGGGACCTCGCGCCGCCACCGGCCGATGGGCGATGGCTCCCAGCGCGGGTCCATCGGAGCTCCATTCTCTTTTTTTGATAGTTATATTTTAAAAATTCAAATGTTCATAAATGATAGCTATATTTGCTATTGACATGAGATGTGGCAATAAATAACACTAGTAATAAGGAGTTCACAGTTAAAACACTGGAGGACCAACAAAAAAATTTGTGTTGCATTTATTATATGATAAGTACTATTATTTTCCTTGGTCATTATATCAAGATGAAATATAGCTATCAAAACATGACCGAGGGAGTAGTGCTTGTGTAATTAAAAAATTAGCACACCTATTAGTCCTCTTGTTTTCTCAATAAAGGAAATGAAATCTATTAGCTCTCTTGTTTGGATGCACTCGAGCTAATTTAGACTAATTTTTTGCTAATAAGTAATTAGCACTTAAATAGTTGGCCCTAAATTTTTGCTTGGCCACACTATCCACGAGTGATCTGGTACAATTATTCGTGCTTTATAATGTCCCCACTCGAGTCCTTGTCTCTCTCTTTCTCTCTTTTCCTCTTTTTATAAAGGAATTAATGTTAGGAAGCTACCTTTTATCCTTAGCATGGGACGCTGTTATCCTGACTCAGCGCGTATCATCTACCGTAGGTTATCTAAGGGCAGCTCCAACAGTGTTCTAAGAGCTAGCTCAGATAAAACTTTATTCAATGATTTTTTAAGTAAACTTTATTCAATGAAAGGAGAAGAGAGTGATAGGCTACTTTTGTCTAACTTTTGGTTGTTTTTTTTTCTATCGAATTTTGTAATAAATCTTTAGCTTTTGGTTCATTTCCTCATAAATTGCTTCAGCTTTTCAAAAGGTGATTCAACAGCTAGGCTATTCGTTTTAGTTTTTGGTTAATTTCTAACTAGCAAAAGCCGAAACAAATAGGCCTTTAGTCATCCCAGTGTTCCTACGAATATGGGCCTATAAGGTTTGTCGATGATTATAAAATGAAGAGTCCTATATACTTTTTTCCACGCAAGGTTATGCTGCTTAAGACAAATGTTTTTGTAATATCTTACTGTTGTTAATTGGAGACCCCAAAGGATTCTACATGATAATACTCGCGAGATGTCCTAGAAATAAGATAAATATAGTTTTTTTTACAAAAAGTAAAATATATTACCATCTATAACATGGGTAGATGTTAAATAGCAGGATAAGCCATTTAGCGGTAACTCTTCTCAAAAGGCTAATAGCAAGCTAAATCAGACTTTAGTGACTAAATTGTACATATGAGCTACAACAGCAATGTCCTGAGATAGAGGCAGCTATAGCCAGTGTTCAAAATTTCGGCGAAATTTCGCGAATTTTGGTATTTTCGGTCCATGACGAAATTGGCCCATTCATTTTTATATATTTCGGCCCGTTTGAATTGGATCTGGTTACTGTCGGTACAACAGCCCAAGCCTATTGTATTGGTAACCCTAGTTCTCCTATATCTCGATACAGCAGCGTGTTTTTTCCCCTCCCGGTTCACTTCGGCGGCGGCGGCGACGACCGCGCCTCTCGAGCGACGAGCGCGGCCTCCAACGCATTCGAGGGCCGCCTCCCCGACTCCATCGCGCAGCTCGGCTCACTGGTCTACCTCTGCGGAGCGGGCCGCCGGACGCGGGGCTGCTACAAGACGCGCTGCACGGCTTCTACCCGGGCCTGGTGCCGCGCATGGAGCTGGGCGGCGCCGACGCGGTGACGGCGGAGCAGGATCGGTCCGAGGCGCTTGGCGTCTTCCCCTTGCGCGGGCGACGACACCGACGAGGCTGGCGTGATGCCGCAGGGCCTGCTCGAGGAGATCCAGTACCGGGCGGTCCTGGACGTGGTGGCCGCGCCGCCCGCCGCCACGCGCCGCGGCCGCCGGCAGGGCTGATGGCTCGGCCAGCGCGCTCGTGCGATGCACGCATGGATTGCATGCATCGCAGTGGGACATCGCTCCTTTTGGCTTTTCACGACGGCTAGCTTTTGTCTCATGGCTCCTTTTGGCTTAATTCCATGGCTTTATCTTGTCAATAATCATCTTGGTTCTTGGCTGTTAGCTAGCTTGCTAGGCTGCTAGTAGATCGACGATATGTTATCTGCGTGGTGGTGCTAGTAAATCGGTTTTTAATTCTGCACAAACGAAATTTCGCCATCTGCGTGGTGGTGCTAGTAAATCGGTTTTTAATTCTGCACAAACGAAATTTCGCGTGGTGGTGCTAGTAAATCGATTTTTAATTTTGCACAAACGAAATTTCGCCAGAAATTTTGGCCGAAATTTTCAAAAAATTTCGGTGATTTTGGCCAAAATTTGGTCAGATTTGAATGTGCCTAACGAAATTTCGTCCGAATTTCGCGAATTTTGGTCATTTCGGACCTGGGCGAAAAATTTTGCAAAACGAAATCGAAAATCCTAGCTATAGCGAGAGGTTTAAAACCTTCTAAATACACGTAAAAATGAGAAGAATACAACGGTCGAACGAGCACCAGCGACGATAGTGAGTACTCCAGTAAGCTGCTCTGTTCTCGTGGGTCTTGAATTGGTCGAGAGCCTACTAGCTAACTTAATGTTGGGGCCAAGGAAAAGTTTTTTAGGCCGAGAATTAAGGTGAGCACAAAGCCTGGGTTCTGGAACGTTTGTTGTGCCGAACGTACATACGCCTTGTTCGGCTGGCGGATTCAGCCAGCCACAACAGTATTTTTCTCTCACACAAAATCAACCCAGCCACCATCCAACCAGCCAGCCAACAGTATTCTCCTCTCACGCGAAATCAGCCATCCAGCCAGCCAGCCGAACAAGGCAATAATGGCCGGCAGGTTGGGTGCTCTGTCCATCAGATGGATCATCACCCAGCTGCTTGAGTGCGATCTAGTAACAGGAAAAAGCTTACGCGTCCGTTTCCTTTCAAAGTTAGATTTGCAAATATGACCATGTTTGGATACAAGTGGCTAGTTATTAGTTGGGCTAAAAATTAATCCAAATTAGCTAGCTTGGCTAGCTAACAACTAGTACAAGACTTGCGTAATTAAAAAATTAGCACACCTATTAGCCCTCTTGTCTTCTCAAAAAAAAAACCTATTAGCTCTCCTGTTTGGATGCACTAGAACTAATTTAGACTAATTTTAGCTAATAAGTAATTAGCCCTTGTATCCAAGTAGGCCCTAAATCTTTGCTTGGCCACACTTTCCACGAGTGATCTGGTACAATTATTCGTGCTTTATAATGTCCCCACTCGAGTCCTTGTCTCTCGCTCTTTTGCTGACCAGCTCTTTAACTTTCAATTATTGATTACTTAGTTTCCTCTTTATAAAGGACCTTTATCCTTAGCATGGGACGCTGTTATCCTGACTCAGCGTGAATCGTCTACCGTAGCTTATCTAAGGGAAGCTCCAACAGTGTTCTAAGAGCTAGCTCAGATAAAATTTTATTCAATGAAAAGAGAAGAGAGTGATAGGCTAGTAGTTCATCAAGAAGAGCTAAGCTCACACATTTTTCTAATATTCATTTGTCTACATACTTAAACATTTTTAGATGTGAGCATATAGGTTACTTCATTTTTATTTTATTTTTTAAACTTCATATGAGCTAGCAAGTTGACTCTAGCTAGTCTTGAGGGTGTCCTAAGCCACTCCTTGCTCTCTGCTTTAGTGTTCTTGACACATGGGGCCAACTTAAATTTCATGTGAACCAAGTCATCATACATACATTAGTAGGCAATGAGAATGCAAAAAAACCTTTCTTATGAAGCTTTTGGGTCATGGAAACCCAATGTAGTACCACATAAGATCTGTTTGATTGGGCCTATGATTGAGAAGCTACTTTTGCCTAACTATTGGCTGCTTGTTTTTTTTTTCTATTGAACTTTGTAATAAATCTTTAGCTTCAGACCATATCCAGAGCCAGAAAATATCTCTCAACCAGTTTCTTAGCTTTTGGTTCATTATTCCCTCATAAACTGATTTTCAGCTTTTCAAAAGGTGATTCAACAGCTAGGTTATTTGTTTTAGTTTTTGGTTAATTTCTAACTAGCAAAAGCCGAAACAAATAGGTCCTTAGTCATCCCAGTGTTCCTATGAATTTGGGCCTATAAGGTTTGTTGATGATCATAAAATGGAGTCTAAGACAGATGTTTTTTGTAATATCTTACTATCGCTAATTGGAGACCCCAAATGACTACATGATAATACTTATGAGATGTCTTAAAAAAAGATAAATATAGTTTTTTATAAAAATAAAATATGTTACCATCTTTAACATGGGTTGATGTTAAATAGCAGGCTAAGCCATTTAGTGGCCTCTCTCCTAAAAAAGCTACTAGCGGGCTAAATGAGGCTGTAGTGGCTAAATTATGCGTAGGAGCAAATAGCTTCATCATAGATATATCCTGAGATAGGGCAGCTATAGCGAGAGATTTAAAACCTTTTAAATATTGAAATACATGTAAAATGGCACATATGAGTTCTTGTGAATATGTGATGACTACAGATAAGCCTAGTTCGAGCGATGAGCAGTGTGGCGCTGATCCATAGCGTGGTTGTTAAGTAGTTTTTTTTTTCTCTCTCCATCCAGCAGCAAGGAAGGTTAGGCAATGCGGTCAGGCAAACATTAAAATCTAGGATTGTTTTTTCCTATTGTTTTTAGATAAAGAAGAATCCGAGCATTGAACATTCGCAAGTGAATGTTTGCAGCCAATAGTTACAAGAGTTCTTAAACTCTAAAAATCAAACGAGGAATCGAAAACAAAAGAAAAACTCTAAAACAAAGAAAGAAATCAAGAAAACTAAACTTCAATCCTTCTCTTCGTCAATGTTTCATTCTTTCACAGTCTTAACACATCACTAAATCATCACATCCATCGTCTTCTTAGTAACTTGATGTCTGAATGGTATGATGCTGCTGAATATCCGCCGGAGTTCCTGCCCGGCAGCACCACCACCCCATCATGAAGCAATGGTGACGCCACAGTCGAGATCGACATACTCCTCAGCTAGTTCACCTTCCAGGCGACAATGCAGTTTTGGTAGTTACACCCATCACTCATCACCGTGGCTGAGCCTGTGCCTGAGCCTGCCCAAGAGTCTATGCTCTTCATTTATATATATAGCGTGCTCTGCTTGCGTCTACGCATCCCATAAGCCCAATTCCATTCTCTGATCTCTTCTCTCTGCCGCCCGTCCCAGCAAGCAACCAAATAGCTTGAGTGATTCATCTTGCCATCTTGGGCAGCCGTGAGCTAGCTAGCATGGACCTGGTCACGGGTGCGTTGGGCGTTCTCCCCTCCAAACTGCTGGATCTCCTGAAGGAGTACAAGCTGCAGAAGAGCGTCAGGCTGCAAGCCCAGTCCCTCTCCCAGGAGCTCGAGAGCATGCACGCCGCCCTCCGCAAGGTGGCGGCAGTGCCATGGGACCAGCTCGACGAACAAGACAAGGTCTGGGCGCGAGACATCAGGGAGGCATCCTACGATGGAGGACATCCTCGACACCTTTCTCGTTCTGGTCGACGGCCGCCCTCACCCTGATCATCCAGCAGATGGGAACTTGGTCAGACGCCTCACGGAGAAGATGGGCCAGCTGACGTTCAGCTTAAGCAAGGTCAAGGCTCGCCACGACATCGCCGCCGCAATCGAGGAAATCAAAAGGCAACTCCAGGAGGGGGCCGAGCGGCGGGCGAGGTACAGGGTCGATGATGTCCTTGTTAGAAAACTGTGTGATCTGTAAAGCTTAAACAATGATTCATTAAATGATCTACAGTAAATGATAAGATAAACTAATGGAAGAAAATTATGGAACAGGAACGAACGTTCCCGTCCCGTCTTGATCGGGGACGGGAACCGACCATGGGATGTCGGTCCCCCCCCGGTGAGCGGCATATAAATAGAAGGGGGAATCCCTGTTCAAAAACCCGATCCATGCGTGTTGCCATCACCGGGGTTTTCTGACCAACACACACACAAAACACACACGAACACAGAAGCAAAAACAAGAGACAAGATCTAAGAAAGAAGAAGATGGGAGGCCCTAATAACCAAGGTATGTTATCTATGTGGTTCCATTTTGAGCTTAAGATCCTAGAACTTCTAACAATGGCATCAAGAGCTTGGTTAGCATCGAATTGGAACCCTATATAGCTCTCTGAGTACACAGATTATGGTTAGTTTAAGTGTTCTTGTGCATCTTCTATGTGTTCATGCCCCTGTCATGTTAAACTACACCCAAATCATGCAGCCCGAAACCCTAAATCCACTAAAGAACACCCCAAATCCCACTGCCGAAACTCTAACCCTAAGATCTAAAGAAGAGGGTCGGGGGCTTTACCTAAAGGGCCTTCTAGGCCACCACCGTCGCCATGGCCGCCGCCATGGCTGTCACTGATGGCGAGCTCGCGCTCGGGACTTGGTCCCGAGCGGCCTCACGCCCCTCCCCCCGCACCGGCGGCGTCGACCCCGCGCACGCCGTGAGGCCGCCATGGCCGGCTGCCGGCTGGATCTGAAGT
Source organism: Panicum virgatum (assembly GCF_016808335.1). Lineage (NCBI taxonomy): Eukaryota > Viridiplantae > Streptophyta > Magnoliopsida > Poales > Poaceae > Panicum > Panicum virgatum. Next base: position 4,029,927 of record NC_053143.1, on the reverse strand, counting down.
TTGCCGTCGCTGCGGATCTACGCGCGGCCGGCAAGGTGGCAACGCTCGACGGAGCTGCGCGCCCGCATCTGCGGCACGCAGCTCCGGCGAGCGGAGCTCGGCGGTGCCATCTTCCTTCGCTGCGCCGGCGAGGCGCTCCGCGCCGTTCGCCGCCGTGGCTCTCGCTCGCTCGCCCGCAACCGTCGGGTGAGGAGAGAGAAGGAGGGGGGAGAAATGATTTAGGGTTTGGGGGGGGGTCGCGGCCGAAGGGCCTTTTAAGGCGGCGCGCGTCTCGCGGCCGGAGCGGGCCAGCGGGAGGCCGGCGGAGGCGGCGGTTTCCCGGCCCAGGCCCAGGTTTTTGGGCCTGGAGCCCAGGAAGGGCAAGGCGGCGCTTAAACGTGCCGGGCCGAAAATGGCCTGGGCCGAAATTTGATGTTTGGGGCGTTTTTTTTTATTATGGAAAAATTATGAAATGAATAATGGGCTGCATAGTAACACGCTGAAAAAGCTTATGGGCCAAAATAATGTTGAAATTTAGGCTATAAATATTGTTTTATCTTTAAGCATTATGATTATAAATGTTATTTAATGTTTAATTCTTTAAAGATGTTTTATTGTGTTTTAGCAAATAATGATACAAATAAGAATTAGATTTGTTATATAATGAAATTTTCTTATGTTTATTTAATTTTTATGATGATTACATTATGTTTATTATTCAAAGTTATCATTTTATGTGTTATAAATTATTTCCGCTGTAAATAATTACTCTGATTAAGTGTGACAAATAATTGTCATTCTGGCCAAAGCTGATTGACGCTTATTTGATCACAAAATTTTATTAATTCAAATCAATTCTGGCCAAAGCTGATTTGATTGAATTGATAAAAGAAGTTTATGAAATTCAATAAAGTGTGGTTTGTATTTATTATTCTGGCCAAAGCTGATTAATAAATACTTATTCACAAAATTTTATTGTTCTTATTCATTTCTGGCCAAAGCTGATTTGAATTTGATCAATAAAAAATATGCTTATTTAATGATGTTGATTCTCTCTTATAAAGCATCTTAAATTGCCAGTATCATTGGCAATATTGAGCAGCTTAATGGAAGCAACTATGCTTCATAGAAGGAGAAGCTGGAGATCACTCTAGCTCTGCTGGATATTGATTATGCGCTCCATAAGGATCCTCCGGTTGAGCCTAAACTAGAGGATGAAAATTATGAAGTCCTGAAAAAGTAATATGATGAAGAAAATGTAAAATGGAGTGTTTCAAATCGTAAATGCCTTATGATCATTAGAAGCTCCATTATTGATACAATAAGAGGAGCAATTCCTGATACTCAGTCTGCCAGGGATTATCTTACTAAGATTGAGGAGCAATTCAAAGGCTCCACTAAAGCTTATGCCACCACCCTCATCAAAAGTTTGGTGGGTGAAAAATATGATGCTACTGGCAGTCTAAGGGAGCATATTATGAAGAAATGTCACATGGCTTCCAAGCTTAAGTCAATGGAGATGGAAATCTCTGATGGTTTTCTTGTCCATTTCATTATGTCATCACTGCCCCAGGAGTTCTCTCCATTTGTGATCAACTACAACTCTATGAAAATAAAGTGGGGCATTGATGAGTTGATTGCCATGTGCGTGCAAGAAGAAGAAAGGCTTAAGGCAGAAAGGATTGATCATGCTAATCAAATCAAGCATTCTGAAAAGAAAAGGTATAAGAAATTTAATAAGGAATACTTGAAGCCTAAGCCTGGTCAATTCGGAAAAAAGGGGCAATGTTCTAAGCAAGGCCAGCAGAACAAGCCAGCAGGTGGCTCCAGTGCAGAGGAAAAAGGAAAAGATCCCGAAGGATGTCACTTTTGTGGAAAAAGTGGACACCGTCAGAGGGACTGCATTGGCTTTATGAGATGGCTCAATAAGAAAGGTACTGATGTTATAACTTTTGTTGATGAATCCCTTTATATTGATTATGCCACCGATTCTTGGTGGATTGACTCAGGTGCAACAATTCGCGTTGCAAACTCTTTATAGGGATTAGCTACGAGGAGGACCCTAAGAAGAGGGGAAAGAAGAATTAGAGTCGCTAATGGAGTTGAAGCAGAAGTCAAGGCCATTGGAGACTTCACTCTTACTCTTCATACTGGTTTTAGACTTCAGCTAAATGATGTTCTTTACGTACCCTCTATGAAAAGAAATTTATTTTCTATTTCATGCTTAGATGATAGTGGTTATCGTTGTACTTTTGGAGACCATAGATGTATAATTATGTATGACAATAAAGAGGTCGGTCTCGCCATCAGACGGGAACAACTTTATAAAATATCTTTATGTGATGCCACTTATCATGTTGATTCCACCTCAAATGCAAACGTCAGTACCAAACGAAAATATAATGATAATGAGACTTCTTCGAAATTATGGCATTACCGTTTAGGCCATATTTCGAGGGGGAGAATTGAGCATCTCATTAAAGAAGATATCCTCCATCCTTTGGATTTCTCAGATGCAGATGTTGAACATTGCATTGATTTCATCAAAGGGAAGCATACAAAGAAAATCAAGAAAGGTGCAAACCAAAGCACGGGAGTTTTGGAAATAATCCACACAGATATTTGTGGTCCTTTTAATGTAAAATCAGTGGATGGTTTTGATTCATTCATTACATTCACCGATGACTACTCCCGTTACAGATATATTTATCCAATCAAAGAAAGATCCGAGGCATTAGACAAGTTCAAAATTTTTAAAGCAGAAGTTGAGAATCAACATGATCGGAAGATCAAAATTGTAAGGTCTGATCGTGGTGGTGAATACTACAGAAGACATACACCCTATGGCCAAACTCCTGGACATTTTGCAAGGTTTTTGGAGGAAAATGGTATAAAAGCCAGTACTCTGCACTGGGCAAACCTCAGCAAAATGGAGTAGCTGAAAGGCGTAATCGCACTCTAATGGATATGGTACGAAGTATGTTAAGCCACTCCACTTTGTCTGTGAATTTATGGATGGAAGCTCTAAAGACAACTGCACACATTCTTAATAGAGTTCCCAACAAATCAGTTCCTAAGACACCTTTTGAATTATGGACTGGGAAGAAACCAACTCTAAATTATTTACATGTGTGGGGCTGCCCTGCTGAAGCTCGAGTTTTCAATCCAAATATGGAAAAATTAGACCCCAAGACAATCGGTTGTCATTTTATTGGTTATCCTGATAAGTCAAAGGCATATCGATTTTATTGTCCGAATCAGTTTACTAAGTTTGTTGAAACAAGACATGCTGTGTTCTTGGAAGATGAAGTGATCAGGGGGAGCATGACTCCCAGGGAAATTGATTTAGAAGAAAAATGGGAATATGTTTCAATGCCCATAACTTAAGATCCTATTTTCCCTGTGCATGCTGTTGTTGCACCTCAAGTCCAAAGGACTGTTGATACAACACCTGTTGAAACTCCTACAACCACTTCAAGTATTGCACCTAATGATGAGTCTAATGAGGATATTCAACAGCCTCCAGTTGTGATGAATGAGCAAAATAATGAGCAACCACTAAGAAGGTCACAACGAGAAAGAAGATCAGTTATTCCTAGTGATTATGTCACTTATATGAGTGAAGATACGAATGAGTTGATGTTGGACGATGATCCCACATCATTTAAAGAGGCCATGAATAATGAGCATTCATCTGAATGGCTTGATGCTATGAAAGATGAAATGGAATCCATGAATGCTAATGAAGTATGGGACTTAGTAGAAATCCCTAAAGGAGTCAAAATAGTAGGCTGTAAATGGGTCTACAAGACTAAACGTGACTCCAAGGGTAATATCGAAAGGTTCAAAGCAAGACTCGTGGCAAAAGGTTTTACACAGAGGGAAGGCATTGATTATGATGAAACATTCTCTCCTGTTTCTTCTAAAGACTCATTCAGAATCATCATGGCACTTGTGGCTCATTATGATTTGGAGTTGCATCAAATGGATGTTAAAACCGCATTCCTGAATGGTGAATTATATGAAAATGTATACATGGCACAATCTGAGGGTTTTGTTGCGGAAGGAAAGGAACATTTGGGATGTAAATTGAAGAAATCCATTTATGGGCTGAAACAAGCGTCAAGACAATGGTACCTTAAGTTTGATCAAATTATCAGAGAATTTGGTTTTGAAGAGAATAAAAGGGATAACTGCATTTATGCTAAGTTCAGGTGGAGTAAATTCATCTTCTTGATATTATATGTGGATGATATACTCCTGGCCAGCAGTGATAAGAATTTACTGCTGGAAACAAAGAGGTTCCTTACCTCCAAATTTGAGATGAAAGATCTCGGTGAAGCCACTTATGTTCTGGGCATAGAAATTCACTGAAATAGAGCCAAATGGATCTTGGGGCTATCTCAGAAGACATATATAGAAAAAGTGCTGAAAAAGTATAATATGCATAAGTGTTCAGCCTCGCCTGCTCCTATCGTTAAGGGCGATAAATTTAGAAAATTCCAATGTCCAAAGAATGAGTATGAAGCTGTGCAGATGAAGTCAATTTCTTATGTCTCAGCTGTCGGAAGCATAATGTATGCACAAGTGTGCACTCGCCCTGATTTGGCATTCGTGACCGGAATATTTTGGTAGATTTCAGTCAAATCCAGGACCAGGACACTGGAAATTAGCCAAGAAGACCTTTCGCTATTTGCAAGGCACTAAAGATCTCATGCTCACATATAAGAAGTCTGATAACCTTGAAGTCATAGGTTACTCAGACGCTGATTTTGCGGGATGTGTTGACACTAAGAAATCCACGTTAGGTTATATCTTCACACTTGCAGGAGGAGCTATATCGTGGAAAAGCTCCAAACAAAGTGTTACTGCATCGTCGACAATGCAGGCTGAATATATGGCTTGTTATGAGGCTACCGGGCAGGCAGTATGGCTAAAGAATTTTATCGCGGGACTTAGAGTGGTTGACAGCATTTCAAAGCCACTCACATTATACTGCGATAATCAACCAGCAGTAATCTATTAGAGTAACAACAAGTCAATGGGTGGTGCCAAGCACATTGACATTAAGTACCATGTTGTGAAAGAAAGGATCCAGGATCAGACAATAAGTATTAAGTATATAAACACTAAGTATATGTTGGCGGATCCACTCACAAAGGGCCTACCACCCAGTGTATTCAAAGATCACGTTACCGGTATGGGTCTGGTAAACAAGCCCTTGATCCTGGATTAGTTGGGACTAATATGACATCATCTCCCCATAATCCTAATGTGGACTTCCTCGAAGATTGTTCAGGAACCATAGTCACTTAGTTCAGTAGTACTTAATTGACTATTGTAACTTAATGTCTTGGTGTACTGTCTGTCAAAGAGTGAGTTGTAAGTTTGTATAAGTCTGATGTAATAAATTCATGGAGCTCCTAAGCTAAAGAAGTTTGTTTCGAAATAAAGTAGTATGTTATAGTCACTGGGTTCAATGGTGTTTGTTATTAACCATTGTAATCCTTTTGTCTTGATGTACTATTTTGTTAAGAAATAAACTTATAAGTTTAAGCCTTACGATCAAGGGGGAGAATATTAGAAAACTGTGTGATCTGTAAAGCTTAAACAATGATTTATTAAATGATCTACAGTAAATGATAAGATAAACTAATGGAAGAAAATTATGGAACAGGAACGAACGTTCCCGTCCTGTCTTGATCGGGGACGGGAACCGACCATGGGATGTCGGTCCCCCCCGGTGAGCGGCATATAAATAGAAGGGGGGAAACCCGTTCAAAAACCCGATCCATGCATGCTGCCATCACCGGGGTTTTCTGACCGACACACACACAAAACACACACGAACACAGAGGCAAAAACAAGAGACAAGATCTAAAAAAGAAGAAGATGGGAGGCCCTAATGACCAAGGTATGTCATCTATGTGGTTCCATTTTGAGCTTAAGATCCTAAAACTTCTAACAGTCCTGGCCAGGCCTGCTGCTGCTGCAACAAGTATTGATCCTCGTCTGGCGGCACTGTTCACCAAAAGGTCACAGCTCGTTGGCATGAATGTGCCAATGTCTACTCTCATCAATATGTTATCTGCAAGCGACGATGACATGTCCAACAGGAAGATGAAGATAGTGTGTGTCGTTGGTTTTGGAGGGATAGTCAAGACCACTCTGGCCAAGAGAGTGTTTGACGAGTTTAAAGCCAACTTCTGTTGTGCAGCATTTGTTTCAGTGGGGCGAATCCCTGACCTGAAGAAAGTCTTCAGAGACATTCTGATTAATCTGGGGCACACTGATTCCAATCTGATGGTATTGGACGAAACGCAGCTCATCAATTCGGTTCGTGGATTCCTCGAGAGCAAAAGGTATGGGCGTGCATCACTTAGCTTATTCTTTGTACAGAAATTGTACTGCTTTACAATCTTTGATATTCTTTTTGTTTAATACTATACTTATATGTCTTTTGTTAAATACACATAGGTACTTCATTGTCATCGATGACATATGGGATGAACCTTCATGGAACATAATAAGATGTGCTCTGGATGACAATAACTTGGGAAGTAGAATCATCATTACTACCCGTATCCATGCTGTTGCTGAGAAAGTTGGCTGTTCTTATCAAATGGAACCACTTTCTTATGAGAGCTCTAAACAATTGTTCTGTGGAAGGATATTTGGCTTTGGAAGCAAGTGTCCTGACCTATTTTCTGAAATTTCAGAAAAATTATTAAGGAAATGTGGAGGTGTTCCATTAGCTATCATTACCACATCTAGTTTATTGGCCAATAAGCCAAGAAATATAAAAGTTTGGTCCGAGTTGTGTGACTCTATTGGTTCTGGATTTGAAAGCAATCAGGATATGGACAATATGAGGAAGATATTGTCTCTTAGCTATATTGATCTACCTTGCCATTTGAAGAACTGTGTTTTATATCTAAGTATATTTCCATAGGATTTTGACATTAGGAAGGACCGGTTGATATGGAGGTGGATAGCTGAAGATTTTGTCCAGTATCAAGAAGGGAGCCAAAGCTTGTTTGAGGTTGGAGAGAGTTACTTCAATGAGCTTATAAATAGAAGCCTGATCGAGCCAACAGACATGTTGGATGTGGATGGCAGTCCTGTTGCTTGTCGTGTGCATGATATGGTCCTTGATCTTATTTGTTTCCTGTCAAGAGAAGAACATTTTGTCACCACTTCAAGAGATGATAGTATGCAAAACTCAGCTTCTTTGCGAAGTAAAGTTCGCAGGTTATCCTTCCACAGTACTACTTGGCCTAAAATGAACATGTCAAAATTGAGGTCTCTTACAATCTTCAGTCCAGGTACAATAAATTCAGTGCCATCCCTTTCAAGTTATCATCTTCTGCGTGTATTGGATCTGGAAAAGTGCAATCTTACGGACCATCCAACTCTAAGGTTTGTCAGCAAATTATTTCACCTGAGGTATCTAAGTCTGTCAAAAACTAGATATCCTGGTGTGCTTCCAGTAGAGATATCTCAGTTAAAGTTTTTGCAGACATTAAATGTATTTGGAACTGATATACCAGAACTGCCATCAAGTATTGTTGGGCTAAGAAAACTGATGTGCCTATATGTTGATGAGAGTACCTGGCTGCCAGATGGGTTCAATAACCTAACATCCCTGGAAGTTCTAGGGTCTGCGTATGTGGATTCTGGATACACTGCAAAAGAGCTAGGTCATCTCACCCAGCTAAGGGAACTCTGGATCTACCTGCAGGGGCTAAGGATGTTAGAACGGATGAGAACCTGGGTGAAGTTTTGGTGGAGTCACTAGGCAAGCTGCATAGAATCCAATTTCTTCAAATCAAGTCCAGAGAGAGCATCGAGCTTGAAGCAGGCTCAGTGGAGTTGTCCCTAGGAAACCTGCGATATCTTTATGTTTCAAGAACCACTTGGTTGCCGAAATGGATTAATCCTTTATCACTTCTCCAACTCTCTTGGTTGCACATAAATGTGGGACAACTGCGACAGGAGGACATCCATGTCCTCGGGACGCTGCCGGCTCTTCGTATCCTCATGGTGAAAGGGACCGGCAAAATTCAAGTGGTGGAAAGGTTCATGGTCAATGCTGATGCATTCCCATGTGTGGTAAAGTGCGAGTTCACTGATTTTGCATCAGTACTACCATCAATCTTCCCACATGGAGCCTTGCCCAGGCTTGAAGATTACAAGTTTTGTATCAAACTGGAGGATTTCTGCAATGGTGAAATTAACGTTGAGGACCTGGCCATTGGCCACCTACCATCCCTTCAGGAAATCACAGTTTGCTTTCATGGACAAGGCGGCTATGATGTTGCGAGGACTGTGGAAGAGATTGTCGAGCACCAGGCGGATGTCCATCCCAACCATCCCTTAGTTGGTTTCAGTTATTGTGTAAGTCTCAGCTATACTGTCCCTTTAGTTTTGATAAGAAAAACTTCAGGACCAATTTACGTAGACTTGTTATTGTTTAAGCCTTTAAGGGCAAGGCAGTATGATGACTAGATTATCTTGCATTTGCCCCTTTCAGAATCTTGTCTCCATAGGAAATGAAGAAGATGATGATAAGGAGGAAACCTTATCGGTTGAGGGTGCTGGCTTGTCTCTTGAATGGATTCGGTTATAACATTCTAATTCATGTAATGTGTTCTCGTCACAACATATCATTCAGCATGCTGGCAGGTTTGGACTCATGCTAATTCACATTGGTTATTAAATTAATTTACTATAGCCTTCATTAGCGACCTGCGTTTCAGTGACCAAATTAACAATTATCAATATGTTTCTGACATGTCTCATTTTTTTGCACTCGATTCCACTCGAGCACCCAAATGTGCAAAAGGAAGCTCTACTACCCCAGCCAGACATGGATCTAGATTTCAGTAGACTTGTAGACCAAATTTTATCAACTTGCAGAACAGACATGACATTTGTCCAAATCATTAAAAGTATCTCCATGATACAAAATACAATGATTTGGACATGTATGAATTTTTTCCACACCTATTGTGAATGAACTGATAAGCTTCTTTGCTCGATATGTGTTGGCCGATACTTTATTTGGCTTTGGAAGCAACCAAACCAAGATACGCAACGGATCATTAAAGTTACCGTCTGACCAATTGTGCTTAGCCTTTAGAGTCAACAGCACAAATATGAAACACGGTCCAGTGTTTCGGACATCCTTTTGATCACTTGTATACATTTTTCTCAGCTGATTTTTTCACCGTCTTGAAGTTCTTTAACCCCTTGGTATTACCAATTAATAGCACCATCTCGGTGTGAGGCACCAACTGGCTTAGAAAATCGCCGTCATTAAGTTCGTTATCACTACTATCACCATCGATGGGCCCCTCATCAACACTGTCATCATGGAATCCACCAAACACAATCATCATCGCCTCCACCATTATCAAAATCATCATAAGCATCAAATAATCTGTCAAATTGGACGTCTTGTATGATTTCATCAAGTGGATTCTCCATCGGAGGGGAGCATTCTTGCCATGATACGTCCAGATTATGTAGTTCTCAACAAAACCACCGGCCAACATATGCGATCTGATGGCAGTTGTGTCTCTCAATACTCTTATATTCTTGTAGGTTTTGCATGAGCAAGATATCCTCTGTGTCTTCTCATTTCTTTTGTGGTTCTCCATAGCTTGAATATTATTAAGTTCTCCAAGGAAATAGACCGTCGTCCTTCCTGCTTTGTACATCCATATCCTAATCATCTCGTTATTGAGTTCTTCAATATCCTAATCCATATCCTAATCATCTCGATATTAAGTTCTTCAATATCCTACTTCGTATCTCTCAATATTAACTTCTTCAATATTTTGTTAAGTAACTCATAAATAAATATATACTTTTATATATGCGTAGATATTGAAAAAGGTCAATTTAACTTGTACTAACTAAAAAATCAAAATCCAACCAATTAATGTACAACTAAATCTTGGGAAAAAAACTCCCATGCATTTAGATAAATATAGAAAAAATTAAATATTATTTGGTAAATAAATATATACTTTTATATATGTGTAGATATTGGAAAATGTCAATTTAACATATACTAACTAAAAAAAATCAAAATCCAATGTCTACGTTCAAGGGAACCGTGTCTACGTTCTGGGTATGATAATTTCTTCGGATATTGCTGTAATGCCATGCCGAGCTACGGTTTTTATGATCTGAGGACAGGCGAAATTGGTCAGGTTGTCCAGGACAGAATGAGGGTTGCTGCATGACCCGTCAGCAAGATGCAATGGTTCTTCCCACTCGAGTAAGGTTAAAATGTGGAGAGGCGATGTCCTATTCAGAGTTTGAGAGATATATTCGTAGTTAGCAGCAGTTTAGTTTCATTGAAAATGCTATAATCTGTAGCCATTTCATTTGTGGAGACATTAATGTAATCAATATATTTCTTGAAAAACTTCGTACTATCTGGTACAGTAGTATTTGTTTAGGATGCTCATTATTTACATCATTTTCTTCATAGAAAAAAATAAGTTAGCATTCATGACCGATCGAGTATGGATGAGTTAGATAGAATTCTTGTGGTGGAACACGTTCATCCGAGGGCGAGCCATAAGATGTTGAATAAAATTCAATAAAAAAAATAATTAGATGCGTGCAGCAGGATGCATCCATGAGAATGTGTCATGTAATTGGCTCCATTTCCCGGGAAATCTATATGCGCGCGCGAGTGGCAGTCATCTTGTCGCAGAAGTCGGGTGCGGTACTGTTTATCTTTCCGGGCGAGCAAGGGGAGGAGGGGTGGCAGCCAGCGAGGGGTGGTTGGTGTGGGGAGGGGCACGGGTGACCGGCGAGGGGTGGTTGGTGTGGGGAGCGGCCGGCGGCGGCTGAGGTGGTGGGCGGCGAGGGTGGGGCGTCTCCATGGCCATCAAACCTAGAAGAGAAGGTGGTGGGGAGGAATCGACCAGCAGTGGGCGGGCAGCGAGGCTGCGCGGCGGAGCGCCGGCGGCGGCCGGGCCAAGTCCCGGGTGGGGGCGTGGCGCCGGAGAGGTTAGAGGAGGGTGGGGATGCACCGGCGGTGGTTGATTGATGGGCAGACGGCACAGCGGCGAGAGCCGCCGGCTTGGGCGAAGGACGCGGGGCGGGGTGAAAAAGATTAATAGTGGACTTATGCAATAGAATTTGAGGAAATTGCTTAAAACAATAAATTAGATTTAGCACAAGACCCTCAAACATCTTGATTTAGAAGGAATAAGTGCTCTTTATTAACGACTAGTAAAATGTACGTGCGTGCCCGCACGTATTGTTCTCAAACATATTAAATAAGATTTTAAAATAGAGTAAACAATAATTTTAGGTTGAGTAACCAATAATTCAATATCACACATTAAAATTATTCAATAACCACAAAGCTTAACCCGTGGTCCCATTCCACAATTATTTTTCACCCACTTCGAGCTTTAGCAATCTTTTCTACACCTGCGTGCGTGTATCTACTCCTACGGCACCCGCATCCGCACGGCTTACCAAAAATCAGGCGTGCACCTTATCGGGCGACAGGCGGACCCGGTAATGGGTAGCGAACCCTCCCTAATTCTCCGTCCCTATCCCTTCACATTCGTCCGCTACCCTGGGGAACGAACGGGCAGCCGCCGCTGAGCGGTGGCGGCGCAAGCGACGTCCCAAAGTTCGGTCCTCCATCCGCATCCACCCTCCTGCACATCCGTCGGCGACGCGTGGACAACTAGCGGCGTTGGAGCAAACGTCCGTCCCTATCTCGATCCCCTTTCCTCCATCCGCATCCGAGGGATGAGCAGCCGGCGGCGGCGGCCACGCATACGAGCTGTTTCTTGGCGAACTCGACGAGGTAAGTGATCGATTTGAAGGTTCTGGAATTACGGGTATTAATTTTTTTCTACTCACCTATATGGAATTACGGGTATTAGTTTTGATCTACTCACCAAGATGCAATACGGCTGCAGATTGAGATTTTTTTTTTGGATGATCCTAGCGCATGGCCAGATGGAACGGCATCAGATATGTTCCTGCTTGTGCCCCTCGCATTTATGCGAGCATGCGCACCATGGAGTTGTTTTGGGGGTGTGAATTCGAAACTGGAGCACGCTGCTGGGTGCCGGCGTCCTCAGATGGCGATGGGCACGTCCGCTTCACCTGTAGGCCATGCGCAGTCGTGTCTCTTCAGATGATAGTATCTCTTCATACCAAAATCAGATGATAGCTTATCTTTTGCTACAGACGAATTTAGTTTTATCAAGTTGAGAATACTCTCCGAACGTGCATATACTCCTGTAATTGACACTCCCTGTTTTTTGCATGTCAGTTGTCAGGTACATCAGCTCCTCTGGATTGATACTCTGAATTCGGATGGCATATCTACTGAGCATGTTCCTGTTCGCTGATCCTGAATGTTTAGACGGTATACCCCAATATAGTGACATCATTGGCTGGAGAAGGTATGTGTTGTTGCTATAAACATTCATTTTGTTTTTCAGATAATAGTATCTCTTCATACAAAAATCAGATGATATAAGAGTATCATTTAATACTTTTTTTTCCTGGTTAGAGTTCCACTGGATGTGTTTTTCTAGAATAGTATCACTCCATACTTTCTAACATACTAATAGTGCAACTGGAATCACTTTTCAGATTCCAGTATGGCTTGATACTTGTTTTCCCATCCATGAGAGTATGACTTCATACTTTTTCAGGTTATAAGTAGAGTAAATTTCACTGCAGGTCCATAAACTTTTCCCGAAGTCCCATCTAGGTCCATCAACTTTTAAATGGGTCATTTAGGCCCACGATCTATTTAAGCGTTGCTGTGGAGGTCCAAATGCCTAAACGGAGGCTTCTCTTGCCTACATGGATCGTCCAACGTGGAGGCTAGGTCATGCGAGCTGTTAGATGCCTGGTTTTATTTTGCAATCCTCTGGAAGGCCTATTCCTCCAACCACTGCCACCAAATCTGGAAGGGTGTCAAGACCATCGGCCAAGAGGAAGGCTACAGAACAATCAACAAAGAAGAAGGGTACTGAACCGGCAACTAAAAAAAAGTATTCTGGAGCAGCAGCAAAGAAGAAGGCTGGATAGTAAGGTCCGAAATGGAGGCTGGCCAATATTTTGTGGATGATAGTTGTCTTTTGTGTAGTTATATACACCTACAAGCATCTTCTGCAGATGATACTTGTCTTTTGTAAATGGCAATGTTGCCTTTTTGTGTCATATTTAGGGAACGCTACCACCTGAAACTACAACGTGATGGCATATCAGATAGTTTATATCCTGTAAGATGAAACTACTACTACATTATGCAATGCAACGCATTGTATAACTGATGCTTCTCATAGTATTGTCACTGCATTTCAAATGATCAGATAGATAGAACTTGCATTCATGCAAACAAAGATATGAACGGACGAAGTCTATGGAGGGTTGCATTGCAAAATAAACCAGGCGTCCAACAGCTCGCATGACCCAACCTCCACGCTGGACAATCCACGTAGGCAAGAGAAGCCTCCGTGTAGGCATTTGGACCTCCACACTAACGCTTAAATAGATTGTGGACCTAAATGACCGATTTAAAAGTTGATGGACTTAGATGGGACTTCGGGAAAAGTTTATGGACCTACAGTGAAATTTAGTCTTATAAGTATCACCGGATACATCTACCATATTGCTATATCACGAGATACTTTTTTTTCAGAACTGATCATCACAGTCAATGAAATGGATAACCAATCATGGGAAGTATCAGACTTACCCATTTATAATGTATTTGATCTGGAATGATATACATACGATCATATTTTGGACAGCAGATTCTTGTTTCAGTCAATATACCAGCATATTTTTAATATCTTTAGAAATGATCGATGTAGTATGACATTTCCTTTGTAATATGTATTTTCTTCATGATTAAATTAACCTATCCATTGGAAGTGTTTTCAGTACTATTTGGAATGTGTATATACACATCTTTCATACGCTTGCTCCTAAGCTCCTGCCTTGTGTCCGCATGGATACAAAACACTTACGTTCACCGCACAAAACAATTGTTGCTGAGCGCACATATATAAAACATCAATTAATTTAATAATTGCTGATATTCACGTGTATATAGACATACTTCTAGTGTACATGTATGCGCACATACTCCATGAATCAGTGTACGGATATACTCAAAGGCAGACACTTACCTCCGACGTATGTGTTCAAATTTGAAACCGAGAGAAAAAAGCGGTCCGCCAGCCGGCCGTAAATCACGTGATTAGCTATTATTACTCCAAGTTGGGTTCGGTAGTACCTTAGCTTGCATTCATAACCCGTTTAGCAGCCTGGTCCATGCTGGTCAACCATAGGAGTAACTACACGTAGGAGTAGAAAAATCTTGTCATATACAGATACACATATATATATATATATATAATGTATATATTCTCTATTTAGTACTCAGTGTGTTGAATAAGTTATTTAGCGCACTGACTAGCCCATTCACGTGAAGACCCAAGCCCATCTAGCATCCATCCCGCAACCAGAATATTAAGAGGTTCAAACCGGAAATAAGTCTACGTGACCGGAAATTTAGCTGCATCATGGTCATTCATCCTGCAACTGAAAAATTAAGGGGTTCAAACCGAAATTAGGTCTACGTGACCGGAAAATTTAGCTGAGTCATGGTCATCCATCCTGCAACTGAAAAATTAGAAAATTCCAACTGGAAATTGGGCTATGAGACAAGAAAATTTAGGCAACCTGAAAGGTAAAAGGCCCTGACAAGAAAATTAGCTACAAGCGAGTGTAGAATGGAATTTTCCTATATATATAGTGTTTTGCTATAATGCACCTGTGTGTATTTTGTATAGAGAATGCACCCATTCTCTCAGTTGCAACTACTGTGCAGTTCTAGTTACAACTGGATTGTGTCCAGTTGCAATCGATTCGCGTCCAGTTGCAACTGGATCAGTCCGAGTTGCAACTAGTTCACGTCCAGTTGCAACTGGGTCTGTCCGAGTCACAACCGGTTCGCGTCCAGTTGCAATTGGAGTCGGTCTGAGTTGCAACTGGTTCGTGACCTGCAATTAGTTCTGACCAGTTGCAATTGGCCTATTCTTCTACTTGCAATTCAGAGTGGATATAGTTGCAATTACATATTATTTTAAAAAAATTGTTGACATATATCGGTCATGGATCTCATTTTGTTCGGTATATTTTTTCCAACAACATGCTTCAAATGAATCTAAAATCACATCTATGGTTCGGAAGATATCACATTTTTTAGATTCAAATCAAGGAAAGATTCCCCACATGTAAGCATCTGGTTGTTTGTGGGATGAGGATGACGTGGCCTCACATGGTTGGTATAGGATCTGCGCATCCGTAATAGAAAATGCACCTTGTTGCGTTTTAGCCTCGTCCGCTGCGTGTGTGTTGTGTGTGCACGAATGCTGAGTTTAAGTGTGTGTGGGGGGTGGGGGGGATGGGATGACGGTTTGCCGAATGTCTCAGATCGGGCACTCGGCATAGTCATAGTTTGCCTGAGCACTCGGCAAACTTTTTTTTCTTCTTCTTTTCATTATTTTTCCATTATTTCATGCAATTCTACTAAAATTGTTTAAACATACTTGTTTCCCAAATTCAATCCAAAATTCATATTTGATGTTTCTTAAAAAAATCATTATTTCATGTAGTACTACACGAAATTTATTTTAATTCCTTTCAGTTCATTCTATTCAATAACGTGTTTTTACAAATTCTACATAATTGCTAGAAAAAAAATAAAAATTACCGAACAAATCCGAAAAATAACCAAAATTTAACGTGAATCAATCTGTAATGTCTATTGCCTATACAAAAAGTTTTGAAGACAGCCCACAATTCGACCATCCCATTGACTCCAAATCTTATTGAATCCTTCTCAACACTACGATTCTTCTGGTGAGATGCTTCGGTTTGTAAACATCGTACGGGACAAAATGTGCGAAATCTTCTCATTTTTTATCACTACATCCATGTGTGATACCATCCCATCACGACAAATCTCATGATTTTCAGACTTCATTTGCTTTATCTAGAGTTTAAAAATCATTCGAACACACGGTCGTACTCGTGTTTCCTGAACAAGAAGTTCTAAATTTCTTTTCATTTCATGGGTTAGGCCTCAAACTGGGCTAAATAACATGAATACATTTTTCTACTCATTTTATTCTATTATTTGATTCACTTTCAGTTCAAATTTGACTTGATTCAAAAAATTGCTTGAAATGAAATTAATTAATTAGATATAACAAACAAATTAAAAAATATACCAAATTTTAACATGGAGTAGCACCTGTTGTATGTGGAGATTAGAAAAAGTTTTGAGGTTAGTAGAGGAAAAAAATTATTTCTTTGCCGAGTGCAAAACAAAATTTGACTTGATTCAAAAAATTGCTTGAAATGGCTTGTTTGCCGAGTGCCCGATTGAATGCTGAAAGTGATCGGGTGCTCTAGCCTAAGAGGGGGAGGGGGTGAATTAGGCACTAATAAAAACTTAGACCTATGGCTCCAACTAGTTTGCACAAAGCTTAAACTAAAACAAGCTATCTAGATGTGCAACTAGGTTGTTCTAGTGTAAAACCCCTATCCCAAAAGAGTTTAGCAACCTATAGCCTTTCCTATCAAGAAACTATTCTATGAAAGTAAAGACATACAAATTACTAGAATGAAATGCGGAAGCTTAAAGAGCGGGATAGGAGATAGCAAACTCTTGACGCGGGTGTTTATCCCGTGGTTCGGTTAACCACAAAGGCACACCTACATCCACGTTGTTGTAGCACTCACTAAGAGTATTGCTACTCGGCCACCAAGTCTCTTCCGTGAACACAATCACGGTCACCTTGGCCCCGGGTTCCACTAAGGAGCTTCTCCACAAAGGATGGGGGTCTCCACGTCCCCCGCACAAAGGTGTCGTCGCCGCTCCACACCAAGTCGGAGGGTCGATGACGTTGCCGGCGAGCTCCACGCTCCAAGGTGCCAGCGCACCAAGCTCTTGTTTTGGTTCACTAATGAACCACAGCACAAAGGCTCTAAGCCTTGCAAACTCACTCACTAAGAGCTAATCCTTTACACAACACTCTCAAAGTGTGCTAAGGGCTAAGGATATGATCTTGATGCTTTTGTATGGCTTGGAGATGTTCTTGGGTGTGTGTGGGATGTCCAGCAACTCCAGCAATCTTCAAATAGCCAGGGTGAGGCGTATATATAGGCCACCAAGTCTTGTAGCCGTTGCTCCAACGGTTAGCTAAAAATCTGCGTACCACCGGAAGAACCGATGCCTCTTGGCAGGGTAGCGTCGGTTCATCCGGTCACTCATAACACGAAGTAGCCGTTGGACTCCTTATGGCTGACGCAGAGACCACCGGTTGAACCGATGCTTTGCACCGATGCCTCACCGGTTCAACCGGTGCTGAAGGAATCTTCTCCTGGACGCTGACGTCATTACACCGGTGGTATGCACCGATGCCCCATCGGTTGAACCGGTGCTGAAGACACTTCTCCTGGGCACCTGACATCGTCTCTGGTACAAAGGACGTCCAATGCACCGATGCCCCTTTTTGACCCGTCGGTTCAACCGGTGCCTATAGGCTGACTTGGCTTCGACTCCCTTCTGCACCAAAGTACCATGGCGTCGGTTCTTCCGACTACCATCGGATGCTCCGATGCCCATGGCGTCGGTTCTTCCGGTGCTACTGACCGAAGAGCTTTCAGGGCGCTACCCTGAGACCCGCGAGGGGCGGCTCCCCCTCGACCCCCGTCCGCTAACCGGGTAGCGGAACCCCCGTAGGGGCTGCCCTTCGGGCCTTGCTACGCCTATTTTCTCTTTCTCTTTGTCATCACTTGAACCTAAAAGCCTGAGAATGATCATCTTAACAATCATATTAGTCCAAGTGTTGTGTTGTCATTCGATCACCAAAATCACTCGAAATGGCATAAATGGTGCCATGTTCGTTACAATCTCTCCCTTTTTGGTGATTGATGACAACACAATCAAAGCAAGCATAGATTTGTAAAAAATTGACAAATTTAACCACTAGATACCAATTGAAATCAATTGAGAACCGCTTACGCTTGCTTGGATGTTTACCATCATCCAATAATGACTTGGCCTCCCCCTAAAACCATGATTCCCCCTTTGAACCTCCCTTTATGTTGATACTTCTCCCTCATGACTTGATTCACTTAGGTATTTCTCCCCCTTTGGGATATACTTCTTTTCCTTGAGAAAAATACCTTGCTTTGATCCACATTTCTCCCCCTTTGGAATCAAATCACCTAAAAGGTCTTGTTCCTAAAAACAAGGTCTTGCAAAACAATATAGCTCAAGAGAAGATTAGTAGCCTAGGGAGTTAGTTCATGATTCATGATCCAATTGTATGATATCAATGAAGATACCAATTGAAAACTATACTATGGTGGATCACAAAATCACGAAACTAGCATGTCATGAGCTAAGCTTTCCATAAGTATGTGCACAAAATGATAATGTGAAAATCAAGTGCACAACTAGAAGTAATAATTAGAAAGCTTAGATCATATCATGCACGGAGGTAGCTCTAAAGTAAATAGGATATGACAAAGATACCAATTTAATTAGTTTAGAACCTTACATACCTCCGGGGGCTTCTTTGTTTACCTTGCATGTACTAAAAGAAAGTGACTTGCAATCAATTGAAAGTCTTTAAACAAGAAGCACTTGGTACACCAAGGTTAAGCAAATGTATGAGTACATAGCCTATGAACTTAGATATGAGCATTTAAGTTCAATAGAGCATGACTCAATATGCATGAAGCACAATTTATCTAATCACTCTTGTAGAGTTGTTTATTCACATTGATCGTGAGAAACATTCTCTTAGAGTGTTAACTCCACGTGAGACTACAAAAGATAAGCTAGAAAACATGTTAGTCTCAAAAATCACAACCTATAGGATGAACTCCCCCTAAAAGTGTGCATTTAGTGTTTGAATCACCAAGCAAATGTATGCACATTAATTTTGACACAATTAGGAAGTTTACCCTATAGCTTGTGTTCATGGTACACATATGAAATACATACCTTAAGAGATGCATGTACCATGAAGGGTAACCTTGTGTAGCTTTCTACACACTTATCAAACCATGTAGGTTGCTCATGGGTTAGAGTCATGACACAAGCAACCCACCATATATAACACTAGGTGATGCAATGCAAACAACCTAGCAAGAGCAATGGAGCTACATGATGCTTGAATTGAAACTTTTAGCTACCATTACCTTATGGGGGACTTGGGCAATCAAATGTCCAAGTTGTGAGCTTAGCTTCTTTGGTTTGAACCTTCACTTCAACTTGTGAGCTAAGCCTCCAAATCCCCCGAAGCTATTCCATGGGCTTCAAATCTCCTTTGGAACCCACACCATTTGAGGCCCCTTCATATTGATGATGACATCCTTGGGCACCCAAATGGGGCGGTTCCAACTCCTTTCTTGCTTCCCAACCTTGTGGGCAACCACCTTGCCATTTGTTTTCTTCTTGATCACATAGGAGGTGCTATTGCTTTTGTTCCTCCGGTTGGGCTTGGTGTAGATGAGAGAACTCTTGATTGTTAGCTTCTTCTTGTTCTTCTCATCCGAAAGCTTCTTTCTTGGTTGAGGACACTTGTTGGACTTGTGGCCTTCTTTGTGGCACTTAGAGCAAGTCACGGTGGACCCCTTCTCAAGCTTCTTCACCATGTTCTCACGGTTATCTTGAGAAGGTTGGACATTGCTCTTCATGCTTTTGCCCTTCAATCTATACAAGTCCTTCATGAGCCTTTCCACTTCTTGCTTGAGCTCATCATTCTCCTTGGCAATGAGATCATCACATGATTCTACAACAACATTCTCATTGCATTTCTCATTGCAAGGGTTAGAGCAAGAATTATCAATTAAATCAATGCAAGAAGTTGAAGCATCTACCCTAGAGATAGGAATTGCACAAGGGATAGTTTGCTTCATTTCCAAAGAGTCATTAGTATCATTAATGCTCTCAAATTTTAGTTTGAGCTCTTCATGCTCCTTGCTAAGCAAATTGAATTTGCACCTCAAA
This sequence comes from Panicum virgatum, assembly GCF_016808335.1. Taxonomy (NCBI): domain Eukaryota; kingdom Viridiplantae; phylum Streptophyta; class Magnoliopsida; order Poales; family Poaceae; genus Panicum; species Panicum virgatum. Next base: position 4,009,844 of record NC_053143.1, on the reverse strand, counting down.
TTTTCAAAGTTTGTAGCAAGAGAAGCATTTAGATCTTTGAGAGCACTAAGGTTTTTAATTTCTTTTGATTGTTTCTTAATGACTTTTTGATGCTCATGAACAAGGTCAAGAAGTTCATCAATTGAAGGAGAATCGGAGTCATCATCACTTACATCGCTATCCATACCTTTGGCCATAAGGCAAGTGTTTGATGATGATCCGAAGTTGGTGCGGGTGGTGAATCTCTTGCTTGATTCATCGCTTGAGCTAGCACTTGATTCTTCACCACCACTAACCCATTCACCAAATATGGCAAATGATTCATGCTTGAGCTTCTTCTCCTTCATTTGCTTGTTCTTCTTGAACTTCTTCTCAACCTTCATAAGTTGATGGTGAGGCCCATCTTTGAGGAAGACCAAATACCCCATTGAGTTGATTTCCTTTAAGCATTTGTTCATCTTCTTTACATGCTCGTAGAGGTTGGGGTGCATTGGCTCTTGATCATCACTTGAGGAGCTTTTTGCTTCCTCTTCTTCCTCATCACTTGAGCTATCTTTGATGGCCATCTTCTTCAACTTTTGGACTTGCTTGCATGCAAGTGCACTTTGTGTTGGTGAAGAAGGTGGCGCTCTTGGCTTGATATCATGACGTAGCTCATGGGCTATCACCTTGTTTAGGACTTTATTTGGTGTCATTGTGGTGAGATCTTTCTCATAAAGAATTGTTGTCACCAAATCATAGTCCGGCCTTCTAAGTGAGTGAAGGATCTTGCGAATGAGTTCCAAATCTTCAATTTTCTTCACATCTAAAGAATTAATCTCATTCACAAGAATATTCAACCGTGAGTACATAGTTTCGGCATTTTCATGATCAAGTTGCTTGAAACTATTAAGTTTATCAATGAGAACATGATATTTTTCATTTGCAACATCTTTTGTGCCTTCATGGTTCTCACTAATAGTTTTCCATAAATCATTTGCATTTTCACAAGCAAATACACGATTGAACACATTTTCACCAAGAGAGGTTAAAATAGCACACTTGGCTATAGCATCGTATTGCCTCTCTTGTTGATTAGTGCTTTTAGTTCCTTCACTCGTAACTCTCCAAACATTTAGGCCCTTTGCTTGGAGGTGAGATTGCATTAGAATCTTCCATCGTTGGAAGCCCGTGCCATCGAAACGTGGAGGAGGTCCTAGAGAATCCATCCCTTCCCTTAAAAGAGCTAACTCACTAGGCGGTGAAGCCTACCGATCTAATGAGCCGGTAAACACAAATTTGCCAATAGAATTGGCTTTGTTTGTGAGACAAGTGAGTCCCGGCTCTGATACCAATTGAAAGTGATCGGGTGCTCTAGCCTAAGAGGGGGAGGGGGTGAATTAGGCACTAATAAAAACTTAGACCTATGGCTCCAACTAGTTTGCACAAAGCTTAAACTAAAACAAGCTATCTAGATGTGCAACTAGGTTGTTCTAGTGTAAAACCCCTATCCCAAAAGAGTTTAGCAACCTATAGCTTTTCCTATCAAGAAACTATTCTATGAAAGTAAAGACATACAAATTACTAGAATGAAATGCGGAAGCTTAAAGAGCGGGATAGGAGATAGCAAACTCTTGACGCGGGTGTTTATCCCGTGGTTCGGTTAGCCACAAAGGCACACCTACATCCACGTTGTTGTAGCACTCACTAAGAGTATTGCTACTCGGCCACCAAGTCTCTTCCGTGAACACAATCACGGTCACCTTGGCCCCGGGTTCCACTAAGGAGCTTCTCCACAAAGGATGGGGGTCTCTACGTCCCCCGCACAAAGGTGTCGTCGCCGCTCCACACCAAGTCGGAGGGTCGATGACGTTGCCGGCGAGCTCCACGCTCCAAGGTGCCGGCGCACCAAGCTCTTGTTTTGGTTCACTAATGAACCACAGCACAAAGGCTCTAAGCCTTGCAAACTCACTCACTAAGAGCTAATCCTTTACACAACACTCTCAAAGTGTGCTAAGGGCTAAGGATATGATCTTGATGCTTTTGTATGGCTTGGAGATGTTCTTGGGTGTGTGTGGGATGTCCAGCAACTCCAGCAATCTTCAAATGGCCAGGGTGAGGCGTATATATAGGCCACCAAGTCTTGTAGCCGTTGCTCCAACGGTTAGCTAAAAATCTGCGTACCACCGGAAGAACCGATGCCTCTTGGCAGGGTAGCGTCGGTTCATCCGTTCATTCATAACACGAAGTAGCCGTTGGACTCCTTATGGCTGACGCAGAGACCACCGGTTGAACCGATGCTTTGCACCGATGCCTCACCGGTTCAACCGGTGCTGAAGGAATCTTCTCCTGGACGCTGACGTCATTACACCGGTGGTATGCACCGATGCCCCATCGGTTGAACCGGTGCTGAAGACACTTCTCCTGGGCACCTGACATCGTCTCTGGTACAAAGGACGGCCAATGCACCGATGCCCCTTTTTGACCCATCGGTTCAACCGGTGCCTATAGGCTGACTTGGCTTCGACTCCCTTCTGCACCAAAGTACCATGGCGTCGGTTCTTCCGACTACCATCGGATGCTCCGATGCCCATGGCGTCGGTTCTTCCGGTGCTACTGACCGAAGAGCTTTCAGGGCGCTACCCTGAGACCCGCGAGGGGCGGCTCCCCCTCGACCCCCGTCCGCTAACCGGGTAGCGGAACCCCCATAGGGGCTGCCCTTCGGGCCTTGCTACGCCTATTTTCTCTTTCTCTTTGTCATCACTTGAACCTAAAAGCCTGAGAATGATCATCTTAACAATCATATTAGTCCAAGTGTTGTGTTGTCATTCGATCACCAAAATCACTCGAAATGGCATAAATGGTGCCATGTTCGTTACAAATGCACTCGGTAAACCTTTAAGTACTCGGCGAATGTGGGTTTTCCTATCGGTGTTTTAACCGTCAGCCTACCTAGGGATGCCCCAGGTAGGAGATTGTTTGGGGAGAGATCGCCGGATCTGGATCTCGAAGGTAAACGCAAGGACACAAGACACAAATTTAGACATATTCGGGCTGCCAGAATAGCGTAATACCCTACGTCCTATGTGGTGGTTTGGAGTATTACGTCCTGCGCTGGTGTGTTGGGCTCTGTTGAGCCTCTTGTTGGTTCTCTTGCCAATCTAGGTACCCCGCCCTCCTTTATATAGTACAGGGGGTGGGATACGAGTCGGTTTACAAGTAGAAGTCATAGGAGGATTATCAAGTAGAGTCATAGTAGGAGTACAGACGAGTTCTAGTAAGAGTCTAATTCCTTCCTTCTTTACTCAGAACTTTGCGATGTGCACAGTCCCGTGGGCCCGGATCCGACATTCCCCGTAGTGCTCGGTGGAGTAATTCTCGAGCACTTCTGCCCGGGGCGGATGGGAGAGCCGGAGCCCTTTTCCACGGTGCACAGCGCGAAGCTGGAGGAGCCACAAATTGCAGCTCCGTCCGTTCCGGCTCCGCCTTCGCGCGGAGCCCTACCAAACAGAGCCTCAATCTGGTAGTGTATTTGTTTAGGATGTTAAAGTATTATTTTTAAAGAATTTTCTCTGGACGAGACTCCCGTTTCGTTTGAAATTTGGGTTCTCATAAAACCTCCACTGAGACTGGCCTCATACAATAGTATTTGTTTAGGATGCTCATTATTTACATCGTTTTCTTCATAGAAAAAAATAAGTTAGCCATCATGACCGATCGAGTATGGATGACTTAGTTAGAATTCTTGTGGTGGAACATGTTCATCCGAGCGGGCGAGCCATAAGATGTTGAATAAAATTCAATAAAGAAATATAGTACAAAACACGTACCAAATGCTATGTGAGGTTAGACCTCCAATCTTAATTAGATTCGTGCAGCAGGATATGCAGCATCCATGAGAATGTGTACGTTGAAGACATAGATCATGTAATTCGCTCCATTTCCATTTAGAAGGAAATAAGTGCTCTTTGTTACCAATTTAAGAGACGATATATCTGAGAGGATTATTTTGGTTGTTACTTCAACAAATAAATATATTTAGCCCCGGATTTTTCGCACCTATAACAGATCGATTTGCAAAATGATTTAATACCCATCGTCGTGGTCGCCACTTTCCAGTTGCGAATCGGATCGCATCATGGGTCGGCTGGGGAAACGACAACGACGGCGCTCGTCGCCATGGCCGGAGCTCCCGGCGGATCTCGGAGGCCTCATCCTGCACCTGCTGCAGTGCCACATCGACCGCCTCCGCTTCGGGAGCGTCTGTCGCCAATGGCGCTTGGTCGAGCGGCAGCAGCGGCGCGACCTGCCGCCGCCGCTTCCCCTCATATGGCTGGGAGGCCAGACCTTCCAAATCCCTGCCGGCGGCGAGCTCCGCCGCTTCCGCACAGATGGCGTCGACGTGCTGCGCCGCGTGTCCTCCCTCTGCCACGGCCGCTTCGACGGCTGGCTCCTGTCCCACCGGCATGGCGACGACTTCTCCAAGTGCTTCCTGGTCAACCCTCTCACCGGAGCCACCATTGAGATGCCGCTCCGGCTTGACGACGGCACAAAGATCGACAGATTCCCCATGCGCAAGATCATCGTGTGCTCGCCCGACCTCGTCGCCGCCCTCCTCTGGGTCTGGGGCAGCTCCGTCGCGTTCTACCGGCCCGTCGCCCCTTCATGGTCGGCCTGTCGTCCGTCGGACGGCCGTGGAAGAGGCGTGTGCGTCGACATCGCCGTGCACCGTGGGAAGCTCTATGCCCTCAACGACGATGATGGGCTCTTCGTTCACGAGGTCAGCGCCGCCGCCGCCGGCGTGCCGAAGGCATCCCGCGTCGTGGAGCATGCCATCACGCCACAGCCTCCCGCGGCGGCGGCGAATAATCCAGCAGGGCTTCTCCAGACGCGGCGCTACCTCGTCGCATCCAGCACGGGCAGTAAGCTGCTCATGGTGAAGTGGATGATTCCTTCGCGTCGTCATCCTGACAACCCTACCGACGGGGTCGCGCTGAAGGTATTTGAGGCGGATTTGGAGGAGGGTCGGTGGACGGAGGTGAGCAGCTTGGACAATGGCGAAGCTCTCTTCGTCGGCGGGTGTTGCTCCAAGGCTGTTAGGTTGACGGGCAGTGATCGGAGGTTTCAGGAGAACTGTGTTTACATTATAGGCCATGATTTTTTCGGATATTGCTATGATGCCATGCCAAGCTATGCTTCCTATGACCTAGGGAGTGGCACTGTCAGTCAGGTTGTCCTGGACAGAATGCCGGTTATCTGGTCTGCCTTGATGATGGGATGGTTCTTCCCACAAGAGCAAGTTTAAAATAGGGAACGGCATGCCTACATAATCTTTACTGAGCGGCAGTTACGTTTTTTGTTTGGCAGTAATGGCAAATCAGCCATTTAATTTGTAATGATATTATTGTTTAATTAGCATGAAAATGATAATCATTACATTTCTTGTACTTCCTCCATTTCAAATTATAGATCCTTTGACTTTTTTGGCCTCAAATTTGACCACTTGTCTTATTAAAAATTTGTGCGAAATGTCATTTTTGTTGTGAGTTGCTTTTATCATTACAAGATCTTAAAAAATGACTTAAGTTTGGCAATGTTTGCACAAATTTTTTGAATAAAGATGAGTGGTCAAACTTAAGATAAAAAAATCAAACGAACTACAATTTAAAACGGAGGTAGTAGTCTATAGCATGTAGGCACGTAGAGAGTAGACGGAGGCAATGGCGAGGCGCGTGGGGAGCCGGCGACTTGAAGGCACGCAGGGAGGCTAGGGGCGGCGGAGCTGAGGCGCGCGAGGAGCGAGGAGGCCTCCAGTGATGGCGAGCGGCGCGGGAGGCCTTCAGGCGCGCACGCGAGAGAGAAGAAGGAGAGAGAGAGGAGGGGACGAGGGGTTGTGGCACACATCTGCTGCCATCCTCTATCGGCGGGGAAAGGGAAGGGGCGGCGGGGACAGAGTGGAGACTGGGAGATGAGGGGGAGGGGATCAGGCCTAACGGGGAGGGGAGAAGGAACTGAGGGAGAGGGCCTCCTTTATACTTGTCTGCCGGAATATAGATATATTGTTATCTTTAAAGTCCAAACCCAATTAATGCATGTAAGGCCCGTGAGGCATACAAGCCGCGCACTACCGCCCCTAATCACATACAGCCAGAGGGGCAATGAAGGGAAGCATAGGCCAATGGTCGAGCCAACAACGTGCAAAACCGGAGAACCAGATGTCGATCCCGTCTGGTATTCTGATTTGTTGCAGCCGTGAACGCTGGAACGTTTGAGCACGGTAATTTGTTTTTCTCTTTCACTCCGTGTACAAGGTGACCGCGTGATGTATTAATTGTCTACGTTTCTATTTGGATATGAATTGATTTGTTCGGTTTCAAATTAAAATTCCGATTGATTTATCCGGGTTATAGAATTCCAATTGATTTATCGGGTTCCGAGTAGGATTCCGATTCAAGGGCTGTGGAATCATTGCTTGCTCTACAAATATATTAGCCCCGGATACTATTACAGATCGATTTGCAAAAGATTTACTAACACCCATCTCGTCGTGTCGCCTCTCTTTCCGGCTGCGGATCGCATCATATATGGACTGGCCGTCGCCATGGTCGGAGCTCCCGGCAGAACTCGGCGGCCTCATCCTGCGCCTGCTGCTGTGCCACATCGACCGTCTCCGATTCAGGAGCGTCTGTCGCCAATGGCGCCTGGCCGAGCGCCAGCAGCGGCGCCACCTGCCGCCGGCGCTGCCCCTCCTCTGGTTAGGCCGCCACACCTTCCTAAGCCCTGCCGGCGGCGAGCTGCGCCGCTTCCGTACGGACGACGTGGACGTGCTGCGCCGCATGTACCCCAGCAGCCACGGCTCCTTCGACGGCTGGCTCCTGTACCAGCGTTACGGCGAGGGCTCCAAGTGTTTCTTGGTCAACCCTCTATCCGGCGCCACCATTGAGATGCCACTCCGGCTTGACGACGGCGCCAGGATCAACATATTCCCCATGCGCAAGATCATCGTGTGCTCGCCCGACCTCGTAGCCACCATCCTCCGGGGCAGCTCCGTCGCGTTCTGCCGGCCCGGCGCCCCTTCATGGTCGGCTTGCCCTTCGGACGATAACGGAAGAGGGTCGTACGTGGACGTCGCCCTGCACCGTGGGAAGCTCTACGCCCTCAACGACGAGGGCGAGCTCTTCATTCACGAGGTCATCGCTGCCGCCGGCGGCGGCACACCGAAGGCGTCGCACATCGTCGAGCACGTGATCACGCCGCAGCCTCCCGAGAAGGCAACTCGAGGAGGACCTCTGATCTTGACGCGGCGCTACCTCGTCGAATCTTGCGCAGACAAGCTACTCATGGTGAAGTGGATGGTTATTCCTGATCGCTATCCTGGCAGCAGGAGGGCCTCGTCTTCCAACGCTGCTGACCGGGTCGAGCTGAAGGTATTTGAGGCGGATTTGGAGGGGGGTCGGTGGACGGAGGTGGACAGCTTGGACAATGGCGAAGCTCTCTTCGTCGGCAGGGGTTGTTCCAAGGCTGTTAGGTTGGCCGGCAGTGACCGGAGATTTCAGGAGAACTGTGTTTACGTTTTGGGCAATGATTTCTTCGGATATTGCAATGAGGTCATACCAAGCTATGGTTCCTATGACCTAGGGAGCGGCGCTGTCAGACACGTTGTCCTGGACAGAATGCGGCTTGTATGGCCTGTCTCGGGGATGGAATGGTTCTTCCCACAAGAGCAAGCTTAAAAGAGGCCATATTTGTAATGGCAGTAATGGCAAATCAACCTTTTTATCATTTGTCATTAATGTTTAGCGTGAATAATCATTACATGTCTTGAGAAGGTTACGTTTTCAATCTCGTAGTATATTTGTCATTACATAAGCACTTACCCAGGCTTTGGAAACTACTCCCTCCATTCTCTTTTGATAGCTATCCAAATATTCATAAATGATAGATATATTTACAATTGGCATGACATGTGGCAATAAATAGCACCAGAAACGATAAGTTTCTAGTTAAAATATTGGAGGACCAATAAAAAAAATATGTGTTGCACTTATTATATGATATAAGTAAGATTATTTTCTTTGGTCATTATGTCAAGATAAAATAAAGCTATCAACAGATAATGAAGTGAGTATCTCAGAGGTTGATGACTGCACACTCTTTGCTGAGAATTATGATGAAACTATCAAGCCTACGAGTAGGGATGGCAACGGGTACAAACCCGCTGGGTTTACCCATCCCAAACTCATACCCATGAATAAAAATTCTGCCCATTAAAAAACCCACGACCCATGACAGACACAATTTTATGCCAAAACCCGTGCCCACTCGGGTTTCGGGCGACCCACGGGTCGTCCGTGCCTGACAGCGCCCACCACTGCGAGGAGGTCCAGCATGCACGCCGGACAGAGGAGAGAGCACGACCGCTGGGCACGAGCGGTGGAGGTCGCGTCCGGCGGGCGGTTGCGTGGCCTCTGGGCATGCGCGCTGGGCAGCGGGAGGACGAGGTGATCAGGGCGAGCTGGCGGTCTTGGGGTGAGCTGCGATGGCGAGGGAGGCGAGCGGGCAACTTCCAATGGTGAGGGGGAGGGTGAGCGGGCGGCCTTGGGGCGAGCTGCAGCAGCGCGGGTGTGGGGGGGACGAGCTGCCACCTGCGATCGAGAGAGGGTGGGTGCGGGGACACGGACCGCTGACCGCGCGCAAGGGGCTCGGGTGCCTACAGCCTGGGGGCACGCGGCTACCAGGGGTGGGTGGGATGCGACGACAGTCTGCTGGGGTGGGAGGGAGTGGATTTGGTTTTGTGTTTGGTGTGCATCCTCTCTTATATACTGTTTGTATTGGGCAAGGTTGTTTGGGCTCTTTTGGGCTGAAATGGTAGCTAATTTAACTATTAGTCCGTGTTAAAAAACCCATGTGTTTATGATTTTGGGTTCTATGTTCCCAGACTCATACCAGCAACCCGATAGGTCTGACTTTTTGCCCATTTGCAGACCCACGATGTCGGTGTTTTGCCGCCAAGCTCATTGAGTGATATTCCGAGGTGTAAGGAATGCAAAGCTTTAGACAGGTCTCTAGACCCATTTGCAGGAACTTGACGAATAGGAACGCGATGGTGCAAGGAATACAAAGCTTTAAACAGGTTCGGGCCATCGGGAGTGTAATACCGTGCGTCTTGTGTGGTGATTTGTGTTGATTTAGATGATTGTATGTTTTGAAGGGTCCTATCTGCCCTTATATAGTCTCGGAGACAGGGTTACTTGGAAATCCTAGCCGAATGCTACTTAAGGAGTCCTTCCCGATATAGATTGGGTAGTTTCTTTCTATTCGACTAGTTCTACTCCTGTACGGGTAATTACAATAGGATAAGGTATATTCCATGCGCTATCATTTACTGTAGGATATTCCATGCTTATAAGCAGTCTCGCTGCTCCGGGTCTGACAAGCCTCTAAGCTCTTCATAGCCAAACCTGGCATGCGTCAAACAGTTCTGAAGATGTCTTCAAATGCTTCGAGTGCTCAAAGTAGTCCTACGAGTGCTTGCGATGTATAGAATCGTCAGCCGAGTACTTCAAGTGATTATCCAAGTATTTCTTGGCTGTATCAAGACTGTGAGGTGCTCATGCCCCCAAAAATCCCCTTTTATATGGGGTGCGATAAACTTGTGCTCCATATGGAGTAGCCCCCAAGCCTTATGTTGAATCGAAGAATCAGACTGAGGGTCAAATCTTCTTTTCTTTTATCCTCCAAAAATTTTGTAAAACAAGCAATCAATGAAACATGTCTCGCAGTCCCCAAGCCTTGAATCGAAATCCCAAGATTTAAAATTAAGGATCCAAAGTCATGGTCGTGAATTTATTCTGATGGTACAAACAAGTAGATTGAATTTCATAATATGAAAACCCACTTTTTTCGAATAAAATACTAGAAAAATAGTTAAACAGATAACGGTATAAAAAAATCTCTGAATTACCGCTCTGAAATAATTTAATGCCCGAGATATCGCTTGGTCTTCCAGTATTTTACCAAATTGCCACCGCCAGAAGTTATTTATCCGTGCGGTATCTTAGGGTTAACCACTCACTGCTCTGGCCGCCACTAGCTTTCTTGCTCTCTCCGCCGCCAATATTAGATCTATTCTTGGACCCATATCTTCTCTTGCACCCAGAGCTTCTCATAGATCTTCATTTTTTTGGCCTTTTTTCCTCATCCTCAACTCCAGAGCCCTCGAGTGTACGCGCTCGAAGCGACTCGTGGAATTCCGGATGGTGCCCAAGAGGTCGAGCAACAAAGGGAAGGAGAAGGAGGCTGAGCAACACCCCCTCACTCAATGATTGATGGATAGCAAGTAAGTGTGCCGAATCCGACATCATGCGGAAAACGTCAAGGAATCTACTATTTCTACTAGTGCTTGCGCGTGTCGCGCCGGCATGTGCCTAATAATGTCGGCGGCTGCAATAGGGGCGGCGACGGCTAGGCGCGTGGAAAGTAGGCGGCGGTGAGGGTGAGGCGTGCGAGGAGTAGGCAGCGACGACGGCCAGGCACGAGGGGAGGTGGTGGCAACGGCCAGGTGCATGAGGAGGAGGTGGCGACGGCCAGGCGCACACAGAGGAGGCTGCTGGCACTCGCGAGCAGCGCGAGAGGCCTTCAGGCGCACATGCAATAGAGAATAAACAGAGAGGAGGGTGGCACGCGCCGGGTGCCATCCTCCATCAGTGGGAGCAAGGGAAGGGGTGGCACTGAGAAAGTAGAGACTAGGAGAAGGGGGTGTAATCGGGCCATTGGGGTAACTGGGAAGAGAGAGAACAGAGAGATAGGGGTGAGGAACCAGAGATATAAGGCTGGGTCCAGAATAGTCGTGACTAATTGGGTCAAGCCCGTTAGCTGTGACATGTCCGTGTCGGGGTCCTGGCCCTGAGCACCAGACATGGTGCAGTAAATCGGATTGGGTCGGCATTGATACTATTCATAGTGCCTCGTACAACCCACTTGGCCAAGCCCATTTAGCAATCTATGATGCAAGCCTAGTAGAGAGAAAACAAATCTTCTCCTCATGTACGCTAGTAAGAAAAAATGGATTAATAAATTAGAGTATTAAGACTATTTTCTTGTGTAAAACATAAACAATGTTTACCTGTATTTCAGGTATTAAATATTTTTTTACGGGAAGGTGTTAAATAAATTTATAGGGGTCTAAATTAAATTTAGCCCAGGACCCTCGGTATGCAGGTGACGGCCCCGCTCTCACATCTTGATTTTAGAAGGAAATAATTGCTACTTTAGGAGACAAGATATCAGATATCTGAGAGGATTATTTTGGCCCCGGATACTATAACAGATCGATTTGCAAAAGATTTACTAACACCCATCGATCGTGCCGCCTCTCTTTCCGGCTGCGGATCGCATCATATATGGATTGGCCGTCGCCATGGTCGGAGCTCCCGGCGGATCTTGTCGGCCTCATCCTGCGCGTCCTGCCGTGCCACATCGACCGCCTCCGCTTCAGGAGCGTCTGTCGCCAATGGCGCCTGGCAGAGCGCCAGCAGCGGCGCCACCTGCCGCCGGCGCTGCCCCTCATCTGTTTGGGCCGCCACGACTTCCTAAGCCCTGCCGGCGGCGAGCTGCGCCGCTTCCGTACAGACGACGTCGACGTGCTGCGCCCCGTGTCCTCCCTCTGCCACGCCTCCTTCGGCAGCTGGCTTGTGTACCAGCGGTACGGCGAGGACTCCAAGTGCTTCCTGATCAACCCTCTCTCTGGAGCCACCATTGAGATGCCACTTCGGCTTGACGACGGCGCGAGGATCAACATATTCTCCGCGCGCAAGATCATCGTGTGCTCGCCCGACCTCGTCGCCGCCATCCTCTGGGGCAGCACCGTCGCGTTCTGCCGGCCCGGCGCCCCTTCATGGTCGGCCTGTCGTCCGTCGGGTAATTGTTATGGTCGTAGGAGAGAGTACGTGGACATTGCCCTGCACCGTGGAAAGCTCTACGCCCTCAACAACGACGGGAGCTCTTCGTTCATGAGGTCAGCGCCGGCGCCGGCGCCGGCGGCATACCGAAGGCGTCGCACTCGCACATCGTCGAGCGCGCGATCACGCCACAGCCTACCGAGATGGCAAATCGAGGAGGGGCGCCTGTGATCTTTACGCGGCGCTACCTCGTCGTATCTTGTGCAGGCAAGCTACTCATGGTGGAGTGGATGGTTGTTCATGCTCGCTATCCTTGCAGCAGGAGCGCCGCCTCATCTTCCAATGCTGCTGACCAGGCAGTGCTCAAGGTGTTCGAGGCGGATTTGGAGGGTGGTCGGTGGACGGAGGTGAACAGCTTGGACAATGGCGAAGCTCTCTTCGTCGGCAGGGGTTGTTCCAAGGCGGTTAGGCTGACCGGCAGTGATCGGAGGTTTCAGGAGAACTGTGTATACATTTTGGGCAATGATTTCTTCGGATATTGCTATGACTATGAGGACACGCCAAGCTATGCTTCCTATGACCTAAGGAGCAGCGCAATCAGTCACGTTGTCCTGGACATAATGCGGGTTGTATGGCCTGTCTTGAGTATGGAATGGTTCTTCCCACAGGAGCAAGTTTAAAAGAGGCGGTATTTGTAATGGCAAATCAGCCTTTTCATTTGTAATGACATTAATGTTTAGTGTGAATAATCATTACATTTCTTGAGAAGGTTCTGCTCTCAATCTGGTAGGGATTGCTCGTATTATATGTCTTGGTGAAATAACGTCAGGTGAATTAGTTGAATTTGCAGAAGTGACGAGAGGTATTGATCTGTATTTGGAATAAAAAAATGTTGAAATTGTATTAATGGGCGATGGGGTTGATGATACAAGAGGAAAATTTTGTAAAAGCAACTAAAAAAATTGCTTAGATACCCGTGAGCGAAGTTTACTTGGGTCGTGTTATAAATGCTCTCGCTAAACCTATTGATGGGAGAGGCGAAGTATATTTGTCATTACAGAAGCACTTACCGAGGTGTTGAAAACTATATGTCAAAGGTTGATGACTGCATGCTCTTTGCTGGGAATGATCGTGAGATGAGGCAAGCCTACGAGGTCTCTCTAAAGATGGCAACAGGTACGAAATATACGCGTACCGGTGAACATCAAACTCAGCAGGTACGGATATGGGTCTAAGTTTGTGCCCACGCATGGTTACAGATGCAGCCCCAACAAATATCTGCTAACAGATTTGAAAAATCAATACACAAACAAGCAGACCCGCCAAACCTAGACCCACTGACATGTGGACACCAATACCCAAGTATATAAAAGATCTTTAGGGTTTTCTCCACCCATCCCTCAACTCCCTTTCCTAGCCGCCACAACCCAAACACTACTACAAAAATCCTTTTCCGAGGTGGTCAAAATTGCTTTTCCGAGGTGGGCAAGCCAAACGCCTCGGACATACCGTCACGGTTAATAAGACATTAACCGAGGCGGTTTTCTGCCCGCCTCGATAAATCAAATAAAAAAACTAAAAAAAGAAAGCCCGCTGAGCCCATCTGGGCCCGCTGAGCCCATCACGCAGCCGCCGGATCCGCCGCCGCCGGAGGGGGCCGGGCCCTGCGCGCCGGGTCCGCGCCGCCGGGAAGGAGGGAGGTAGGCTCCCGCGTGCCGCCGCCGGAGGGGGCCGGGCCCAGCGCGCCGGGTCCGCGTCGTCGGGCGGGAGGGAGGGGGGGCGCCGGCTCCGTTGCCCATCACGCGGAGAGAGAGAGAGAGAGAGAGAGAGAGAGAGACTGAGAGAGTGGTGGGGGAGGGAGGGAGTGGTGGGGGAGGACGCGGAGAGAGAGAGACTGAGCGTTAGGGTTAGGGTTAGGGTTAGGGTTTGGGGTTGTTATATATTCCTTTTATGCATCTGGGCTCGTATGGGTCGAGTTTGGGCCTTGTCTATTAATGGAGGCGGACCACTATAACAGAACCACCTCGGAAAATAGAAGTATTAACCGAGGCGGTTATATTAATGTTGACCGCCTCAGTTAATCAATTTTGCGAGGCGGTTCCCGTAACTGCCTCGGTTAATAGAAAATAACCGCCTCGGTTAATGCTTGGCATTAACCGAGGCGGTTATTTATTGTGCCTGCATCCGAGGCCTTTTTAAAGCGCCTCTGTTAATCAATTTTTGTATTAGTGAAAGCTCCTCCCCGATCCCCTTGCGCCATCGCGCCCTTCCTCCATGAGTGCCGCCCCCTCCTCCTCAGCTTCTCCCCCTACGGCGTCGCCCCCTCTTGCTCCCTGAGCGCTGCCCCTTCCTCCTTGGTTTCTCCTTATGTGCCGGTCAGCCGGCCGCCCTCTTCCCAGGTGCTGGCAAGCTGCGCCTCATTTCCACAAGAACTCTCAGCGGCTCAGGCACCGGCACGCCGCCCACATGGTGTGCCGACGCCCACCACAACCTCCTGCACGCCGCCGCCCCTTGCTTGCCACGCCGGTCTACAAGCCCTCACCAATCGTGCGCGCCCCGCGCTCGGGTGCCGCACCCAGGCCCTGGCGTGCGGGCATATGGGCATGCTCGTGGGCACGGGGTACCCGCGGATAGCTGATACGGGCACAATTTTCTACCTGTGGAGGTTTTTTTTTTGGTCGCGGATACGGATTCACAAAGTGTATATCCGCACGGATTTTACCTGTTGCCATGTTTAGGTCGCTCGCTTCTCTTGTGAAGGAAGCACAGGAACTCCTGCAGACAACATAAAAAGCAGGGTAATAACTAGTGTCTCTGAATTGGAAATCCTTAGTCCTCAAACATGAATAAAAAACACATGTTTCTATGTTCTCACGGATTGTTCTTGTTCTTGTTTCAAACAAGATCAAATCGGACAAGATTTGTTTCAAACAAGCAAATCGGACAGGATCCTCCGTGGTTGGGTACGGGCGACCCGACATCACCTCGAGGGGATGTGGGTGTGATCGCTATTTGGGCCGCAAATTAGACTCATCTGCATGCGTTATGTGTAATTCGATTTACAGATCTACAAAATTAACGGAAAAATTAGCATTGTGAGTATTACTCTTACCAAGTGAGACAAGAAGTTGATGACATCAGCCACATGCAAAGGGGTTTCAAACTAAAAAAATCTATATAAATCTTAAAATATGTATCTAAATTAAATTCCGATTACAGTGTTATCTATGTTAGGATAAGATCTTTAAAATATGATCACACTTGCCTATCTTTGTATGATATTTTTTTTTCAAATAATTTCGGCTACTAGGAATAAATATTTTAACAACACGAACAAAAAACTAAAACATGACGAACAAATAATAATATGTAACGAACAAAATACTAAACATCATGAATATTTAATTGTATAGGTAAATAATGAAAAATGCATTTCATGAACAAATAAGTCATTCACACTAAACAATTTAGTTTACAAAGCGAACAACTAATTTTGTTGCGAACAAATTAATTACATATAGATAATTTCATATGAGAAGAAATGCATTTACATCGTAAATTTATTTTTATAAACATATATACATGCGCTAAACAAGTTAAAATATAAAGTAAATAAATTATTTCACACCCAACTTATGAGTCTACAATACAAATAAATTAGTATACATTGAGCACGACTCACTCTAAAATGTGAACAAATAGTTTATTTTTAAATATAGATTGTGTACATGAGAATAAATAAATAGATACCAAGGACCGGAAAAATAAAGAGAAATAAAAATACAAGGAAAGAAATAGGAAATAGAATTAAAGGACAAAAGCAATAAACATAAGAAAAATAAATAGAAAATCTATTAAAAAGGAAAGGAAAGAAAATAGGAAAAAAATTAAGAAACTAAAAGACAAAAAAATGGAAAGAAAAGAGTCCGAAAGAGCAAAAAGAAAAAAATGTACTATGTTAGGATCAGTCACTTTTCTAATTAGGAGTTCGGAATTTTCTGCAGGGAATAGAGGAGGGTGGCACTAACATGCATGGACTGCAATAAATTGTTGGGCTAATTTACTGTGCGGCCCACTTCCATTAAAGTTTCTACTACGCGAGTGATATATAGCTCTTAGGGACCTCCCAGCTATCACTTCTACGAGAGGCTAATTTCTAACTCCCAATAATGAGAAGCACAACACCCTCGATATTTCGTCTTGTTGGTAGGCTCAAATCGATGGGCCGGCGGGGTCGGTGGCCGACTGGCCGCCCTTGTCCTTCGCTCGGCCCTCCGGCTGACTGGGAGCATTTGATTATGCTACGAGAATGTGTCATCCAGTATGACAAGAATTTGGATAAATATTTGATCCTAACAGAATTCTCATACATGACACCATTTGAAATGGTATATGGCCGAAGATGTCGGACTCCTTTGAGTTGGTCACAGACTGGAGAACGCAAAATTTTTAGACCTAAATTAATAACTGAGGCGGAGAACAAAGTAAAGGTTATCGAGGCAAATCTTGAGATAGCTCAATCCCGATAGAAGAGCTATGCAGATAAAAGGAGAAAACCATTACAATTTGAAGTTGGGAATCACGTGTATTTGCAGATATCTCTAACCAAAGGTGTTCAGTGGTTCTGTTTAAAAGAAAAACTAGCGCCCCGCTATATCGGGCCCTTCAAGATCCTTGAAGCATATGGACCAGTAGCTTACCGAATTTGACTTCCTTCTCAGTTAGCAGCCGTTCTTGATATTTTTCACATCTCCGAGCTGAAAAAATGTGTTAAAGTTCCTCAAGAAATTCTTGAGCAACAATACCTTCAAGTACTCAGTACGTGAAGTACTCAGTAAAAATCCTCGACAGCAAGGAAAGATCGTTCTGCGGCGCCCAGCTGGAAGCCTGCAATCCAATCCCTAGCGTCTGAGAGACTGTGACCTAGATCCCCCCATCCCGTCCCCACACTCGATGGAGCTGGGCGGCGGCGGCGAGAGCTCCACCAAGCGCGCGAGGCTCTCCTCCGACGATGCCGCCGCCGCTGGCGAGGACCGGCTCAGCGCGCTCCCCAACGACGTCCACGTCCTCCTCAAGCTCACCACCCGCGCCGCCGCCCGGACCAGCGTCCTTGCCCGCTCCTGGCGCCGGGTCTGGGCGCTCCTCCCGACGCTCAGCTTCGACGAAACCGCCGACCCAGGCCGGCTGCGCGACGCGCTCGACGGCCACGAGGTGCCCGTCCGCAGCCTCCTCGTCGGGGCCAACGGCGCCGCCGCCGAGTCCCTAGGGGCCTGGCTCCCCGCCGCCGCGCGCCGCGTCTCCGGCGACCTGTCCCTTTACAGCTACGTCCGGGTCTCGGAGGAGGAGGAGGATGACGAGGCCCCTCAAAGAGGCGTCTTTGTGCTCCCCTGCTTCGACAAGGCCACCTGACCTCCATCACGCTCTTCTTGAGCTTCCACGGCCTCGCCGTGCCTCGCGCCGGCATCTTCGCCCGGTTCGCCGAGCTCCACCTGCACCGCGTCTGGTTCCACGGCCCGGGCGAGCTGGGCGACGCCGTGTCCTCTCCGCGGTGCCCGTGCCTGCAAAGGCTCACCGTCTTCGATGCCCGGGGCCTGGCCGATCTCGATCTCGCCATACGCTCGGAGACTCTGCTGGAGGTGGAGCTCATGAACCTCCGCACCTTGTCTCGGCTCACCGTGGCGGCGCCGGCACTCAAGGAGTTAGCTGTGGCGCGGTGTTTTGGCAAGAATCGACCGGTTGCATCATCTCTGCCCCTCGGCTGACGAATCTTGACTGGGGTGATGAGTATAATCCCATATCTGTCCACCTTGGCAAGATGGAACATCTCCGGTCGCTGGGCACTGACTATTTTCTTGTTTATGGAGACTATGCATTCATACACAATCACTTTTGCTTAAGTCTCTTGCAGCGCGTTGAGGGCATCCAGACTCTTTGCCTAACGCTCATGTATCTGCGGGTGAGTTCTCACTTCTCTTGTTGCATTACCCGGAAGCAATTATGCCATCTTTGTACTATACCATGCTAGTCTATGCATCCAAGGTTCCTATGTGACATGCTGGCTAAGAATGGTCCTAGGCTGGCTACCATAAAATTAATGTTTGCTCAATACCCCTTTTTGTAAATAAAACTTGCACAATATCCTAAGGCTTGAGTGGACATATAAAATCAAGCAAATAAAGCACTTCAGGTATATTGCTTATGAGTCTTTGTCTAGGATAAATTGATAAAATAAGTTGGCTTGTACATTAAACCAAATGGCCTACTTAAAAGGATGTTTCATTTCCAATATTTGACTTTTTTATCAAATAGTCTGGATGGTGGTGATATCAGCAAACCACCATAGA
Organism: Panicum virgatum; assembly: GCF_016808335.1. NCBI lineage: Eukaryota > Viridiplantae > Streptophyta > Magnoliopsida > Poales > Poaceae > Panicum > Panicum virgatum. The sequence continues at coordinate 3,991,642 of NC_053143.1, read as the reverse complement.
AAGAATCATCGCATATTTTTGTTTGCTCAGGTCTCTCCAATATTGCTAAGAAAACTCATTAATTACTATTTTCCAATGTATCTTCAAGAAACATGAAATCCAAAGTATTTTGTAGAGTACAACTGTACAAGTAGTAGAGTCTTTTAAGCAGCTTGCAGTGGAAACCCTGAATGAACTTTGTATCTTAATAGCACCCACGTTGTGTGTGCTCACAACAATGGTCAGCTAGCAACAATCAATGAAATAGCATTATGTTTCATTCTCTTTCTAACTGTCACATATGACCTCCTTTGTTTTACTTCCCTTGGACACGCAGGATATAGAGAACTATCAATACATGATGGAAGACTTTACAGTGCTCCCTGACATTACATTTTTGCACCTTAAGGTAGATGCAAATGGACATGCCTTTCAAGCCAGCGCATTCCATGTTCTCAGATTGTGTACTGGTATAAGAAGGCTGATGCTGCAATTTGGCTTAGAGGTAAAGCTATTCTTTGTTTACCTAATACTCCATCCAGACACAGAAAAAAGGTAGCATTCTGGTCCCTAAAGGCATCTTTGACAATTAATTTCTATTAAATTATATATGTTGAAAGCCAAATTAAATTAGAGTATTATGAAACTATTTTGTTAGACATGATAGGTCTATCTTCATGGTAGATCAATGCATGTTGTTCTTATGAAAAATTATATTTTGTTAGACATGGTCCCTAAAAGGATAAAACACTACTTGTTTTCCTACTGGAGTAAGTATTTAAGTTGTCGGAAAAGTAATGGGAAGATACCTGCATTTGCATTATTTTTGGCATGCCAAGGCTTGTGTGTGGTAGATGTGTGGTTTATTTGATATCCTAATGATGGCACTTTACTCTGTAGATTTAACTGGATGGTATGCTATTTGGGTTGTAAAAAGTTGCTCTCTTTCTAAGTTATTGTTTGCCTGTTCGAAATAGATGGCAGTGGTGAGTCGTTGGATGTCAGTAAAGCATATCTACCTTGGTAATACAGATACTAGTTAGGAAATAATATGGTAGTGAACATAGAATTGAAGGAGTCATTGGTCTGGGTGTTTTTTTTTAGTGTTAGCTGGAATTTTCTGTGATTTTACAACAAAAATTATGCTCTTGTGTGCTATTTTCTCGCTTAGTAAAAGACTATATATATTGCTGCAACTAGTTTCTAGGCTGAATTATTTTTTAGTTGTTGATGTCAACACATTGGCACACCTCAGAAATGTTCAGGAATCTGACTATTTACTCTCTCTCTTTTGTCATTCAATCATCAATTAATTTTGTTAAGTTGATACTTCCTTGTGTCAGGTCCGAACTGTATGCTCATCAGACTGCATATGTGATCAGCAGCCAGCAGACTGGGAAACCGAGGAACTCTTGTTGAATCACCTTGAAGAAGTAGAAATCGTTGGATGGAGAGGATCTGAACATGAAGTTGCTTTTATGAAACGACTTTTCAATTGGGGAACAAGGCTTAAAGAAATGACAGTAAATTTCTATTTTACAACCTCTGAAATCAAGGCAAAGGAATTGTACCAAATATTTCAGAGTTTCTCTAGGCCAGGAATACGCACGAAATTTTACCTATATCAGAAGCATAGGAAGGTGTTATATGCACCTGACTTCTAGCACACCAAATTGTCACTGTAGGCAATTCTTGGTGGTTTATGTTTTCTTGTTATGAACCGTACTGTGTGAGAGCATCAAAATGCTAGAAGATCTTAAAGGAAAAGGTTGAGGTCCATTATATTTTGTAGTTTGTTTGTGGAAGTTGAAGCTTTGTTTTTTTTTTTCACAAGCTGGAAGTGTATAAGAACCAAATATAGGGACGTTAAACTTCAGCGGTTCTTTGACCCTGCTTTCTAGCCGCTGCCATTTTACCTCCCTAAACAAGCTCGTGGTATTTAGAACACTCATAATACTCTCCCATCACTTTAAAAATTAAAAGTTGACATGTTCTTAGCACAGGCATATAAGCTATGCCTAATTTCCGAAGGACTCATTTGCAAAGGAGTGGATTGAAGTGAATGGGAGGGTTTACTTCAATCCACTAGTTCCCAAACAAGCTGACAGGACAGGACTAGCGCCCGGACAGGACAGGACTAGCGCCCGGACGTCTAGATTTTTAGAATTGGGAATATATATTAAATATATTTCAGCTTCTATATCGATTGATACATATAGCTGTTCAAAATCACAAACCACACAGCAACAAGCGTCCGAGCGAGACAAAACAGAGTAGCAGAAAAAAAGAGACTAAAAAAACTTAGACATAGGCAATCCGATTAATGAAAGTCCATCCATTCGAAGCGAGATTTCCATGGCAGAACACTCAAGTGTGCAACACCCCTCTAACACCAGCGACCTTTTCTCTTCTTTCTGCAGCAGCGCCCAAAACCGGATCCATAAGTGCCCGGACGTCTAGATGCCTGCGGCTACTCTGTTTCCGAGCGTAGCGGCACTTTTTTCTGATTCCTATTCTCTGCTATGTGGATTTGCTATCGACACTCCTTAACGACCCGTTGCGAGTGCCCATTAGAAATGAAAACCAAATTCAACTTTCACAACATAGTTATTGCCTTGTGACGAATCACATTCTATCTTTCAGATTTCCGGGCCCGTAGATTCAACAAAATCTTTAACTTCACAAATAGTGTGGAGTCAGCGTTAAGATCGGAGTTCCTCTTCTTCAAACGGTGGGGGCGTGGAGTCTTCGACGCCATAATCCAGATGCGGAACTAGTAGCCCGCTTCGTTGCCAACGGAAAAGCCTACACATGGTGAAGTGGATGGTTATTCCTGCTCGCCATCCCTGCACCAGGAGCGCCTCATCTTCCAGTGCTGCTGACCGGGCCATGCTGAAGGTATTTGAGGCGGATTTGGAGGGTGGTTCGGTGGACGGAGGTGAACAGCTTGGACAATGGCGAAGCTCTCTTCGTCGGCGGGGGTTGTTCCAAGGCTGTTAGTCTGGCAGGCAGTGACGGCGTGAAGGCCACGGCAAATGGGTTGCTGCAACCGATTGGCGCCGATCCAATCAAATTCCGGACAAGTTTGGAAGCCGATGATGCCGCCCTGTTCCTCCGTCCCTTCGAGCACGACTTGACCACCTGCAGCAGATTCTTCAATGTTTTGGCGAGGCATTGGTCTGTTCACAAACATGAAAAAATCTGAACTATACTCAATAATAAATTGTGAGGATATTGACTTGGCCTCGGTCACTTCTGCCTTCACGGGGAAATCTTGCCAGTCCCCATGCCGTTACCTGGGCTTGCCACTACACGTCTGGGGCGCACGAGACGTGCCGACGAACAACTGCTCATTGACAAGATCGGCGCCCGGCTACCAGGACTTGTGCGGGACAGCGGAGGGTCGGAGGTGACATCCTCGAAGAGCACTCAAGGACCGAAGCCGGCGACCAGAGAAGGTGAATAGGAACCGATCAAAATTTCTTCGAAATTCAAATCGTCGGCCTATGTCCCAAAAACGTCCAAATCCTCAAGCGTTCTGACCAAAGTTTGGAGTAGCTATTGAAAAGCTAAACCAACACAAAAAGCCTCGAACGAGCGAGCGAAACCACGAAGTAAATCGGAAGCAAATCGGAAAAACTGCAGAACTGATCTGCCTGGACCGGTCTGACCGGTGCACTGGACCGGTCTGACCGGTCGAGTCTGTTCAAAATCCAGCAGACCGGTCTGACCGGTTTTGCCTACCGGTCTGACCGGTGGCACCCAGAAAACCCCGAAAAACTTAGATTCAAACGGTGAATCTCGACCAAACGACCACGAAAATCGATGAAACTTGGGGGATTGCTTCGCCCCTACCCCGTGAATATATCCCCAAAAGATCTCGTCCCAAAGATCAACGAATCGTGAGAATTATGAGGAGATCAAAAGGGATTGGGGTTTTCTCAAACACTCAAGAACTTCAATTCAAAAAGCTCGTGATTCCACAGGGTTTAGGACAGGGCTAGTAGCACGGGAAACACGGCAAAGAACTCGTAACCTCCTAGCAATCAAGTGCACCAAAAACGAAATCGAAATTTCATCGAACAAGGCACAAAACGAGGAGATGGATTGATTCAAACCGCCCATAGGGCACGAGGAGGTTAGGGCCTCCTTTCCCAATCAAATCCATAAGAGTTTTCACACAAACAACATTCAAATCTACCCTAAAGAGATGAACATGGAGAGAGGAACACAGGGGCGGCGGCCTGGGGAAACAGAGAATTCACAGACATAATACAAAAGCCGCACTTGACCTAACACAAGTGAAGGGGTATTTATACCCACGGGACCGGTCAGACCGGTAGGCTGCACCGGTCAGACCGGTTGGCCTGCAGCACCCCCTGTACACGATCTCATCCGACGGCCGAGGTTCTTTCTTCGAAACGAAGTCTTCTCCGCGATGCCGCCGTCTTGACGAAGATCCAGTCCACGATTTTGGAGGGTCCGCGAAACCCGGGTAGGTGGCCGGTTTTGAGAAAACCGCAAAAACCTCACGCGCGGGAAGATTCCCGCCTCCGCACCGTGGCCCTAGACGCCGTTCCCGCCCTGGCCTTCTGACGGCCCTAGACGCCGCCCGACGCCCGTCACCTCCTCGCCCGCAGCGAGGCCCTAGACGCCGTCGACGCCCGTCGCCTCCGTCAGTCCCGAGACCGACGCCCGTGCCTCCACGACTTGGCGTCTTCAACCGCCGTCCACCTCCTTGGTTTTGTGGCGCAAACCAAGAAACCCGCCTTCCGTCGCCGCTTGCGCCCTCGATCCAGGAGTGGACGCCACAGCTGCCGCCCGGTCCGAGCTCCGGTCCCGGCTGCCCTTCACCGCCGTCCACCGCACGGTCCATCGGCCACAGCACCTCCACGGCAGCTCCCCGTCGACACTCGACGCCCGTGTACCTGTAATCCAAAGACCAAGCGCACGATCACACCGCACGGTTGATAATTCACTCATCACAAGCAGGATAGAGTACTCTCGTTCCTCAATCTCCCCCTTGATGAGTGCATTGTCAACACACCACAAACGAACCAAGAGAAGTGAAACCAAAGAAGAGCAAAGAAGCACGAAAGAGAAGAACTCAAGCCAGTGACGAAAAGCTCAGAAAGGCAAGAACAGTCACTTACTCAAGCAAAGATCGATTCCCTAAAACAAGGGCAACGGCTTGACGCAATCGATCAAAAGCCAAAACATGACTCCTCAAAGACAGAGGTAACGCTCGACGCAGTCATGCAAGAAGCAGAGGGAAAACGAGAAAAACCAGGAGCCAAAACCAAAGCAGAAACTCCCCAAGCAAAACTTTTCCCTCTCACAAGTGCAACTCTCCCAAAATGATGCACTCTCAAAGCCCTGTGCACAACAAGTTTTTCAAAAATCAAACAAATCTCCCCCTTGTTCGATCACTTCTCTCAAAATTCTCCCCCTTGTTAGCACATGCACACATCAAGGCTATAAAGACTTAGAGCTCCCCCTGAAGCTGAGACTCCCCCTGAATAGATGTTGTGCAATGAATGCAATGCAGGAGGTGTAAGTGAAAGTATTCAAGGATACAGAGATATGAGCAACATCTAGTCTCAAGCACGTGTGCATCCATAAACCAGACCTGCATCTAGCTCAACAGGGTATATCAAATCAGTCTAGAGTTAGGCAAGTTCAGTTTAGGAGAAATAAAAGCATCACCCATGATCTAGCACTAACAAGTAGAGAATGGAAAGCAGTGCTAATCATACTCATACAGGTGATCCAAACTCAGCAAAAAACAAGTTGTTAACATTCATTTTTCAATCAATTTTATATCAAGCAATTCTTAATGCCAGGGGTTGAAAGCTTGTCATGCTTCACTTAGCAACGAGGCCAAGCCTATGCCAAAAGACAATCAGAAGCTTAAAGCACTCGTTTCAGTTATGCACAGCCTTGCCCGGATTCTCACAAATGCAAAGTGAGCCGTCCTGAAAGCTCGATCAGTGCGACAAGCAATCCCACCTGAATATTTTCAATCCATTTCAAGAATAGTTCAAGCAATTTTATCAGATTTAGATCATTTCAAGTATGAATTGCTGAACGAAAAGCCACACTAGCATGAATAAGATAGCAAAACATATCAACACGCCCTAACATGCTAGTAGCCAAAACAGGGTGATCATGTTTTCAGATTTTCAAAACAAAATAGCTTAACTCAGATGATGTCATATACACAGTGGAGCAAGCTATACATGATCAAGTTCATCAACTCACACTAGCAGGCACTAGAAGATCATAGCAATGTATACAAAAATGCTAATGCAAGTGAGATAATGCAAGATGCAAACATGTACAATGCATATGCATAATGCAACTACCAAACCTAGAAAACAAAAAGAAGAGCAAAACAAGACCTACAAAGCTAACCAAAGAAATATCAGCGATCAAAAGGGGTAACAAACCCCAAGCTCCCCTCGCAAGCGAGCAAAGGTGTCCTGCTCTAGCGGTTTGGTTAGTATATCTGCGGTTTGCCTCTCTGAAGGGACATTGATCAGGTCTATGTGTCCTCTCTCATGGTTATCTCGTAGGAAGTGGAACCGGATATCTATGTGTTTGGTTCTGGAGTGTAGGACAGGGTTCTTTACAATGCTAATGGCTGACATGTTGTCTACAAAGATGGGAACCCTACCGAAACTCAATCCATAATCCTGCAAGGTTTGTTTCATCCAAAGTATCTGGGAGCAGCAGCTAGCAGCGGCAACATACTCAGCTTCTGTGGAAGAAAGCGCTACGCTAGCCTGGTTGCGAGAGGACCAAGACACCAAAGATGTACTGAGAAATTGACAAGTGCCGGATGTCGACTTGCGATCCAACCGACATCCACCGAAATCGGCATCAGAAAAGCCCACCAAAATCAGAGAAGAATCCATAGAATACCAAAAACCAAATTCAGGGGTGAATTTCAGATACCTGAAGATGCGTTTCGCCACCTGCTTGTGGGAGGTGCGCGGCGAAGCCTGATACCGCGCGCAGAGGCAGACACCGAACTGGATGTCCGGTCGCGTCGCCGTGAGGTACAGGAGAGAGCCGATCATGCTCCTGTACTTCTTCTGGTCCACCGCCTCACCATCCAAGTCCTCATCAAGCGCCGTCGATGTGCTGATCGGAGTTGGCTGAGGAGACAAGTCGCTCATGTCGAATTTCCGCAGCAAGTCTCGAGTGTACTTGGCTTGATGGACAAAAGTGCCCTGAGGAGTTTGCTTGATCTGCAGCCCTAGGAAGAACTGCAACTCGCCCATCATGTTCATCTCGAACTCCCTGGACATCTGATCAGAAAACTTGGAGACAAGAGCGTGAGAAGAGCCACCAAAGATAATATCATCCACGTATATCTGAACTAAAAGAAAATCAGTGCCAGATCGCATGAGGAACAAAGTTTTATCCACACATCCCATTTTAAAGCCCTGAGCCAGCAAAAAGGTTTTCAATCTATCATACCAAGATCTAGGTGCCTGTTTCAAACCGTAAAGTGCTTTCTGGAGTTTATAAATATGGTTTGGAAACTTGGGATTTTCGAAACCAGGGGTTGCTTCACATAAACTTCTTCTTCGATAAAACCATTCAAGAAGGCAGATTTAACATCCATTTGGAAAACCTTAAAACCCTTGGAAGCAGCAAATGCAAGAAAGATTCGAATAGCTTCCAAACGAGCAACAGGGGCAAATGTTTCCTCAAAATCAATACCCTCTTTTTGGCAAAACCCCTGGGCAACAAGTCGAGCCTTGTTCCGAACAACCAAACCATCCTCACCCTGCTTGTTTTTGAAAACCCACTTCATTCCGATGGGATTACAAGCAGGTGGAGGCTCGACTAAAACCCAAACTTGGTTTCTTTCAAAATTTTCAAGTTCCTTATGCATGGCATTGACCCAATTAGAATCAGAAAGAGCGTGTCCAATATCTTTGGGCTCAAAAGAGGCAATAACCGCTGAATGAGCAAAACCAGCGATACTTGTTACCTTGGACCTGGTGACTCACTCGTTGAGATCACCTAGCATCTGTTGAGGTGGATGGCGACGCTGAATGTGTAGCGGCGCTTCCCGTGTCGAAGTCGCTTCCTCCTCAACCAAAGCTGGTGCCTCCTCAGGTGCAGCTGGTGTAGCCTGAGTCACCTCCTCGAACAGCCCCCGTGAAGTAGACGTAGTCGGATCGGGGCCGTCGTCATCGTCCGAACTCGTGGCAGAGATAGCTGGGTCCACAGCACGCGTGGTAGCCTCAGCGTCACCCTCTGCAGTTTCTTCCTCCTCATCTTCAAAGATGGAGGTGCCGAGCTCATCATCTCCTGCAACTTCAAAGACAGAAGAATTGCACGGTGCAGTCTCGTCGAAAGTGACTTCACAAGTCTCTCTGACGATGTTAGTATCAATAATCAGCACACGGTACGCTCTAGAGTGAGAAGCATATCCGAGAAAAATACCGTCAGACGAGCGAGACTTAAACTTATCAAGATTTCCATCTTTCAGCACAAAGCACCGGCAACCGAAAACTCTGAGATGGTCAACACGGGGCTGGCGTCCAAACCGCAACTCATAAGAAGTCCTGTGCATGAAAGCACGCAAGAAAATGCGGTTGGACACGTAACAAGCGGTGTTAACCGCCTCAGCCCAGTATTTGCGAGGAGTCCTATGCTCATCGAGCATCGTCCTCGCCATCTCAACCAGCGTCCGATTCTTTCGCTCTACAACTCCATTCTGCTGTGGAGTGTAGGGAGAAGAATACTGGTGTTCAAGCCCTTGATCACTGCAAAAGGCGTCAAAACGAGTGTTTTTGAATTCTGTGCCATTGTCACTGCGGATCGCTCTCATGGCCTGGGGTAACTCGTTTTTCAACCTCAAGATCAAGTCTCGAACAAACTCGAAAGCCTCATCCTTGGTTCTCATGAAAAAGACCCAAGAATAGCGAGAAAAGTCGTCCACAATCACAAGCACATACCTCTTCCCACCAACAGACATCACCCAAGAAGGACCAACTGTGTCCATGTGTAGCAACTCTCCAGGGTGAGCGGTCATCACCTGATTAACAGGTGGATGTGAAGTAGCAATCATCTTCCCGTGGCGACACAGATGGCAAACAAGGTCCTTTTCAAACTTCAATCTGGGCAATCCTCGGATCAGGCCAAGTGAGCTCAGTCTTGACAACAAATCGAAACTCAAATGTCCAAGTCTCCTATGCCACTTCCACAAATCAGAAGAAGGACCAGCCATCAAGTAATGAGAAGGGCCAAAAGGAGTTTCAGAGAAGTCAACCAAGAAAACTCGATCGCGAGGTGTAATCCGGCAAACCAAATCTCTTCTGGAATTAAGAACACGCGAACAACCCTCCTTAAAGCGAACCTCAAACCCCTCATCAAGAAGTTGCGACACAGAGAGCAAATTAAAGCCAAGATTCGAAACCAAAGCAACTTCTCTCAGGGTAAAGCGATCAGAAACTCGAACAGCGCCAAGTCCACGTACCTTCCCTCTTCCATTATCCCCGAACACAATGTACTCCTTTGAGCGCATCGGGGTGAGGCTGGAGAACCATTTGTCATTTCCGGTCATGTGGCGCGAACAACCGGAGTCCATGATCCACCTGTTCTCCAAGCCTCCGACCTGCACATCAGTAGTGAGACAAAGGGTGAGCAAATGTCTCAACACTGGGGTTAGCAAAGTGAGAAGCAAACCAGTGTCGAGCCATTTGCTCTAACGAAGGGTTAGCAAAACCAGACAAAGCGTATCCCCCGTCCCGTCTACCGCGTGACTGACGAACACCACCGTGAGGAAAGCGTGGAGCCTTAAAACCTCCTCCAAAGCCTCGGTCCCATGATCCATAGTCGTACTGAAAACGACCAGGAGCACGGCCGGCAAAGCGACCACCCGCTGGAGCACGGTAACCACCACCATCTCCCTGACCTCCACCTACATGGCGCGCCCTAGCAACTCGCCTATCACCACGCCGAGGAGGACCATGCAGCCGAGCAAAGTACATGTCCGCGTTCCGTCTCTCCTGCTCTCTCCACACAGCCCGCTTTCTCCTGAAGCAAAACTCCTCCAGGTGACCTTCCCTGTCACAGAACTCGCAGTGGTACCTCACCTCACGCTTGGGAGGTGGAGGCCTAGCCTGCGGACGGGGAGGAGCAGCCCTCTTCTTCTGGGCAACCTGGGCTGTGGCAGCAGGGAGCGTGTCAAGGGGATTCCTCAGCTCATTGGGCTTTGGAACCCAAACCTGCTTCTGCGGAGGTGCTTTCGGTGGTTCTTTAAGCACACCATCCGCGGGGTCAACAAGCGAAGGCTGCGTGCTCGTGCTAGCAGTGTTTCCAGCAGCCTTGCCAATCTTACCATACAACCTGTCAAAGTCTGACTTCGTGTATGTGTAACCGACCCCAAACCCATCACCACGCTTGAACTGCTTAATCATCATGCCCAACTGCGGTTCACTAATAGAAACCCAACTCAGAATCGCCCTAAGGTATGTGTTCTCATTCTCCAAGTTGGCTTTCTCTACCGCAAAATTATCCAAATCAGAGATTAAACCAGGGCAAACAGAGCAGTCAATAGGTGGGCTAGACTCTATGACCTTAGTCTTTCCAAAAGACTTGATCAAAGCGTTCTTCTCCTCTATCTCCGACCTAAGCGTGGGACAAAGCTTACAAGCACCAAGCAAAACAGGCCTAGATCTAAGCTCCTCTAGTTCACAAACAATAGTAGCAAACTTGGACTGCAAAGAAGCCAGATCAGACTTGAAGATAGGACACTCATCGCATTCAAGCACATCACTAACAATGGGAGCGTCCTTGACAAGTTCAAGCTCATGCTTGGCCTTGGCTAGCTCGTGAGACACGTCAGAAAGCGAAGTCTTAGCAACATCTAAGTTCGCGACATTCTCATCATGCTTGGCACGGAGAGCAACAAGATCATTCATGTGAGATATGCAGCCAGCGCACTCATCCTCACTAGATTTCTCCCTAGCACAAGCCAGCTCAGTACTAAGCTTTCTACGCTCTCTAGCTGCTTCCTTAAGCAGCCTCTTCTGGTTGTCGAGAGCGGCATACAACTCCCTAACCTCTGTATCAAGCAGGTCGATTGTGGAGTTTACCTCTGAATCGCTCTCGGATCTAGGAGAAGAGCCGGAGTGCGTCGGTGTAGCATGTCCACATGAAGACGCACGAGCACCATCGGCTTCGCCCGCCATGGTGCAGAAGCTCTTGCGCCGACTGGCCGCCAAGCAAAGGCCGATGAAGCCGGTGGCTTCCTTGTCCCGCTTCTTCTTCTTCTTGTCGTCGTCGTCGGAGGTCGGTGAAGAAGAGCGGTCAGTGTCGGAGCTCTTGTCGAGGTCGCTGAGCTGCGCTAGGAAGGCCTTCTCCCGCTTCTTGGCCTTATACTGGAAGCGCTTCTTGAGCTACTCCTTGTCGAAGCGTCCTTCCCGATCACGACTGCGGTGCTTGTGGCGCCGACGCTCCTTGTTGGAGCCTCCCTCGTCGCAGTCGCGGTGGCGGTAGTTGTCGAAGGAGTTGTTCTGGCCACCACCGGACTTCCTAGGGCAATCGGCGATGAAATGGTTCAGATCGCCGTAGTTGTAGCTCCCGGAGTTCTTCTTCCTCTGCCTGTTGTGGTAGACGCGCTGAAACTTGCTGATGAGAAGGCACAAGTCGTCGTCGCCCAGCGTCTCCAGCTGCTCATCTGAAACAGAAGACAAAGAGGCAAGAGAAAAGCCAAGAGCAGAGTTAGCATTAGAGCTCGATCCACCTGGGCCAGTCACAAGAGCGACGCTCTTGGAAGAAGGGGCACCATTGAGCTTGGCTCGTGTCTGGTTATCCACCTCCGTGGCCTTGAGTTTGCTGAAAAGCTCGTTCACTATCAGAGTCTCATAGCCTGCAGAGTCAATGATCGTGTTCACCTTGAGATCCCACACAGAGCGGTCAAGTGCGTAGAGCAACTTGAGAACCTTCTCGTGCTCTGTGTACTCAAGGGCACCAACAGATCTGTTCGCATTGATCTTGTTCACAATCGACTGAAAACGACTAAACATCAGGTCAATGCTCTCACCCGGCGCCTGTGTGAAGTTCTCGTACTCACGCCGGTGAGTCTCGAACAGTCTGGCCTTCACCTGAGGTGTACCCTCGTGGTAGTTCTTAAGGTACGTCCAAATTTTGTGGGCTTCCTGAAAACCCTGGACGCGTGAGAACTCCGCACGAGAAACGCCAGCGAACAAGGCATTGACGGCCTTGGTATTAGCCTCGTGCTGGGTCACCTGAAGAGGCATGGTCCGAACAGCCATCACCTCGTAAAGCTGGTTCGTGGTAATTTCCCAGACCTCGGCTCCCATGCTCTGCAAGAAGGCTCTCATGCGAACCTTCCAGTAGGCATAGTCCTCGCCGGAAAACACCGGGATCTTACCAAGACTCGCCATGGTTGCCAAGTAGTTTTCGAACTGGTTAAGGTACTGAAAACCTCAACCAAGCTCTGATACCAATTGAAGGACCGAAGCCGGCGACCAGAGGGGGGTGTGAATGGGAGCCGATCAAAATTTCTTCGACATTCAAATCGTCGGCATATGTCCCAAAAACGCCCAAGCCCTCAAGCGTTCTAGCCAAAGTTTGGAGTAGCTATTGAAAACCTAAACCAACACAAAAGGCCTCGAACGAGCGAGCGAAACCACGAAGCAAATCGGAAGCAAATCGGAAAAACTACAGAACTGATCTGCCTGGACCGGTCTGACCGGTGCACTGGACCGGTCTGACCAGTCGAGTCTGTTCAAAATCCAGCAGACCTGTCTGACCGGTCTTGCCTACCGGTCTGACCGGTGGCACCCATAAAACCCCGAAAAACTTAGATTCAAATGGTGAATCTCGACCAAACGACCACGAAAATCGATGAAACTTGGGGGATTGCTTCGCCCCTATCCCGTGAACATATCCCCAAAAGATCTCGTCCCAAAGATTAACGAATCGTGAGAATTATGGGGGAGATCAAAAGGGATTGGGGTTTTCTCAAATACTCAAGAACTTCTATTCAAAAAGCTCGTGATTCCAGAGGGTTTAGGACAGGGCTAGTAGCATGGGAAACACGGCAAAGAACTGGTAACCTCCTAGCAATCAAGTGCACCAAAAACGAAATCGAAATTTCATCAAACAAGTCACAAAACGAGGAGATGGATTGATTCAAACCGCCCATAGGGCACGAGGAGGTTAGGGCCTCCTTTCCCAATCAAATCCACAAGAGTTCTCACACAAACAACATTCAAATCTACCCTAAATAGATGAACAGGGAGAGAGGAACACAGGGGCGACGGCCTAGGGAAACAGAGAATTCACGGACATAATACAAAAGCCGCACTTGACCTAACACAAGTGAAGGGGTATTTATACCCGCGGGACCGGTCAGACCGGTACGCTGGACCGGTCAGACCGGTTGGTTCGACCGGTCAGACCGGTGCCAGGAACCGGTCAGACCGGTTGGCCTGCAGCACCCCCTGTACACGATCTCATCCGACGGCCGATGTTCTTTCATCGAAACGAAGTCTTCTCCGCGATGCCGCCGTCTTGATGAAGATCCAGTTCACGGTTTTGGAGGGTCCGCAAAACCCGGGTAGGTGGCCGGTTTTGAGAAAACCGCAAAAACCTCACGCGCGGGAAGATTCCCGCCTCCGCGCCGTAGCCCTAGACGCCGTTCCCACCTCGGCCTTCTGACGGCCCTAGACGCCGCCCGACGCCCGTCACCTCCTCGCCCGCAGCGAGGCCCAAGACGTCGTCGACGCCCGTCGCCTCCGTCAGTCCCGAGACCGACGCCCGTGCCTCCACGACTTGGCGTCTTCAACCGCCGTCCGCCTGCTTGGTTTTGTGGTGCAAACCAAGAAACCCGTCTTTTGTCGCCGCTTGCGCCCTGGATCCAGGAGTGGACGCCACAGCTGCCGCCCGGTCCGAGCTCCGGTCCCGGCTGCTCTTCACCGCCGTCCACCGCACGGTCCATCGGCTACAGCACCTCCACGGCAGCTCCCCGTCGACACTCGACGCTTGTGTACCTGCAATCCAAAGACCAAGCGTACGATCACACCGCACGATTGACAATTCATTCATCACAAACAGGATAGAGTACTCTGTTTACTCAAGCACATGTGCGAACTCGCCGGGGGCGTGGTCCACCGGTCGTAGTTGGCCAACTGATGCAGAGTGCTGCAGGTTCAGACTTTCAGGTGTTTGCAGAGTCAACGCTACAAGTTCCGAACAGGAAACAGGAAAAAGAAATATGAATGAGCAGCTGGATGCCCAATAATCCAGGAGCTCTGGAATTCTGGACTACAAGAAAACAAAATCTTGGCAGGATTTTAAAAAGCATTTAGTGGTAAACGATAGATAGGAGAGTACTAGACTGACAGAGGCTGTTCCTGGCTGATCTCAGATATATGACTGGTCTGCCCCAGCTCGACCGTGCTAGTAGCAGAGCTCCCGTCCCAGTTACTCCCTGCCGTGCTATAGACAGGGTCTCGCGAACGCCAATCCTCGGGCGGCCACACGAACGTTGGCCTCTCAAGGGGCACGTCCGGCGCCGGCGCCAACTTGGTGAGCACCTGCACCACCTCCACCATGCTTGGGCGATCGGATGGGTTGGGGTTGGTGCATGCCAATCCAAGCAGCAGCAGGCGTTTAGCTTCGTCGACGACGACGTCGTCATCGTCGTCGTCGTCCAGCTGACCGTCCGCTGCGGCGAGCACGCCGTGAGCAGCCTCGAGCAGCTTCCCTTCCCGGTGAAGACGCCAGACCCAATCCGTGATGTGGTCGTCGTCAGGCCCGACGTCCCCGTTCTTCTTGCCGGTGACCACCTCGAGGATGAGCACCCCAAACGCGTAGGTGTCGGTCTGGCGCGTGGCCTTGTGCCTCATCGCGTAGTCCGGCGCGATGTAGCCGAAGGTGCCGGCGACGCCGGTGACGGAGCTCCTGTTGACGGCGACCGTGCAGGCGATGCCGAAGTCGCCGAGGCGAGCGCGGAAGGTCGAGTCGAGCATGATGTTGCTGGCCTTGATGTCGCGGTGCAGCACCATCGGCTCGTGCTCGTGATGAACATAGTGCAGGCCCGTAGCTATGTCCCTGGCGATGCCGTAGCGGGTGTGCCATTGCCCAAGGCATGTGCTTTCTTCTTGCTGCTGCTGCCGCCTGATGGAGATTATTATGCCTCTCGGGAAGAGGTGCTGATCCAAGCTACCGTTGGTCATGTACTCGTAGATAAGTAGTGGCTCACCTTTGTTGTAGGACCAGCCTGAAAGAATTTGCGCACAACATGATTGAGATAGCATTGATTCGTCATTATTCAAAATACTAGTTTCGTTCAACGTAGTTAGTTTCGTTCAACGATTAGGTAAACTACCAATATATATGGTCTTCGGGATTAGACTTGACCATTGACTTACTATAAGGGCAGCTGTAACATGCTTACCAAAAAGGTGCAAAGAAGAGCAAAGAAGAGAGAAGAAGAAGAAGACATGTGGCAACTTTGGGTACTGCGGCATAGATTATTTTATTCATCTCAGCCGAAGCGATTAATGCTAGCCGTTGGAAGAGAAGAAGACAGGACGTGGAAAGATAGAGAAGAAGAGATATTTCTAATCAGTAATCACTGTGAAACCTACCTTAATATTGACTACTAGAACATTGCGCGGCATTGCCGCGAAGAAATATGCCCTCCAGTTCAGATTTATTTTAAGAAATTGAACTGCAAAAAGTCCGGGGGTTTGTAAAATTGGTAGACTGCGGGGGTTATTTGGTAAATTTGGCATCGACGGAGTACCGGTCGATTACTGAAAAGTTCAAGGGTTTTTTCATAAAATTGATGGACTTCAGAATCATTTTAACAAAGTTTAGGATTTTTTTACAAAATTCACAGAGTATGGCACGGTTACTAAAAGTTCAGGTTTTTTATGTAAAGTAAGGCTCCACAAAGTCCGATGGATTTTTCGTTAAATTGATGGACTCCGTGTTCATTTTAATAAAGCTCGGTTTTTTTTTGTAAAATTTACGTCTCTATCTATTTCTGACCGTCGGATCGCGATCCGACGGCCGATATTTTCCGGCCTACGTGGCCCATCTCCCTGGCCAGGACCGCGACGCGGTTTGGTAAATTTGTTGTCGACGGAGTACCGGTCGATTACTGAAAAGTTCAAGGGTTTTTTTATAAAATTGATGGACTTCAGAATCATTTTAACAAAGTTTATGGTTTTTTTTACAAAATTCATGGAGTACGGCACGGTTACTAAAAGTTTAGGGTTTTTTTTGTAAATTAAGGCTCCACAAAGTCCGAGGGGTTTTCCGTTAAATTGATGGACTCCGTGTTCATTTTAATAAAGCTCGGTTTTTTTTGCAAAATTTACGTCACTATCTATTTCTGACCGTCGGATCGCGATCCGATGGCCGATATTTTCCGGCCTACGTGGCCCATCTCCTTGGCCAGAAAAGAAAGATAGGTGGACAACGTCGGAGCAATATGGACTATAGCTTTATTACCATCTGCTGACGTGTCTTTCACTAGCAATTTCTAATTTATAGTAGTATCTACACCAGGAGTAATTTAGTACTACTAAAACAATTTGAAATGTGAATCTAGCCTAATAGTTTTTGGACACTAAACATGTAAATACTATAGTATTGTACTTATATACATATACATATAAAAGGAAGAAAGAATCAAGAGTGCAGAATGGCTATTATTGGTACTCACCGACGAGTGGGACAATGTTCTTGTGGCGTAGACGGTTGATGATGCTGACCTCCGCCAGGAAGTCGTCGTAGCGTTGGTCCTCCACATCCCGCGTGAACTTCTTGACGGCCACCTCCATCCCTCGCCCTCTTCTCAGGGAAGCAGCGGGAAGCGTGCATCGGTACACAGCCCCGAATCCACCCTTCCCCAGCTTCATGCTCTCATGGAAGCTCTTGGTGGCCCTCTTGATGTCGGCGTAGTCGACCTGGGTGGGCACCCCGGGCAGGCGCTGCATGGTCTTGGCAAGCTTGTCCTGCTCCTTCTTCCACCTCCTGTACTTCGAGTTGAAGTAGAGGTATGCAGCGGCGGCGGTGATGGCGACAGCAGCTGCCGATCCAAGGACCGAGAACACTATGATGTTCCTGTTCCCCTTCGCCGGCGGCGTCGTCCCTACTTGCGGCGGTAGCGGAAAGGAATAGGGGAGCCTTTCGGCCGTCAAGCTCCATGAGTCGAGCTGCAGGAGCTGCCCCATCGAGGAGTGGAAGCCAAAGGATGCTGTTGTTGGCATGATGTCGCTCATCTTGACGATCGCGGTGGCGGTGCTCGGCGTTCCATCTACAGCATCGACGGAGACTGACATGCGGTGCTCAACGTGGTCGTAATCGATCCACACACTGTAGTTGCTCCTCGAGGAGGAATTGCCCGGCGACGCCATGGCAATCTGCACCAAGCTAATGTTACGCGGATCATCTGCTGTCCCGTAAACGGTGCTGATCTGTGCATAGATATGGCTGCCGGACACAGTGCTGGATGTGTAGTCGGAGGCCCCATTGGGATTGGGTGGAAAAGACGAGGGGTACCCTAAAGAATCAGCGAGGGAATCAGGGTGGATGGCGAAGGCAAGGCTGCTATCTGCTGCTTTCGTCTGGTTGATGCTCATAGTGAACCTGAAGTTGAACGACGCCTCATTGAGGCCCGTCCCATAATCCCTGTAATTCCACAAAAAAATTGGCTGAAGGATGAAGAACCAACCATTGGCGGACAGGTTGAATGCTGGATCGTCAGTTCCCATGTAAGATCCCAGGGCACCCCTTCTGACTGACACCGTACTGCTTGAGTTGGTGAGGAACAGCAAGCCATCCGTTTCCTTGAATTTAGATCCCAGGGTGTAGGCTTCCAAATAATTCTTCTGGTTGGATTCGGCAGAGCAGCAGAGAGGAGAGCTTATGATGAGGAGCAGGATGGTGCAGAAACATGGGACGCCGGGGAACGGAAGCTTATTATGATTCTGCTGGGAGGCCATGCCCATGGCCATCGTCTAAGTAAGTAATCTTTCCAGGCTTGCGCTGCTCAGGGCTTGCTTTATAATAAGCGCTGGCATGGCACCCATGGCAATTGACGAGCCACTACTACATTTCCAGATGATGACCCCTTTTCCTTTAAATCTGAAAATAAAAAAAAGATGATGACCCGTTCAATGGAAAAGGTTAGTTTCAGACAACGACGATACATCAGCTTACGTCTCACACGGCACAAGTCAACCTGTCTTGATTAAAATGAGAATTCCGTGTCCTCTCCCAGTTGCCGTGTAAGGCTATTTGCAACGGTGGCCCCCTAAACCACCCTGAACCGCTACAGTACCGGTTTTCTCTCCAAAATTCATCTGCAGCGGCAGCCGTGATCTCATCCTCCAAAATCCTGGGAGGCCGTCCCCTCCCCCAAATTTCGGGGAGTCCTTCTCCTAGCCATCCCCTCCCTCGTCGCCGCATCCCCCTCGTCGCCGCCTCCCTCTGGTCGTCGCCGCCGCCTCCTCCTCGCCACCTCCCTCTTGCCGTCGCCGCCTCTCCCTCCTCGCCACTTCCCTCTCGCCGTCGCCGCCTCCCCCACGTCCTCCACCTGCGCCGGCCCAGCACCGACCCGTGCCGTGCCGCTCCATCCACGGAGCGCCGGCACCACCAGCCGCACCCGTCCCCGACAGCAACGCGCACACCACGGCAGCATCTCTGGAGAGCACCGGATCGACCCAATCGCCTCCAAAGTGAGTATTTCTCCTGTTCTCCTGCAAAACATTAGATCTAGATTTCTGCTCTACTGCTGTGTGGATGAGCCACCTAGGTTCAGATTAGTTCGCAAATTTTTCACTAGTGAGTAGTGCCGGACCGGATTATCAATCAATACTACGCACCACTTGGATTTGTAAGTGAGTAGACCGGATTATCAATCAATACTACGTGTGCTTTGCTTTCTGCTAGTGCTTTGCTTTCTGGTTGGTTAGCTAGCTAATTTGTTAGTGCTTTGCTTTCTGCTAGTGCTTTGCTAATCTGCTAGTGCTTTGCTAATTTGTTTTCTGCTAGTGCTTTGCTAATTTGCTTTCTGCTAGTGCTTTCTACTAGTGCGTTGCTAATTAGCTAGCTAATTTGTTAGTGCTTTGCTAATCTGCTAGTGCTTTGCTTTCTGCTAGTGCTTTGCTTTCTGGTTGGTTAGCTAGCTAACGTGTCTCTAGATAGCCATTTTTCCTGTGAATTTGGTGCTTTTGCAGTAGATGCAATAGTCCTGTAGTGGACACATTTCGACATCGGATGCCTTAAATCATATGACCTACAGGCTACCTATCTTGGCCCTAGCTGATTTGAAATGTATTTAGTTGGTGCTGTTTAGCTTGCATGCTAAATATCTGTTATGATGACCATAGAATCTACATGTTTCTATTGAAGTTTCTAACCAACAGTATTGATCATCTTGCTCTTTACTATATATGTTGACTGCAATTTTCTTTGGAACAATGTAGGATGGATGCTTTCTTTATCGATCTCAACGATGCAGCACAGGGTGTTGGTATTGGAGAAGTTTCTGAATCTTCCATGGGCGGTTTCTGCTTCCAAGGTGGGGGCAACAAGGAACAAATAGACCAACTTATCAACATATGAAGACAACATGTTCTGCAAATCGTGGCTGGAAATTAGCTGCGATCCTGTTGTCAACACCGGCCAGAGGAAGGAAGCCTTTTGGATTCGTGTGCTCAACAGATACAATTCCAAATGCAGCAGCTATCTGACGAGGACCCAAAAATCCATTATGAGTCGTTGGGATCACATCAAGGCTGAAGTAAGCAAGTTCTCTGGATACATGGCTGAGATGATCCGTTCCAATTCTAGTGGCATGTCGGATGCAGATAAGTCAGTGGCTGCTGCTACTGATTTTGCTAGTGTGGAGAAGCACAATTTCACGCTCATGCACTGAACAAAAAAAAAGAAAAAACTACAGTTTCTAAAGCATTACAACTGAAGCAAAAGAAAAAAACTAGATTGAACCATATCGCATCCAGTTGTGCTCTATGAGATCCTTCTGAAGTTGGATATGGCGAGCTTGGTCACGCAACTTGTGATGTGTTGCTACAAGTGCTTCCCGTTCCGCTACATTTCCACCTGAAGGATTGACTTGTCTGCCAATGTTGTCGAAGTTGGTATTGATGGCCTCAGTCTTCTTATCCTTGACAATCATGTTATGTATGATAATACAAGCGGTCATAATATCAGAAAGCTGCTCCCTGTCCCCTCCATAAGCCGGCCCACAGATTACTGCCCACCTAGACTGAAGAACTCCCAAAGCTCTCTCAATATCCTTGCGTGCACCCTCTTGCACAGCAGCAAAACGTTGTGTCTTCCTCTCCATTGGATGGCGAACACTCTTGACAAATGCTAGCCAATCAAGGTATATACCATCTGCAAGGTAGTACCCCATGTCATATGTCCGTCCCTTGACGGTGAAGTGAACAGGAGGTGACTCTCCTCAGATGTATGCTGAGAAAATAGGCCCCCTCTGCAGAACATTGATATCATTGCAACTGCCTGGAAGGCCAAAGTAGGCATGCCATATCCAAAGGTCATGAGATGCTACAGCCTCCAAGATCATGGATGGGTGCTTCCCACGTCCAGTGAACATGCCCTTCCAAGCAGTAGGGCAGTTCCGCCATTCCCAGTGCATACAATCTATGCTACCAAGCATACCTGGGAAACCTCGTCTCTCACCCTCTTGCAGTAGACGAGCCACATCGACAGGTATTGGAGAACGCAGGTATTCCTCCCCAAAGGCAGCTATAACAACACTGCAGAAATGGTTAAGAGCCTCATGAGCCGTTGACGTGCCAATTTGCACATACTCATCAACGGCGTCTAACGGCAAGCCATACGCCAGTATGCGCATTGCGGCCACCATCTTCTGCAAAGCACTCAATCCTAAAAGCCCAGTACAATCCTCGCGTTGCTGGAAGTAGCTGCCCACAGACTGAACTGCATTAAGAATGCGGATGAAGACGTGACGCTTCATACGGAACCTGCAAGATAGAAAATATAAGCAACATGCACATATTGAGAGAAAAGACAATAATTTGACATGCCATGTTCTATACCTTTCACGAAACTTTTCAGGGGTGTAAATAGGATTGGCAGCAAAGTATTGGCATATGATCCTTGCATCTCCATCAGCACGTTCTCTGGGGACAAATCGTCTCACATGTATTGATCCGTGGTAGGAGCTCTCTGCATCCATGGCTGACACCAGAGTGTGTATGTCGTCGTCATCATTGAGAAACTCATAATTCGGGTTATCCTCAGCAATCAAGTAACAAGCAAGGGTACAATCTTCGTCCTCCATTGTTTGGTATATGCAATCATTGGGTATATGCAATCACTGGGTATGCATCATATAGATTCATCATGCTCAGTTCAGCTTCTGTAATTTAAAATAAATCTGCAATAAGTATGTGGAGACTATATTGGCTAGAAGCAAAGAATAGTTTAAAATGAAAGGTAAAGGCAAAAAATAGTTGAGGTAGATAGAATGGTGCTGCCCTCTCATTTTGAATACATGGTGCTGTGAATCGTGTATAGATCCATGAATGTATATATATACAAT
This sequence comes from Panicum virgatum, assembly GCF_016808335.1. Classification (NCBI taxonomy): domain Eukaryota; kingdom Viridiplantae; phylum Streptophyta; class Magnoliopsida; order Poales; family Poaceae; genus Panicum; species Panicum virgatum. The sequence continues at coordinate 3,970,038 of NC_053143.1, read as the reverse complement.
CATTGGGTATGCATCATATAGATCCAAAATACTCATACAGAAAAAAGAGCATAAAAATTTAAGGGCTCACTTGATACCCATGTCTAGCACTGCTATCATCAAGAAGAACATGTCATGTCTAGGCATGAGACAAGCCATGAGAACCTCAGGACTTCAATAATTCTGTGGGGACAATCTGGCTAGCCTTAGGTATTATGTGGCTGAACAAACAACGAGCAGCATTCTTATCCATAGTTTTGAAGCTATCTAGCAGCTACATAATTGTTGTTTCTAAGAAAAAGGAGGAGCAAACCACAAAGGCATGTTAAAAGGAGGCGTACAATTAGATTGTTGAAAGATAAACAAAGAGAAGCATATAGTTGCAGTTCAATTGCTAAAATATATGAATGTGAAGGAAAACAGGAGCCTTCCTACAAAAAGTAACATAGAGGTGTATAGCAGAGGTCAGCAGATTAAAAATGTGCCCCAATTTTTCTTCATGGTTCTAGTACAAATGGAAATCTTAACTTTTCAAGGAGTCAAAAAATGTCCTGGATTCAAATAAAGAAGGTAATAGGAATAAAAGTAATGGTGGTGAAACTTCATTACTCATTGTTTTACGGTGACAGAGCAAGAACATTGGTGGCACAAATTTTGTACTTCTTCTCACTGGCTTCCTTCTCTCCTTTTGCAAAAAGCAAAAATGAATGTAAAGCACACCAGATCCATGGAAGGTTTGGGAGGTTTGCTTTACCATTGATCAAGTTCTTGGAAGGATGGAAGTGGAACCCGGCGATGTACTGGGCTTTGGATTGTGGGCGGTGAGCTGGGGATCGACAATGGACGGCGGAATGGCCGCCTCCTCCAGATCGAGTTGCCGCCGATGTGGGACGCCCCGGCAAGCTGCCACCGATTTGGGGAGGAGCGAGGGCACGACCGCCGATGTGGGGAGGAGCGAGGGTGCGGTCGCCGGCGAGAAAGAGGAGGGGGCGTGGGGGAGGAGGGGCCGACCGGCTTCCGGCGCTCGGCAAGGCGGCGGCGGCCCGGCGCGTCGATGACGGAAGCGGCTCGATGGGGCAGCAGCCGCGTGCTGCAGTGCAGGGGAGCGGAGGTGCACGGCGACGAGCCGAGGACGTGGGCGAGCGCAGGGCGAGGGCCCGGGCAGCGGCGGCAGCTTTGGAGGGTCAAATTACAGGGCACTGTTGCAATTGACGATGAAATTTACAGGGTCAAAGTTTACATGGTACTAGATATATTACTTTGGAGGGTGAAATTTAGGGGGTACCATTGTAGATAGCCTAACTGCAGATGACCCGAAACGGACGATATGTTGCTGCTGTGAGGAAGAACATTCATATAGTCATGCCTAGAGAGTACAGGCTCTAGCTGAATTTCGTTAACAAGAAGACAAGCTCGGTCGACCTATCTTGCTTTGGCATGCTTTCTCTCCAAGAGTTTCTAATCTCCTTTCCCCATTCTTGTTTTTTTAGAAAAAAGAAAAAAAAATTCTCCAATAATTCTCTATCTAAATTTCTCATTTCTTAATAATTGACAAATTAGACTCTTTTGTGCGTAAAAATACAAACTTGCTTTTTTTTTCGTCACCGTCTTCTTCCCGCGCCTAGCCGCCGTCCGCCCTGCCCTGTGCCCCTGTCCACTCTGCAGTGTCCGCCGCTATTGGGCGTTGACCACGTGCGTGGCCTGCGCTTGGCCTGCCCTGTCCGCCGGCGTGGTGCGCATGTTCTGGCCTGCTGTGGCCTTGGCCTTGCTGTGGCCTGCTTCAGTTGGTCATGGCATGGGTGGCCTTGGCCTGCGGGTGCACCATGTTCTGGCCTGCATGTCCTTGGACGATCAGGGAGGGGCGGCGGCTGCAGGTGGTGGCGCCGGCGCACGGTGGGCTGCATCGGCGGCGGATGGAAAAGCAGGGAAACCAGAATTTCTCTTTTTTGGAGTAAAAATAAAAAATTATTGGAGATGAATCTTTTTGACTTCTCATATCTATTTGAGGAGCTGACAAACAACAAATTTTGAGAAAAAAGTATAGAGAACTCTTTGAGATGCTCTCAGACTAGGCGAAGTCTGAGGGCCCACATGTAACAAGAAGTTTCAACAAATTCCAACAAATACCCTATTATCCGCTTCACAAGTATTGCTAGCGAACGTAAACAAACTTTGGCACAACATTGAGGCAGAGCTGCTGGCTATTCCCTCTATTCCAAATTATTAGTCGTTTCTAACTTTTCTACATATATAAATTTTACTATGCATCATCTAGATATAATATATATCTAGATAGATACATAACAAAAATTATACACTTAGAAAAAATTGAAATTGCAAATAATCTAGGATGAGCAGGCGTCCGAGACCAGGTTGGCGGAATGACGTACGACACAGTAGTCGGTGGCTACTCTTGCTTTTTAGATAGACCCATTGTGCTTGGTAGGTGCGTTCAACGGTCAAGTCAACAGGTGTAATATACTTCTAGCTAGGAACCAATGAAATCTGATAGGGGCTCATGAAATCATACAGGTGCAAAAGACAACACAAAAAAGCATAAGCACGCCTGCACGGTAAAGACAAGTAGAAAGGCGGAAGGGTTTATGTCGAAGTCAAAATGGAAGCTACGTTAAGCAGCACACCACAAGGGAAACACACAACGAATGTTACAGAGAAGATGCGGCCAGGTTTGGATACTACAGGGTTTATTATAATCCCTATTCACATCGGATGTTTGAATACAAATTAGAAGTATTAATTAGAAATGCAAAAAGTATCTCTACTACATCGTAGGGATATTTTTATGTCCAAGACTCCAAATGTAAGACAAAATAGCAGAGACATTGACCTTTGCATTGACCAATAATAAAGGTGTGTGTGCCTGCGTTGTGTGTGTTGTACTGTATAATCTTAAAAAAATAGAGAGGACTAGATTGCACTACACCGAGGAAGGAGTTATGAACTTATGATGCACCTAGGCGGATTGGCCCCGGCCTTCCCATTTTGCACAATCTCACCATGATCCAATAAGAGCAAGAGGCATATAATCCATCAACACACTGAGGCATGTGTTCAGTTGAGTCATTTATCGCACACACACCATATATATGGAGTTGTATTTTATTTCTAGGATAGGTAAATATGTGGTACGGCATGTGAATCTTCCTCGATGGATGAAGGTGTAGGTACAGTATAGGTCTTAGTGTATTTTTCATTCCATGAATGCGTGATGCAGGACTGCAGCATGTGAAGCCAAAATTATAATTTAATTAAAATATTTGAAATCTCCCAAATATATCTCAGTTGTGAACTTTGTCGTGTGAGGAAGAAGACGATCATCAGAGGGGGGAAAAGCTCCAAATTCCACCTTTTAGCTCTGCCATGTGCTGAACATGAACATCGAAGAGTGAACGAAGGAAAAAAGAAAAAGAATGTTGTGCCGTCTGAGTTCTGAGCGAAATAATAATAGAAAAAAGAGCAAGAATGATTCCAAATATATCTCAGTTGTGCACTTTGTCGTGTGAGGAAGAAGACGAACATCAGAGGGGGGAAAAGCTCCAAATTCCACCTTTTAGCTCTGCCATGTGCTGAACATGAACATCGAAGAGTGAACGAAGGAAAAAAGAAAAAGAATGTTGTGCCATCTGTGTTCTGAGCGAAATAATAATAGAAAAAAGAGCAAGAATGATTCCATTGCCGGGATTTGAACCCGGGTCGCCTGGGTGAAAGCCAGGTATCCTAACCGGACTAGACGACAATGGATTTGATGATAAAGCTATGTGGTATTTTTCAAGTCCTGTTGTGTACCTGTGAGTGTGTCAAGATTTGTTAGGAAGGAGCTTTCGAAAGTCTTAAGTCCAGTACCACTATCGGATAGGATGTGAATGCCATCTGCCCGGAGGAGCTAACGAATCAAAAGTTATAAAGAATAAAGGTACTAGTGGCATACACCTAAGTGATTATCAACTGTGGTTTCAGGCAAATGTTGAATCAGAATGGAATATATCATGAGTCTGCGTTGGGTTTTGTTGCAAAGATAGTGTTTTTTTTGTGAGGAATGTGCAAAGATAGTGTTTAGCACTTCTATTGGCAGTGGTAACATTCGAGCTTATGATCATCAATAAGATTTTTTTTAAAATAATATTATTTTAATAGTTAATCGCAGAAATAAATAGCGAATTTTTTTTGCAAAAATATGTGCCAGTCGGCTATTGGGGAGTCGACTTCTGACGTGGCCGGCCACCGTGACACCCCGGGACCGCGCTCGACTGGCTGTCGGTGTCGAAAGGACTTGTCGGCCATTGAACGGCCGACAGGCCTATTCTGCGCCGATAGCCCAGTCGGCCCCGATGGGCCAGTATAGCCGACAGGCCTGTCAGCTCCCCAATAGCCGACAGGGGCTAGTCGGCCAGTGGGGAGCCGACTGGTCCCCCTGTCCCCCCTCCCTGCATTTAGGGCTGTCCCTTTTGGCCGCTTATAAATACACATTTTGGACTTTCCTGAGCAGGAGATTTTCATTGAAATAAATACGTGCTACAGCCGGCTATTCAGAGAACGATGCACGGTTTTATTACGAACGAGAACAACTTCCAGAACTACAACGAGTACACAAACAAAGCACGCAGAACAAAATATTACATAGGGAGCTAGAAGAGGCTTCAAAACAAACACACAACATATTGGTTGGGAAGGAACCTAACTTATTCAAGACGCATGATATTGGTTTGTCACAGCAGGATTGATCCGATGAAATGGACCAGTACAGCGTGCATCATTCACGGCCACTACCGTTGCCAGGTTTGGCTTTGTCAATGCCAGACCTTCTTCAACTACGCCACATATTCCTGATCATGATGACTGATGCATGTATCAATCCACTCATGGAAATGACAGAAATGAGTATTCGTCTCCTGAAATGCGTGCTTTCATAAACAAGAAACGAAACAAAGTTGTTAGAAATATTCAAAAAAACTAGACAAACATATTCAAAAAAATAGCTATACCTTTTGGACTTCCTCAATGTTTTTACAAGACCAATACCTCTGGCCAAAAGTCTCGTACTCACGCGATATGTTGGGAACACAACGCATCTGACAATAGCAATAGGGTGGCTCTACACCTTTCGGCCATACCTTGCAATCCGTAACACATCTAGTTGGATCGTTAGGAGGGCCTCCTAAATGTGCCTCCATTTCCCGACGCATAGCAGCCCTAGATGAGGAGCTCATAATGGTTCCAATATGTTCTAAGGTAAATGGTCTCTACTCTCGACAACAACATCCTCGTCTTTTATACACGCAGCACTGCCTCCATCGTCCTTTCAAAAAGCAACGGAGTCACGAGCTTACAACAGCGAAGAAGGACTCAGGATGTAATCATATTGAAATAGTATTGTAAATAGTGACTTCTCATGTTGTGATGTCCTTTCAAACAACGACGGAGTCACGAGTTGAAGCACGCCGAAGTCTATCATTTAGGATTCTCAGTGCCGTTTCACGTCAACAGTTGTATGTCGGATTGTTAAATGTGATCACAAAAATTTAAATTGGATACTTAGCATTGGATGCTTGTACATGCTACTCGGTGTGCAGGCAAAGACATGACCACTCACTGGTCCGCACTTTTGCTCTAGCACGCTAGGCATGGACAAGACCACTCACTAATTCGCACATGACGCTCCCGTTCTGCAGGCTCAGACGTGACAGGTCACTGGTCCGTGCTGCTGCGCTCGCACGCAATACACGGACAAGAGCACTAATTGATTCGCACTGCCGCGCTCGCTGCCAATCCACTTTTGTGGACGCGACTACTCTCTGTCGCGCACTACTGCGCTCGCACGCCAGGCAATGCGATGACCACTCCCAAAATCTGTACAAATATCGGCATGATAGAGCCTCCACCCCACAGGACACTCCCCAGAAGCACGCAGCCGCACAGCACAACCACCACATCTATGCACGATGTCTTCCTCAGGATCGAGCGAGATCCCATGGAACAAGGTGAGGGAACCAGCACCTGAAGGAATGCTGGTGCCTATGTGCTTCTGCGGTTCCTTATGCAAGCTCATGAAGTCAAAGGTTTTGGGCGACTTCTTCGGAATGAGGTTTTTTTATGTGCGAGAACTACGCGCACGACCCGCCGAAGCGTCGCGGCCAGGATAGACCTAAGGTACGACATGAATGTAATGTTTGTAGTTACGGATTTGGCAGCAAATTCTAACTTGCGTTGGACATAGATTCCACCCCCTCTTTGTGATTTCATGCAGTGGGTGGACACGGAACAGACCCAGCAAGATAAGGAGTGGGTTCAACTTCAAGCAAGGTGGGCTACGGAAAGGTGGCAATGAATGTTGCACGAGGAAGAGAAAGAGGAGAAGCGTAAGAAAGAGCAAGAAGAGATCCGCAAAAGGATTCAGAAAGTGGAGCGTCAGGAGGCGGAGGAACGGGAAGCGGATAGGGAGAGGAAGCGAGAGAGGGCACGCTGTGCAAAGGAAGTAGGGCCCGATGCGATTAGGAAGGGAAAATATCCTCGATGCACTCAGTAAATCATAAGAGTTGTAGTCCCAGCATTTTATTTTCCCTAAGGCATGTTAGGTTTAGTTTCATCACGAGGCTATCGTGTTGCACATGCCACTGCACTTCGTTCATCAAGTTTACCATTTCGGGCAAAGGCCTTTTGTGTCATGTTACCGTAGTAGTAGAGATGCAATGGTCCGATGCAAGCTTATCTATCTCACCAGCATTTGTACTTTGTAATAGGAGCCAGGAATTTATGCATCGTTTCGTACTTCATTATATGGTTTTTAGAATACTCGACTGAATTGAACGTGACATAGGGAATTTAAATTACACAACCGGTGCAGTGGCATGTAATGGCAGAGGTGCCATAACTAAACCTAACATGCCTTGTGAAATTTAAAGAACACAATCGTTGCAGTGGCATGTAATGGCAGAGGTGCCATAACTGAACCTAACATGCCTTAGGGAATATAAATTACTACAAACAATCTAACGTTGTTACAGGAAGTGGTAATGCACTTAGTAGTAATCTCACCTAGCAAACTGAGTTGAATCTTCTGCACAGTATCCTCCCATGCTTGTCGGCGGCGGCGGGGGGAGGAGAAGGAGGCGGAGGACCATTGTTCTTGTGATATGGACATTTGCATAGGGATCAGTGCAGAGTAGCGGCTGTGAATCGATATCATCACTGTTAATATTATCTTCCATGTCACTGGTGCTCACTGCCATTTCTAGATCGAAGATACGATTCTGCAGGTAGTAGATGTACTCCACATGCGGATGAATAGGAGGAGGATCAACCCATCTAGCGAATTTGCAGCCTTCCGGAGCCTCGGAAGACTAAAACAAATAAACCCATGTTAATTTTTGAAAATATGAGAAAGAGTTTGTGGAAACGAAGAGTTATAGCAATTACCCATGCTCGCGGGCATCTAAAGAAGCGACGTCCTCCATCTGTCCCTTCAGTCATCATCTGCACTACGCAATCCTCACCATGCAAACATTTTGGCCACTCTTCCCTGCGATAATCGTATCCCCTCAGTGGGCTGTCTTTGGTGAAATCAGACTTGCACTCAACTGGGAACTCATACACAGCTTCACCAAAGAACTCCAGACCAACAGTCGGTCCGTCCTCCCACACTATAGGAGGACCTTCCTGCCCCCCTTTCCGCTACCGCGGTCGAAACCCTTTGCACTAGAAGACCCTCCAGACATATCTACTTCAGTTGAGTTGTGGTTTTGAAGTTGCATTGCAAGTGTTGCATGTATATATAGGCACAGGCATAGTTCGAATTATTCCAAATTTTTTATTCACAGTCCATGGAATGATTGTTCAAATTTTTTAATCAAGGTCCATGCACAAATATACGTGCCTGCTTAGTCCTGGCTGATTTGACCCTGTGAGTTACTGGTCATGCGTTGGAATCATAGCCCTGCACCGGCCTAGCGCTAATAGCCCTACACCGGTCTTGCAATGATAGCCCTGCACCGGCCTAGCGCTGATAGCCCTCCACCACCCTAGAGATGATAGCCATGCACCGGCCTATCTCTGATAGCCCTGCACCGGTCTAGCGATGATAGCCCTGCACTGGCCTAGCGGTACGAGCCTATGCAATGTCGTGATTTCAATGGATAGGGTAAAAGCCAACGCAATGACATGTCATACACCGAATCCAAAGCTGCCACACCTATAACCCAACAACATGCGAACACATGCAACCCTAATGATACATGTACATAGTACTGTAATTAAGTAATAGACAAGTCACGAAACTGGAATCCTACCGCTTCCTCTTAGCTAACTGATCCGTAGGAAACGTGAACGGGTCACGGTGTGGGTGGTGATCACGGGGGGGGGGGGGGGGGGGAGGTGCACTGGAGTCGAGTCCTCTGGTAGCTCCTGGGTCGGCTGAGTCGGGAAGGGGGCTCCAGCAATCTCGTCGCCACCAAGGAGGTCCGCTTCAGGCCACATGTCCTGATCGGCCGCGAAGAAACTATGCTCGCTACCTGAAGCTGCATGTATAGCTGCTCATAAAAGCAAATTGTGTTAGACATAGAATCCGATTAATTGTAAATAATTGAAACACAAAACGATTATATGTACCAGCAGATCCGGTCGGCATAGAGGTCCCTGCATACTCGCCGGCTGAAGGAGCTGTGTCTGACATACCAGCGTGGGCGGTATGCGCAGTACTTGACCTGTGCTGTGGAACTGCCGCGTCCGCCGTGCCCCTGCACGAAGCACGACGTACTCCCCGAATGCAGCGCTGTGCGAGTCGACATAGGCCACTGGCCAACTCCATCCTCACGACACGAGGTGGGTTGGCCTCGAGACGTTCTGCGTACGCAATCAACTCCTCGCTCACATCGCTGCATATATCCATCCTCAAAATGAATTGTAAAAAGATGTAGTAAGTGAAGCATAACAAGGACACAGTTAACAATTGCTTCGAAATGAAAAGTTGTCGAGCACTTACGAGAACGTGAAAAGCTGCTGGTGGCTCTGTGGCAAACGTGTACGTAATCTCTGCGTGGTGGGGCTCGGGGTCGTCCGGGACGAGGAAGCACCGCCAGCGTGTGGCACCATGGTACCATCTCAGGTATGCGGCGTAGGTGGACGCGTCATATAGTAGAGCTGCCTAGTGGACCTCCTCGCCAACGTGATCCCACTGCTGCGCCCACGTCTCCATCTTGGCCACCCAAGAAGCCTCATACGCAATTCTTTGGCCTTTCCTCGTGAGACTACTCAAAATTAACGAACAGTCAAATATTGTATTGTGCATTCGTAGATAAATAACAACCAATTGAAAGACTTACAGGTGCGAACTTTTTTGATCTGCTCTCATGGAAGTGGAAACTTGTGCCTCAAACCTAGCTGCCGCATCACTCGGTGCACGCAGTAGGGCTCCACAAAAATATCAAAAACCAAAGGCTTCTTCGTGAACCAGTGCTGCTGGTCACGGTAGCACAAGAAGGACAAACCTTGTTGAGCGCGTGCCACCGTCAAGGCTGCAGTGTAAGGGTTCCACCGAACCCTGTCCGCAGTCAACTGGTCAAAAGCTGCGACAAAAGCCAGATATGTCAAGCGTCCAGTGCTTGTAGCCCACCTAGGCTGCAGACAACTCAGTAGTTAGAATTAAATAGCAAGTATGCTCTTTTAAGATAAAGAAAATGCAATAAATTATACTTACGTTTCTTTTAGTCTAGAGCGTCCCCATGGTCGGCCGATCGATGATGTCGATCGCACCGTCCGCGTCTAGGTGGTAGAGGGCGTTCTCGTACGGCTCATAGCTCGAAAGCTGAGGCCGTCCAATGTCGAACCTCTCGACGACCACAGCATAAGCAACAACAGACAACCAGCCAACGTACCAGTAGATGAGCGTCGTGTGCACGCGTCGCACAACGCTCTCTCCGTAGCACTGAGTAGGGCGGATCACCAACTGAACTGAGGAACTGCGTCCTCTGGAGCGTCGGCAATCTGCTGAGCAAACCAAACCAAGTTCTTGTCGACACTGTCGTGATGGGAACAAATAAACATGACCCATCCAAAGAGCCACAACAGATACGCCTCGAGGTGCCTGCTCACCCTCCAGTCCTTGGCATCGTCAGCCAGGTGCTCTGGTCGGAACTGAAGGAGCCAAGCCTTCGGAGGCCCGTGCTTCTCAGTAAACTCCATCTGAGGTGGCTCGTCCTCGGCCGGCTCGATAACCCCAGCAAACCGCTCCAAGATCTCCTGCCTCCAGTGCGGCCCAACGGGCCGAGCTACCACGGCTCGGCCATCGTGCGGCAAACCAAGCAGCATAGACACGTCCTGCAGTGTCACAGCCATCTCGCCAACCGGAAAGTGGAATGTGTGAGTCTCGGGTCTCCATCGGTCCACTAAGGCCGACAGCAGTGCGCGATCAACTAGAAAACAAAGACTGCCCGCCCTCGTCGGCTCCACCAAATGGCACAACGGTAGCAACCCGGACGCGCTCAACCTGCACAAAATAAGTGTATTAGATCAGTACTTAGAACTATACAGATGAAAATGAGTACTCATTGGCACTAGTTTACAGACCTTGGTAGCCAACGTGCGTCTAGGCTCCAGCACTCGTCGTGCGTCCGTAACCTCAACGGCGGAGGTAGCTGTCCGTCAACCAAGTGCGAACGGTGCTTCGCGTTAACCACCGGATCGATCAACTCAAGGTTCGCCTTACCTGCAGCAAGAACACATGTGGTGAACAAATGTAAGCTATTGAAGACAATACTTAATTTTCAAAAACAAAGGATACATAACCATAAACGATGAAATATAGTACAACAACGAGGACATATGAATTAGCGACAATACAACATAGAATATGAACAATAAAGCATTCGTACAGCACATACAATGTACCAATTATGGACTGAAACGGTCCAACCATAAACTACGCTTATAGTACAAATAAAGAAAATACAGTTCAATCGTAAATTACATATCTGATGCAAATGTAAAACATATAGTCTTCAAAGTGATACACGTAGGAGCCTGAAACTACTTCTTCTTAATGGTGCATTGTGGAACACGCCTTTCTGCCATCCCTCCAGCAACCCTATGTGTCGGATAGCTTTTGCACTCTTTACGACGATGGCCAGTTTCACCGCATGCCAAGCAAATTTTTTCACCACCTCTTGCCTCTGAAGCATCCATGTCGTTACTAATACGATGAATCTTTCGATGGCCATGGTGAATTATCTTTGTGTCCGGATTGGGTATCCAATCCGGCCCATTGGCCGGAGGCTTAGTGAAGTCAGCTAGCGCTCTTCAGTCACGAAGTTCGCCACTCCAAGTGGACAACACTGCCTCCATGAGATAATACGGCGACACGTATGTCCCCTCAATTCCTGCCTTCCCACGAGCAGCACAGACATGTGAACAAGGAAGATGTAGCAGCGCTGGTTTGTTGCATGTGCACACACATTGATTTGTTTCTGGCCACAGCTGACATTCCATGGTCACTGTAGTATTGCCGATCCCCACACCCCCCTTGTCTCGCACCGTCACCTCAAAAACAAAATCCTGGTTGCCTATGAATTCGACTCGATGTAGCGTCCCCTTGACACTTATTTTTTCTAATATCTCTGTCATTTTGCTGCAATACACCATTTGAGGATTTCGCACTGTGATTGAAGCTTCCTTAAAGCGTTCACGAAGATATGCCACTGTACCTCGAAGAATGCACTCAACAATTGCCACCAGAGAAAGGGACCGGCATGCCTTGAGTACCCAGTTGTACACCTCAGCAAGATTTGTTGTCATCATTTTGTGCCTTGATCCATCAGTATCTGCAATCAAATCCCATTTCTCTAGGGGCTCATTTTTAATCCACTCGGAGAAGCATTTGATCGATCTTCCCCCCTTTCTTCTTCTTGTGACATGTGCAGGCTCGCCCTCAATTGGTTCTAAGCCCCGCGGTTCCTCTTCACCTGCCACAACAGGTTTCTTACGAACATCCTCCATATGACTTGTTGTCACCTTATCGAGAAGGGCCCACAATTCATCGAACTTGCAACACTGATTCTGTTTACACATTTTCTTGAACAGATCCTCGAGACACTTGCTTCTAAACTGCGAGTAAAAGTTTGCACCCATATGCCGCATGCACCATCGACTATGCAAGTCAGGCCAAGCAACGTCAGCATTGCGACCTTCCTGCAATTTCTTCACAGCTGACAGTATGCCCTTATGGCGATCATAGATTACACACACATTTGGCCGCTCACAAACCACCGCCCGCTTGATCAGTGAAAGGAATCACAGCCAGCTTTCAGCATTTTCAGATTCAACAAAAGCAAAGGCAATTGGCACAACCTTGTTATTTGCGTCCACCCCAATGCAAGTGAGCATCTAACCTTTATACATTCTTGTAAGAAATGTCCTGTTGACGGAAAGAACTGGTCTGCAGTGTTTGAAAGCTTGAATCGTGCAACCAAAGGACCAGAACGCATGCCTAAGAACTCTATCACCATTAGCATTCTGGTAGTCATCTATATCGATTATAGTTCCAGTGTTTCTACTCTGTAGTAGTGCTAGGAGATGTGGGAGGTGGTGGTACGAATCCTTGTGCGACCCGAACCTCTACTCAAGCGCCTTCTGCTTAGCTCGCCATGCCATGTCATAAGATATTTCATAGGAGTACCTATTTGATAATGCAAGCATAATCTGGAAAGGTGAGATGGAAGTCTTCCTCACAATTTCTCCATACACAGTTGCCACAAATTCTGTTGTCATGTTTCTGTGCTTCACAACAGTTTCTGAAAGCTTGCATGAGTGGCCAACGATGATCGAGGCCACAAAGTTGCTCTCAGCCTTCGGCAGATACCCGTGAACGTGGTAGGGACAACCCAGGGCGAGACACTTGACATCATAAGTGGTCGGATTGGAAATGACCACCTTGAATGGTTTCTTTTCTAAGAAAGACCACTTCTTAACAACATGCTGCAAGTGCTTCTTATCATGAAATAATTGACCACTTGTGATCTCCATTTGATTGTACACCCAGTTACTGTCATGGCCATCATTAACCATAAGCACATCCATGCCAAAGTTTCCCCAATCCTGAGGGACGGTATCTTCATTTTCAAATAGACGACCATCTCTACCTTCAACAAAGGTTTTGTACTCCTCGTCATCTAGATCCATTTCATCAACTATTGTCTCATCTAATTCCCCTTGATCAGCAATCATGTGACCTCCGAATTCTCAATCGCCAGCTCTAGTTTCATGCTCAGCTTGTTGGTGGACTTCTTGCTGCGACTGCTGATCCTCTGCAGCAGAATTTTCAGGAGGCCAATCGGTTTAAGCGACCACCTCAGCTGCAGGAACAACATGGCTACTCTCCCCTTGAGTTTTGTTAGCCAGTTGTTGCTCAACGAGCACAATAAGGGGGGAATTTCATTTTGTTCGTAGCCATATGAACTAATGCACGCCAACATTTCGAGTTACTCAACTCACATAATTCCCACCGCCAACCATGCTTACGATGCCTTGGAACAACACCACTAACTTTTATCGTCCAGTGGCTTGGATCCACTTGGAGAAAATTATGCATCCAGCTTAACAGATCCGCATCCACTTGGAGAAAATTATGCATCCAGCTTAACAGATCCGCATGTCGCATGTGCAACGGATTGGTCACAGTTGTATCTACGTACTGAAACTGACTCAAATCTACCCCGGAGTCACAATAATTGATGAATTCGTTGCCTTAATGAACTCTTATATTTATTATTTCAGAACTCATCCTGGTAATGCATCAGATGATCGTACGTTAGACAGAAAACTTTTATTTCTATAATCTAAGAACGTTCATGCTACAAATGTCATATGACCCAGCCGCGAACAAATTACAATGTTATTAATGGAATTCAAATAAATTAATTAGTTCTATGCAATAATTATATATTATCACAATACAAATCATGTGCGTACAATCTATTGGTTACAATTTTCTATACGTGCATCATGTTACTCTAACAATTTCAAAAAAAATTACTGCCATTCCTACACTACACATCGTCCACGACAAATCTACAATACAATAATCTAAGTGTTATTAATTAATGAAACTGTGATTAAAAAAGACTAAGTTAAAAAATTCCACCTTCAAATGGAGATGTCGGACTTCAAATGGAGATGTCGGACGTGAGGGAGCTGAGGACCGAGCCGCGCCCCGCACCTCGCACCCGGCGGGCGAGGCGCCTTGCAGATAGGCGGCGAGCCTCCAGCCGGGGCCGCCTCGGCGCCGCGTCGGCCCCCTGCAGCCGCCCAAGAGCAGGGCGGCGAGGGAGGGGTGGGGGCCTGCAGCCCGCGCTCGCCCCTGCAGCCGGCGAGTGAGGGAGGGGCGGGGCCGATGCGCGCCAACAGGAGATGGGGCGGCGGCGCGGGCGGGCCGGGGAGGGGGCGGAGGCACCGCTCGCGGGTGGAGGGGCGCGGCCGCGACGGCGTAGCGGGCCAGGGAGGGCCGGTGGAGGGGGTGGCGGCGGCGGGGCTTGCCGGCAGAGGGGCGGCGGCGGCGCTGGCGGCCAGGTGACGGGCGGCGGCGGCGGTAAAAGTGGTGGCCGTGCGGTGAAAGTGAAAGGGGGCGGGGGGTTATTTCGGCCGACAGGCCTGTCGGCTCCCCAAGAGTCGACTAGCGCCTGGTCGGGCCCATAGGCCCTGTCGGCTCCTGATGGGCCAACTAGCCCACTTATCTGGCCGATAGGCCTTCTAAGGCCAACAGGCCACGGTGGCGGCCGCGACCACAAAAGTATGCCACGGTGGACACCGACTAGTGCATGTCGGCTACCCAGAAGCCGACTAGGTCCATGTCGGCTTCTGGGTAGCCATACATGTCGGCTTCTGGGTAGCCGACAGGCACTTATTTTTGCAATTTTTTTGCTTTTTATTTCTGCGATTAACTATTAAAATATTATTATTTAAAAAAATCCTCATCAATAATAAAGAATATACATTCTGTTAAGACTTGAACTTTCTAAAATTATGCACAAGATCATTCAACGATCTAATCTTCTGTGGTATTGCCAGATCAGAGGAACCGAGGAAGCACTATTCAAGCTTCTCTGTTGTGCATCATCCATTTCAAATTATATGTTGTTTGACTTTTTTGACACCAATTTTGACCAGTCATTTTTTTCAAAACTTTATGCAAAATATTACTTCTTTTGTTGTGACTTACTTTATCAATACATGTTTTTTAAGAATGATTTAAATTTGACTATGTTTACTCAAACGGGTCAAACTTGATGTCAAAAAAGTTAAATGATCTATAATTTAGAACGAAGAGAGTAGGATGAAAAACATGGGTGAATGCATTGGGCTGGGCTGGAAGAGCTTGGGCACAGCAGTTCAATGCAGATGGGCTGGACAGAGGAGGACAGGGAAAAGGCTTGGCCCACCAAATTCTCGGCCCAAATGAGTCCTTGAACGCGTCAGAGGAAGGAGAACCGAATCCGAGTCGGCGTCAGACGAACGGCCGGCAAGGCGGCGCATCACCCGCGCTGCATTCGGAATCGGCGACCCGAGTCGGATTCAGCGGTGGCGCTTTCGCTGTGGCGCGCGTGTATATATATCTGAACCTCCACGCCCACCACTTCCCCATCAGATTGTGAACCGCGATTCCTCGCCCCACCACTCCGATCCGTCTCCTCCGGCTCCGGCTCACCTGCGCGGCGGCGCTCCCCTTCTCTGGTGTTGTTGTTTCTCCGTCTCGCCGTCGTCGATCGGCCATGGCGATACCGGTGGCGCGCGTGCACCTCGCCGTGGCGCACGCGGCTCTCCCAGGCCTGCTCCCGACCCCGCCCAGGTGCGCGATGCTGCCGCTGCTCCCGGCTCCGCCGTGCGCCATCGTCGTCCTCCGCAGCAGTTCGCCTCCCAGGCCACCATGCCGCGCCGACGCCGCGGAGAGGTGGGACGCGCACAAGGTCAAGCAGGGCGGCGGCAGCCCAGCTTCGTCGCCGCCGCCGTCAGCTGGTGATCAGTGGTCCTCGGACAGCAAGAGCAGCAGCCCCCCGCGCGCTTCCTCGTCGGAGAAGTGGGTCGACAGCAAGAAGAAGAGCGCGAGTGCCGGTGCCGCGACGTCGGCGTCGTCGAGCAGCGGCAGCAGCAGCGACGGCCGCGCCGACTCCGACGAGAGGTGGGACGCGCGCAAGAAGCCGGCAAGCCCAGCGTCGTCGTCGTCCTCCTCCTCGGCAAGCAAGAGCAAGAGGCGCGGCACCAGCAAGAGATCGAACCACAGCCGCGCGTCGTCGTCGTCCACCGAGCGCTGGGACGCTCACAAGAACGATCCCCGTGCGCGTGCGCCGCCGCCGCGGGCCGGCGGCGAGCTCGACGACGGCGAGAGCAGTACTGGGAGCAACGACGTGGAGCTGCACAGGGCCGCTCAGCTGCTGCCGCCGCCGCTGCAGCGGGCATTCTACGCGGGGCCGGGCTTCATCAAGGCGCCGGAGCCGAGCATGCTTCCCATGCCGTCGTTCTTGATACGCGTGGCGTAGCTGCACGAATGCGCGAGGGGCGTTGCTAGCAGCGTTAGCATCACGATTTGGAAAAGTTTTTTTTATTAGTCAGTGTGGTTATTGCTGTTGTTGTGAAGTACAGTATCATGCAGTATGTAATGTGGCATTAAAATTCAATTTAAGTTCATTCTGGTGTCACCTAGATGCGAACCGTATGGCTGGCATAATTTGTGCAAGTACTCTATGTAGTTTGATTTTATTTGTTTCAATCCCTACGGGAAACGGCAGAATTGCCGTGTGCCAAAGGCTTTGCCGTGCGCCATATATCGGGCACGCAGCAAATGCATCTTTTGCCGTGTGCCACAGGGGCAGCACACGGCAAAGAGTTGGGCACACGGCAAACACAAGACACACGACAAATCCTCAGCTATGCCGTGCGCACGCCAAAAGAACACACGGCAAACAAAAAACACATGGCAAAAGAAAAAGTTTGCTGTGTGCAACATCAAAAACACACGGCAAAATATTGCCAAAAAAACTTGATTCTGCCATTGTAACTTTTATGGGTAACTTGATATTTTATGTGCGACTCTAAATTAGATTTTGGTAGTTTTTCTCTATCCTTTTGCTATATTTAACTTTTTTATTTCAATAAATGGAATTTCATAGAATAAGTGAAGTTTGAATTGCAATACTTTTACATGGAGTAATAATGAAACAAAAAAATTATATTCACATCATGAGATCCCATGTGAGACCATATCCAAAAAATGGATGGAAAATTTGAAGTTCTTGATCATGAACCATGCCCTCGAACATGTGGCCCGACAGTTTTAAATTTTTATAAAAAGCAAATGAAGTCTAAAAAATGTGAAATTTGTTATGATATCATGATTTCATACGTGGACGCTATGGTAAAAATTTGAAAAAGTTTCGCACAAGTTATCACCTGTACTCCTTATAAATCGAAGCACCTCCATAAAGGATCTATATAGTTGAATAGGAGCCGTTGAGATTTGAAGTCAAAGTGACGGTCAATTTGGCTGTTGGCTTCAAAACTTTTTATGCATGCAATACATATCTTACAATCGTCCATGCCAAAGTTTGGCTATTTTTCGATTTTCTTTGATATTTTTTTTTGCAATTAAACAATATCATAGGAAATACATTGAACTTTAGCTAATTCTGCATAAAATAATGATTTTTTCCAATCTAATTATCAAACAGAAAATGCTGAGTTAGATTTGTAAGATATTTAAAGTGTATTCAGTAAATCTTAGTTTAACACGAAATGGTTGAGTTAAAAATGACAGCATAAAATAATGCTTCTTTGCCGTATGCCAGACACTAGGGCACACGGCAAAGATGTGTGCCGCCGGGCCGCCCACGGCCGCCGGCCACGCTCAGGCCGCGTGCTCGCCGCCGCGTCCACGCCGCCTGCGCATGAAGCCCCGCTCGCCGTCGCGCCCATGCAGCCCGCGCGCCAAGCCTCGCTCGCCGCCGCGCACAAGCTCGCCGGGCCCGCCGTGCTTCTTTGCCGTGTGCCAGATCGGGGGCACACGACAAAGCATGGCTATTGGCGTGGGCCAGATCGTGGCTCACGGCAAACTGGTGGCCCTTACCCCCTTGCTGCTGGCCGCACACTCCACACACTCCACACACATCACTCCACTAACTGCACACACACTCGCGCACACACACACACACACTCGCCGCGCGGCCGCCGCCCAAGGCCGCCGCGCCCTGCTCACGACGCCGCCCTGCTCACGCCGATGCCGCCGGGCACGCTCGCCCGCGCCCATGCCGTCGGCGGCCACGGTCGCGCCAAGGCCGCGGCTGCCACGCCGACGCCGCCAGGCACGCCCGCCGGGCACGCTCGCGCCAAGGCCACGGCGCCCACGCTGACGCCGTCGGGCCTTGCACGCCGGGCACGCTCGCCCGCGCCCACGCTTTCCGCCGGCCACGGTCGCGCCAAGGCCGCGGCGCCCACGCCGACGCCGCCCTGCTCTGCTCGCCGTGCGCCCACGCCGCCGAGACCACGCCGCCCGTCCTGCTTGCCTTGCTCACGCCACCCGCCCTGCTCGCCACGCCGACACCGTCGCCCATGGGGTGCCCAATCCACTGTGGTCGCCATGGTCCCCGGGTAAGCGTGCCGCCACACGCCATGGTCCTTGGCTAAGTGCGCCGCTGCCGCCCGCGCTTGCCATGCCGCCGACGTCCACTGCTCCACGGCCGAAGCTCCGCTAAATAGCAACCAAGCATGCCAAAAGGTTTTTTGGTTGGACAAATTTCCGGTGGTTCATTTTCTTGATGTTGTGTGCTCTAGAATAATTGTTTACTTCTTTAGCATTTTCCAGTGGTTCATCTTGTAGTGATTTTTGTATGGTGGAACAGAAGTCAGGAGTTTAGCTCTATGGAAAAGTTTTAAATGTTATTGTTTTAGTGGAACTTGCACAATTAATATTTGACATGATTAAATGCCTGAAATCAAGAAAATTGGCACAATTTTGTTGCTTTTATCAGGACAGGCCATTGCACCATTCTCTGACTCATTCATTAAGCCGCACCGACACGCGCGTCACCGCCTCGACCGCTATCCAGCCCTAGGTGAGGACATGCACAAGGCGCCTCGCTCCGTCTCATGTTCGTTGTAGATTACATAACCTCGTTGCCTGTGATGATATAAATTTTACCTAGATTTGGTTTGGGTAACATATGATGATCTTGAGCTTGTGGTTGTATTAGTTGTGTCATGTAGTTATGCTTCTCATGATTGTCATCAAACCATGTGACACATCCATGCCCAAAGCAACTCTCCTTTGTGTGGATATGATGGTTCCATGTATATCATGAACCTCTTTTTTTTACATGATTTCTTATGCTGCAAGTTCAAGATCAAATGAAGCGAAACATATCTGAGGCAAAACACTAGTCCAATGCTTTTTGTTGAGTTGATCAAAAGTAACACGTCGCTGACTATAATTTGACAAATATTTTTTTTTTGCAGGAGCCAAGCACCGCCACCTAGTTCCCGTCGCCGGCCTCCGCCACCGGGTCACTTGTGCCACCCACCTCAGTTTGCAGGACGTATGGCAAGGTGAGGCATACAAACTCCTCTTTTCGTACTGCATGTTCGTATATCACATAATCTAGTTAGGCGTTTCCCGTTCGAAAAAGATATGGATGGAAATATGCAGAACTTTGCATATTTTTGACCGTATCTATTTCGAATTGTCCATGTTTTTTGGACAGCCCGAGGATGCGTAGATAGGGTTAGTTTCCATGGTATACGCCCATTCGAGACAGAGTATCGGCATCATTTCCCCGTTGTTCTCCAGATACACAATCTCCCTTGTAGGACGTGTATTTGGAGAACAGCGGGGAGATGCTGCCGGAATTCTGTCCCGGATTGGAGTAGAGCATGGAAATTGACTCCAGCTACGCATCTTCGGGTGGGATTAGGACCTATCTTAACCTAGTAGAAAGTTTAGACATCGTGTAGAATATGTTCGCTGTCTTTTTTATTATATTACTCGTTGATATGATAGAGTATGGATGACTGTGCGTGGATGTACTCCGGTTGGAAACAAGGGGGGAACTTGACCTTGGAATGGATTCAGAAGACCGAGGCTTCCTTGGATTGAGCATTTTCAAAGGTTAAAGGAGCCTCTTGCACTTGGTGTCCCTGCACCAAATGTGGAAACACACATCGACAGACACGGGAAGACATGACACAACATCTTTGCAATTATGGATTTACGAGAGACTATACCCGGTGGACCTACCATGGTGAAGCTAATCGTATGTGAGACGAGGTCATTAGGCAACGTATTGAAGATCATGATGCTGATGCCGGGGTAGGAGATATGTTAGATGACTTTCATGAAGCACACTTCGAGGGAGAACGTAGGGAGGAGGAGCCAGAGCCAACCACGAAGGCGTACTATGATATGTTGGCTGCAGCACAAAAACCTCTTCATGGGCATACCAATGTTTCACAACTGGATGCCATTGCGTGCCTGATGGCCGTGAAGTCCCAGTTTACCCTGAGTCGAGATGCTTTTGATGTTATATTGACAGTTATTGGCACTCTGCTTCCGGAAGGTCACATTCTTCCAAAGAGCATGTATGAGGCACAGAAACTCCTTCGTGCATTGAAGATGCCGTATGAGTAGATACATGCATATCCCAAGGGATGCATCTTGTTTAGGAAAGAACATGCGGAAGCAAAGTACTGTCCAAAGTGTGAATCCTCTAGGTTCGTAGAGGTAGAGACTAGTGATGGTCAGAAGATGCAGCTCGCGGTCCCCGTGAAAGTCCTACGATACCTTCCACCCATACCGAGGATCCAACAGCTATTCATGACCGAGGAGTCCGCGAAACAGATGACATGGCACAAAATGGGAACTCGATACAATCCTGATAAGCTTTTACATCCATCCGATGCTGAATCATGGACCCACTTTGATGGGATTCATCGAGTCAAAGCAGATGAAGCTCATAATGTGCGTGTTGCCCTAGCAACAGATGGCTTCAATCCATATGGAATGTCGTCTGCACCTTACACTTGTTGGCATGTGTTCGTTATTCCCCTCAATCTCCCTCCCGGCGTGATTTTTCAACGACAGAACTTATTCTTGTCGCTGATAATTCTTGGACATCCGGGAAATAATATGAGTGTGTACATGGAGCCCCTGATTGATGATTTGCTCCGTGCTTGGGAGGAAGGGGTTTGGACATATGATCGAGCTACAAAGACAAACTTTAGCATGTATATTTGGTACCATTATTCCCTGCATGACTTGCCGGCGTATGGGATATTCTGCGGCTGGTGTGTTCACGGAAAGTTCGCTTGCCTAGTATGCAAGGCAGCTCTGATGTTCATATGGTTGCGGAAGGGTGGGAAATATTCTTCGTTCGACAAACATTGACAATTCCTCCCTCTTGACCATCCATTCAAATGCGATAAGAAGAACTTCACGAAAGGTGTCGAAGTTCTGGACCCTCCCCCTCATATTATGATAGGTGCTGGTGTTCGTGCTCAGTTAGATAGTCTTGTGGCCAATACAGAAGGTGGTTTTGAGGGATATTGTGAGCAACATGCCTGGGCGCAGAAGTTGGGCTTGTGGAGGCTTCCCTACATGGAAGATCTCCTCCTTCCACATAACATTGATATGATGCACTCTGAAAAGAATATCGCCGAAGCACTTTTCGGAACTATCATGGACATTGCAGAGAAGACAAAGGACAATGTTAAGGCCAGAGTGGATCAAGCAACATTATGCGATAGACCGAAGCTTGACATGAGGCCTCCTGGGTCAGGCAAGGCATGGAAAAAGCCTAAGGCCGATTTTGTCCTGACGAGACCCCAGAGGAGGGAAGTGCTAGAATGGTTTCAAACCTTAATGTTCACTGATGAGTATGCAGTGAATCTGAGGAGGGGAGTCAACTTGTCTACTATGCGAATCAACGGGCTCAAGAGTCGTGACTACCACATATGGATAGAGAGGCTTCTTCCGGTGATGGTTCAAGGATACCTCCCTGATCAAGTCTGGCAAGTGCTGGCAAAGTTGAGCTTTTTCTTTCGCTAGCTTTGTGCTAAGGAGTTATCTCTGACCATTATAGAAGAAATGGAAAGAATGGCGCCTGTGTTGCTCTATAAGTTGGAGAAGATATTTCCACCAGGCTTCTTCAACCCGATGCAGCATATGATTTTGCACCTATTGTACGAGGCACGAATGGGGGTGGGGGCGGTGCAAGGTCGTTGGTGCTACTCAATTGAGAGATGTCAAAAAGTCCTTCGAACTAAATGTAAAAATAAATGCAAAATTGAAGCTTCCATCGCAGAGGCATACATTTTAGAGGAGGTGTCAAACTTCACATCGAAATATTATACTGAGAATCTTCCTAGCGTACATAATCCACCCTCACGTTACAATGCTGGGGAAGCTGACTCGAACCTCAGCCTTTTCAAAGTGCAAGTGTTGCGACCATCAAGACCTTGAATTGTGAAGAGTGGCGCAGTATCATGCTATATGTGTTGACCAACCTATCCGAAGTGCAGCCGTACATACAGTAAGTTCTCTGCATTCACTTAGTTCTCGAGTACTCCCTTTTCGGCATCCAACCCATTCGTTTATCTTTCGAACAGGGAATTTCATGTGCAATTCTGGCGTCGGTCAAGGACACCTACCCTCCAGGAAGCTGAGAGCCTTCTCAGACAGGGTGCGGGAAATGGAAGGTCTGATTTTATTTCTTGGTTCAAACAAAAGGTAATGTCTATGTTGTGGCTCTTTTGTAGTATGAATTTACAAGTTGCTTGTATGTGTAAATAATTTGGCCTGCTTGAATTTGCAGGCCCAAACTAATGCCTCAGTGAGTGCCGAGTTGTGTCAGGTTGCCAATGGTTGTGCCTATAGGGTCAAGTCATTTGGAGCTTATGACATCAATGGATATCGCTTTCACACAGCAAAGCACGAGCAAAGTCGGCCGAACAGAAGGACCACAAATTCCGGAGTGTTTACGCTAGAAGACGATGGGCTCGAGTACTATGGAAGAATCGAAGAAATATACAAACTCACGTTTCATGGGTTGAAACCTCTTAAACCTGTCATATTCAAATGCCATTGGTTTGATCCTCATGCTGTGAGACGGACTCCGAATCTTGGGCTAGTTGAAGTTCAACAAGCGTCCATGTACCCAGGAGACGATGTCTATATTGTGGCTCAACAAGCCACGCAAGTTTATTATCTCTCATACCCATGCCAAACCAACAATCGTCTTAAGGGTTGGGATGTTGTGTACAAGGTATCGCCACACGGTAAATTACCTGTCCCGAACAATGAAGATTACAACATAGATCCAAACACATATGCCGGTGAGTTCTTTCAAGAAGATGGGCCAGAAGGGACTTTTCAGATAGACTTAACCGAAGCGATGGGAATGTAACTGGACAATGAAATAATTGATAACAACGATGCAGGGGATGAGGTTCACAATGTCAAGGACTTAGAATTACTAGAGCGATTACGCTTAGGCAATGACAGTGATGATGACAGCATTCCTCCTATGGAGATCGACGGTGATTATATCGACACACGTGATAGCGATGATGAAACATGATCCGGCTAATCCGGATCATGGTGACTATTTCTAACACATGTAAGAACTGTACTAATTAATTTTTTGTACTATTTTTGTTCATTTTAGTACTTGTATTTACTTTATATACTAATTGTACTACTTTTTAATGACATCTACTGATTGATTTACTCATTTTAATTTCAGGAGATTGATCGAAGATGGCGAAGCGCAGCAGAGGTCTGATGAGGTCACTCACAGACCTGTTGGGCGGCAGATCTACCGAGGCAGGTGAGTCCTCCCAGAGGACTCGACGGACAGGTAGGAGAAGTCGGAGGAGTGGAGCGGGTTCGTCGACGCGCGACACCGCTGAGGGCTCCGGCACGGCTGCAGGGAGGAGGGCTGGGAGGAGGAGCAGGAGAGGGTGTCGGACCCAGGACAGCGGGACTGCCCACGAGCACGGAATATTCTAGAGTAGGGAGTAACACATGGATATTCCCTACCTCTTTTGTATCTACCCGAATAGGAGTAGAACTAGTCGACGTACTCGGGAACTAGCCGAACCCCTCGGACTAGGATCCTAACAGAACTCGACTAAGACTTTCCATGTAACCCTGTCCCCCTGTAAGGATCAATGGACCAAGAGGGGGGGTGAATTGGGCCTTTTTCAAAAATTCTAAAACAAAGTAAAGCAACCTTAACCTATGCAATACTAGTGAGGCTCAATTCACCAACCGGCTAGCTAAGCAAACTACACAAGCTTATGAAGATACAACTAGATAAGAAACTAAGCAAGGTAGAGCTAAGCTATGATCTCTAAGGTCAAGCACATGAATAATTGCATGAAAGTAAGTGCTTGAAAGTAAAGAGTGGGCAAGAGACAACCGGATTTTTTCCCGTGGTGTCGATGTGTTGGCACACACCCCTAATCCACGTTGTGACACTTACTAAGAGTCTTGTCACCTCCCAAGTCACCGAGACGAGGGCGCTCACTAAGAGTCTCCGTTCACCATCCCGGCGTAGGTGGAGCTCAAGCCACGTACAACCTTCTTCGGGCTCCCACAATCAGTTGGCAAGCTCCGGAAGAAACACCTTCAATCACCAAGATCGCCTAGGTGCTGCCAATCACCAAGAGTAACAAGCTAGGGTCTTCACTTGAGCAAGAACCGATGACCAAGAACGGATGCACACAAGCTTCTCTCTACTCAAGTCCTTAGTCTTGCTTCTTGATTGATTGAATGAACAAATATGTGAATGGTGAAGCTCAAGGTGGCTCTCAACAAAGTTTGAGTGTATGAATGTTGCCTGGTGTCAAGAGAGTGCAAAATGACCCATTGGAGGGGTATATATAGGCAGGTCACACGAATAGAGCCGTTGGAGAAAAGCTGCCAGAAAACTGCGTAGCGTCGGTTAATCCGACGTACCTCCAATAGTCAGCGTCGGTTTAACCGATGAATGTAAACTGCCCATTCTGAAAACTAGCCGTTACAACTTGGGCAGATTAACCGACGTATCATCGGTTTAACCGGTGAGTGTAGTTGTCCACTGATCAACTAAAAGACCAAGTCTCTAGACAACTGCACCGACGTTAACTCAAAACCATCGTCGGTTTAACCGGTGAGTACAACTTCTGAAATCCCTGGAAAAACCATCTCACTGGTCAATTGCACCGACGTCTCATTTCAAACAGTGTCAGTTTAACCGGTGTATTGAACTTGAAATGCCCTGGAAAAACCAACTCTGGACTAATGCACCGACGTTATTTCAAACAACATCGGTTGAACCGGTGAATAGAATCTGTCCAGACTCTGCTGACTGTGTTTAACCGACGTATAGAAAAGTGGAAGCGTCGGTTAAACCGGTGTATAGACTTTTTCTGATTTTGCCTTTTCTGATTTGAGTCTGGAGTGAAATCCAAATATTCTTGAGATATAAGTTGAAAACCACTTATTTGAACTTCTAGAAACCTGAGTGACCATAGTGTGCATCCATTTTTAAATGACCATGTCCATGCTCAAGTTACTTGACCTTAACCCCTCTTAATAGTGCGATCACTACAAAACTATAAAACCTATACTAACCTAAGTGTCCTTCTCAGCCTTATGACACTTAGGACTAGAAAGATCCTTAGTCTTGACATATTTTTGAGTTGAATACCGAGATCGCCTTTTTCGATAACGAAATTGAGGGGCCTCTTTTGACATATGACCAAATGAGCGATAATGATCTATTAAGCTGCACAAACTCATTAGTCACATTAATGGTTGTCATTAATCACCGAAATATACCTTGAGGGCCTAGATGCTTACAATCTCCCCCTTTTTGGTGATTGATGACAACACAAACATAAATAACGAGAGAGCGAAAAAGATAAAATAGGATAAACACAAGCAAACTCGAAAAAGGACCAAAAGAGCTCAACGGCTCAAACGAAATCCATAGATATGTCTCCAACCACAGCATACTCAAGCGCCAAAAGTACATATCCATGAATTAACACCAAATGTGATACAAAGCATCAAAGTCCTAATAACTACGAGCTCTCTCTAATCTACCCTCCCCCTGACTCCAACTCCCCCTGACTCTCTCCCCCTTTGGCGTCAAAGCACCAAAAAGGCGAGCTACTGGTCCGGCTGTCGCGGTACGGCAAGGAAGCGGTCCGGGTCGTCGTCGTCGTCGTCAGACGGTGAACCCTCTGTGACGGACGGGAGCTGCTGGTCCTGCGGGTCTGAGCTGACTGGAGGTGTAGCTGTCGTGAAGGCTCTCGTGCTAGCACTGCCTGGAAGAGGGTCCGTAGAAGTGGTAACCGGCTCAGCAGAAGATGTGTCAACATCTAAAGTAGTAAGTGCTGAAGCTGCCGGCTGTGTCGACTGTGGAAGCAGGGACTCCTCTCGTGCTCCTCCCCCTAAAGGTGCTGTCTGAGGTACAATGGGGAGGGCGACTGACTGAACCGTCAATGGTGACTCCTGGAAGAGCGTTGTAGCTGGCAGTGGTGAGAAGATCGGTCGATCGGCAGACCCAAGAAGTGCGGACATCGAGAACGAGGTCTCCGGTGTCGTCGAGAAAGCAGGAGCTGCAGTAGAAGCTGGCGGAGGAGCTGGTGTGACTGCAAGCTGAGGTGTTGCAACACCCTGAAGTCCTGGCTGCTGTGGGACGAGTCCGGTGTGAGTGTAAAGCTGTGAGATCACCCCGAACATCGCCATCATGCCCTGCTGCATCTGCTGGAACTGAGCGTCTGTGCTTGGAGAAACTCGGTCAATAAGCCCGACAAAGCGCTCCTCGGTCGCAGCACGCTCTCGAGCAGCCTCCCTCTGAATGGCTGCAAGCGGAGCCTCATGGGCTCTCCTGGCCTCCTCCTGTGCGATCCGATCCTCTCTCTGCTGGGTAACAAGCTGCTGAAGAAGAGAGGTGAGCTCGGACGGCTGAGTCACCTGGGACTCTGAGACTGTAACAACTGCTGAAGTCTGTGGAGCTGGCTCTCTAGACCCTCCTGCCTCGTGGTCGTGACTAGCTGGTGCTGCAGGAGGAAAGTACTCGTCGTCCTCGGAGGAGTCTGACTCAAGCTCAGACAAGTGAATCTCATCGTCTCGTCCGGGAAGCTGTGCCTCGGCTGCTAGGAGTGCCTCATCCTCCTCTACCACTCGGGCCTGCACCTCTGGTGAAAGTCATGCCATAGCAGCTGTCTGCCGGTCTGCCTCTTCTCCTATCCTGCGGTGCAGTGGGTCGGTACACTGGAAACCTGGGAGCCTCATCGTGACGGTAGGGAGCGCTGATGGGTGACTCTGCTGGCACAATCATAGAACATATATAGCTGATCCAGTGTGCATAGGGAAACTGTCGCACCACACCCATCCCGTCTGTGATCACATCCTCTATCTCAGCCAGAATAAAATCTACTATGTCAAACGGCTCGTGAGTGAGGATGTGTAGAAGCAGTAGCTGCTGCATGACCAGTAAACCCCTCTGGGTAGCCACTCCTCGGTAACAGAGTCCTCCGGAGTGCCATGTGTACTGCGTACGCCTCTAGGGTCAGCAAGCTCGGAACACTGGCGTAAGAGGCTGGGAACGGCTGGCGGAAGCACTGAGAGATCACCTCGTGAGAAGGTGCAATCCCGCCAACCATTGCCCTTCGGGGTGGATCTGAGTCCCCGTAAACCCTCTCGTGCAGTGAGACGTCAATCAGGTCAACTCCAAGGATGCCTGCAATCGTCGCCCTCAATAGACCAAAATCCTGCCCTCCAAACATGAAGTGCACGGCTCTGTGCTCGGGAGTTATCTAAGCTGTAGCGTAGAACACTCTGACCCAGTCCTCGATACATCTATTCTGCTCCATCTCTAGCAGCCTGGGTAGACCTCTGAAGTGTGCAAAGTGTGCTCTGACGTCTGCTCCCCTGCAGCTGTCCTCAGTGAAACCCAATCGAGCACTCTGTGTGGAAAGATCTGGTGGCCCCTCCTCTGATAGGTCTCGTAGAAGCTGGCCTATAACAAGGTCCAAAACCTCCTGTCGACCCTGCTGTCACGTGTCACTGGGAACCAGACCTCCTCCTCAACACTCCACCTGAGCCTCTTGACCTTGGCCGCATTGGCTCTGGTCAAGTTCTGGAGCATCACTCCTGGCTCCAGATGCACAAGAGTGTCCATACGGAATACTGCGCGCTCGGCCTCTAGGGCCTCGGCTCTGTGAGCTGCTGCTGCTATTGCGGACCTGCAAGGCTCCTGTGACTGGTGACCTCCTCGCGTCCTCGGTCCAGTGCGACGCTCGGTCGCTGGTGAAGACTCTCCTGCTGGGGACGTCTGCCGAGTGCGGCCAGAACATCGTAGAGTCGGTGACCCCTGTGTGCTCTGCCCCTGAGTCTGCTCTGACTGTGCTGTATCTGAATCTGCATCTGAAACTGAGTGATCTGACTCTGCAGCTGTCGGCTCCCCCTCAGACGCATCACCCTCGGTCTGCTGTGTAGTGGCCCTGGTGGCCCTGGTACCTCTGACCTTGCCCATGCCTCGGCCTCTGCCCCTGCCCCCTGGCTGGTTGCTCTCTGATCGCAAACGGGCGAGCACGGCCTGATGCCTGCTCCTCGGCGGCCTTGGCCACCATCTCGGCCCTCTCAGCCTCCTTCTCTGCACGAGTCCGCTTGCGAGCGGGCTTCTCGACCACAACTTCCTTCCCTTTCCTCTTCTCGCGACCCATCTTGACTGGCGGTGGCTAGAGCGTGGCGCGGGAGTGTGGGAATGCGTACACGGCGCGAAAGAAGTGCGAAGAGCGGCTCGGGCAAACCGTCGAGCAGTTGGCGTACGTGGTGTGACTGTGCAAATGGATCACAGGCAATGCGAGCGGCGGCGATGCGTGGGAGTCGGCGTGCAAGCAGTGGGCGGCGTAGATGGCTGTGGTGCACGGGAGCGGCGGCTCTGACCCTGACGGCGGCGTGGAGGCACACGGTGGCGGCAGCGCACGGGCGGCGTGTGGCGGCGCGGGCGCTGGCGCGTGAGCGGAGCGGTGGCTCAGGCTGCGCGTGGCGACGGCGGCGTGCGTGGGCGAGCGGCGGCGCGAGATCGGTGGCTGAGGGAGCGGCGGCGGTTCGAGACGGATGGACGCGGGCGAAACAGAGAAGAAAGAGAGGGCGGCTGCACGAGCAAGACACATATATGACAAGTGGGCCCGTGGTTTTCCTTAACGCCGGTTAAACCGATGACTAGATTTAGAACACCGGTCGATTGCATCGGTGCAGTTCACCCGAGACTCAGCACAAAATCCATCTGAACGCCGGTTGATCCGACGATATGTAAATTGAACTCGCCGGTTGAACGCTGCTAACACCGGTTGATTGATAGGTCAGATCTGTGTTACGTTCACCGGTTGATCCGATGCTCCGAAATTTGTATACGCCGGTTGAACGCCTGGTTTGACTGAGCTGAGGCTGAAACTTAGTAACGCCGGTTAAACCGATGAGTTAAATCCTTTTAAGCGTCGGTTTAACCGGTGAACCCAAAAACCTTCACTCAGCTCACACTTCTATGCTAAGTCCAATAAACTTATAAAATTCAACTAAACTCAAGTTAATGGACTTGCATAGGCGACTTTACCCCTCAAAATAAATAGGATAGCACACTAGCTTAAATATTTTTCTTTTTGAACACAAGGAAAAGCCGCAAAGCGAGACAAAGTGCCAAATAAAATGTATGAGCCATGTCATAGGAATATTGAAGATAGAAAGCTTCAAACTCATCATGACATTGCTCACTAGGCAATAACGCACCTAACACTTTGCTCTTTTCACTTTTCATGAATTAAGATCTTGTATATGAAACAAGTCTCATTTTCATCAAGTGATCTCCTTTGTGACCCTTACGCATGCAATGATGGTGCAAGCTACAACCATATGCGAAAGTAAAAGTAAACATGAAGTGCACATCTATATGACAAGAAATACATAACAAGAATTTAAGATCTACTTGTCAAGTTTGAACCCACGGGAAGCTTCTTCATGATGAGCCTTTCTTCAAGCCTAGAGGAAAACAAGTGAACCACCACCTCTAGCTAAACCCTTGCTCATCACTATCTTACCATGGTTAGACAAGTGTCCTATATGTATGCATTTTTCTATATGACATGGCAACTTACATGACGTTTGCCGCATCTAGCACATTAAGCTCATTCCTTAGCCTTACAAAAGTACTCTCGTCTAATGGTTTTGTGAAAATATCCGCCAATTGCTCCTCGGATCTCACACCTTGAAGAGATATGTCTCCTTTGGCTTCGTGATCACGCAAGAAGTGATGGCGAATATCAATGTGCTTTGTGCGAGAGTGTTGAACCGGATTCTTGGCAATTTTTACGGCACTTTCATTGTCACAAAGGAGTGGGATCCTATCTAGTTTCACACCAAAGTCCAAAAGGGTTTGCTTCATATATAGGATTTGGGCACAACATGCACCGGCCGCTATATATTCCGCTTCCGCGGTGGACAAAGCCACGGAATTTTGCTTCTTACTCGACCAAGAAACTAGAGAACGCCCAAGCAAGTGGCAACCCCTGGAGGTACTCTTGCGATCCACACGGCTTCCGGCAAAATCCGAATCCGAGTATCCCAAGAGATCTAAGCTAGCGCCTTTGGGGTACCACAAGCCTATGCTAGGGGTGTGCTTGAGATACCGAAGGATCCTATTCACAGCCGAGAGGTGTGATTCCTTTGGGTTTGCTTGAAAGCGGGCACACAAGCACACACTAAATATTATATCAGGCCTAGATGCGGTAAGGTAAAGCAAAGACCCTATCATAGAACGATAGAGGGATTGATCAACCGGTTTACCGTCCACATCCAAGTCGAGATGCCCATTAGTTGCCATGGGTGTCTTGATTGGCTTGCACTCATCCATCTTGAACTTCTTCAAGATATCTTTAGTATACTTTTCTTGATGGATGAATGTCCCTTCCTTCAATTGTTTGACTTGAAAACCAAGGAAGAAGGTCAATTCGCCAATCATGGACATCTCGAATTCCCTAGACATCATGGTAGCAAACTCATGGCTTAGTGAATCGTTAGTTGAGCCAAAGATAATATCGTCAACATAAATTTGACAAATGAAAAGATCCCCGTTGATGTCTTTTGTGAACAAAGTGGTGTCCACCCTCCCGATCTTGAAGCCTTGCATGATTAGGAAGTCACGAAGCCTCTCATACCAAGCCCTTGGAGCTTGTTTGAGCCCATAGAGTGCCTTGTGCAACCTATAAACATGATTAGGATTCCTCGGATCTTCAAACCCGGGAGGTTGCTCAACATAAACAAGTTCGTTAATTACGCCATTTAAGAATGCACTTTTCACATCCATTTGATATAACTTAATATTATGATGTGAAAAGTAAGCAAGAAGGATGCGGATAGCTTCAAGTCTTGCGACCGGAGCAAAAGTTTCACCAAAATCCAAACCTTCGACTTGAGAAAACCCTTTTGCCACAAGTCTTGCTTTGTTGCGTATCACCACCCCATGTTCATCTTGCTTGTTCCAAAAGACCCACTTAGTGCCGATGATGTTCTTGTCTTTTGGAGGAGCTTCGAGGACCCAAACTTCATTGCCTGTGAAGTTGTTCAATTCTTCTTGCATGACTATCACCCAATCCGAGTCCTCAAGTGCTTCATCTATGCTAGTGGGTTCAATACAAGAAACGAACGAGTAATATTCGCAAAATGAAGCATGCTTAGAGCGAGTTCTTACTCCCTTGGAAGGACTACCAATGATTTGACCAATTGGATGATCCTTGGAGATGCGACCATGCTTCACTAGCGGTACTTGCGTGGATGCTTGTTGGGGTGGATCATGGGTGACTTGTGCTTGTGGTGGAACATTTTGCTCTTCTTGTTCTTGGACTTGGGGTGTTGGCGTTGGCACATTTTCTTGAGGTTGTGGATCATCTTTCTCTTGATCTTCATCCACTTGGGGTGCCGTAGATGTGCTTGGTGTAGATGAGGAAGGTCCTCCCCCTTGATCATTGCCTTCATGCACCTCTTCCGGCTTGATATCCCAATGGACATCTTCTTCAAAGCTTCATCAATCTCCTCATCACCTATATTGTCATAGCCAACAACCTCCTCTTGGGAGCCATTAGATTCATCAAACTCCACATCACATGTTTCTTCAACTAACCTGGAGGTTTGATTGAATACTCTATATGCTTTGGAGTTTGATGCATAACCAAGAAAGAAACCCTCATCACATCTACTTTCAAACTTACCGAGCATTTTCTTCTTATAGATGAAGCATTTGCAATCAAAGACTCGAAAGTAGGATATATTTGGTTTCTTCCTGGTGATGAGCTCGTATGGAGTTTTCTTGAGGAGTCGGTGAGGATACACTCGGTTGGATGCATGACACGCCGTGTTGATTGCTTCCGCCCAAAACTTCTCGGACGTGCCATAATCATCCAACATTGCTCTTGCTAGGGTGATGAGTGTCTTGTTCTTTCTTTCTTTCCACTACTCCATTTTGTTGAGGCGTGTAGGTGGCGGAGAACTCATGCTTGATGCCCTCTTCATCGCACCATTCTTCAATCTTCATATTCTTGAACTCGGTGCCGTTGTCACTCCGAATCTTCACAATTGGGGAGTTGTACTCCCTTTGAGCTCTTCTTGCAAATGTCTTGAAGATTTCCGGAGTTTCACCCTTATCGCCTAGAAACATGACCCAAGTGTAACGTGAAAAATCATCAACGATTACTAGGCAATAGAGGTTACCACCAATGCTCTTGTATGTAGTTGGACCAAAAAGATCCATGTGTAGTAGCTCGAGCGGCTTGGAGGTGGACAACATCGTCTTGATGGGATGATGTGTTGCAACTTGCTTTCTGGCTTGACATGCTTTACATAATTTGTTCTTGTCAAAAGTAACGTCCTTCAAGCCGGTGATCATCCCTCTCTTGTGGGCTTTCTTGAGGTTGCTCATGCCAATATGAGCAATTCTTCTATGCCAAAGCCACCCAAGAGATGACTTGGTGAAGAGGCATGTCATGGTGCTTGTTTGCTTTGAAAAGAAATCCACCAAGTAAATGTTGACATGCCTAAACCCCGTAAATACCAATGACTTGTCTTCTTCATGAGTTACTATAATACCATTCTTGTCAAAGGTACACGTTAGTCCAAAATCACATAATTGAGCAATAGAAATGAGATTAAAACTAAGTGCTTCTACAAACAAGACATTAGAAATAGATAAATCTTTTGAGATTGCTATTCTACCCAAACCTAAGACTTTCCCCCTTGAGTTATCACCATAGGTGACATGTTCATGATCGCCGGGGTCTTCAAGAGAGGTGAACATGCTATCATTGCCGATCATGTGTTGAGAGCAACCGCTATCAAGTACCCAATGTTTTCCACCGGCTTTGTAGTTCACCTACACACATGAGAATTCACTTTTGAGTTTTAGGAACCCAAACAACCTTTGGGCCTTGCACATGTGTGACAAGAGCTTTTGGGACCCAAAGTTGCTTGGGGAGCTTCTTCTTTGACTCCTTAGCAATTTTGCCAATGAATTTGGCCTTCACCTTGCCCTTCACTTTACTCAAGAGAAAATGGTTATTTTGAAACATTGATGAGTAATTCTTTGGTAAAGTGGGAAGAGGACGTGATGGTAAGGTGCACTCCCTAGTGTGGTGCCCGGTGACTTGGCAATGTTGGCAATATGAACCAACTTCCTTGATGAAGCTAGTCTTGATCTCCGGAGAAGGAGTGGTGCCTTGATTTGGCTCCGGAAATGAACCAAGACCTCTCTTGCCATAGTCACATGCATTGTTGAAGAGAATTTCCTTGTGGATGTATTCTCCTCTTGAGAGCTTCTCCACACTACTCTTGAGGCTTGCCACTTGATCCATTAATTCCTTTTCCCTAGAAGGAGCAAGCTCGGGCACAATATTACTGGCATTTGCATTGATGAGTAGGTCATCACATGAAGTAGAAGCATTGACCTTTTCAATGGTTTCATTGACAAAGTTCTCAAGACTTGGGTCAATTGCTTCATAGGCAAATTCAAGTGCTTGATACTTGTGAGCCAACTCCATATGCTCTTGTTTAAGCTTTTTGTGGCTCTCTTCAACTTGCTTAGCAAGTACAAGTGACTCATTGTGCTTTTTGAGCAAGTCATTGTACTTGCCAAGCAAGTCGGAGTGGGCAAGCTCTAACTTGGCATGAGTGCTCTCAAGAATCTTGACTTTGCCCTTTTCCCTCTTGATGACGGATGTATATTCATTAATGAGGTTGGTAAACTCATAAGGGTCAAGCTCTTCATCACTATCATCTTCACTATCCACCTCACATACATTTGTGTTACCTTTTGCCATGAGGCACATGGGAGGCGGAGGTAGTGGTGGTTCTTCATTTGTGAGGGCGATGGTGACGATGTCTTCTTCATCACTTGAATCTTCGCTTGATGAGACATCGGTCACCCACTCTTGTTTTTCCACCAAGAAGCTTCTCTTGGTGTGCCCTTTCTTCTTTGGGAAGAGCTTGGTCTTCTTATCATGGCTTTTCTTCTTCCCAACCTTCTTGTTCTTGTTCTTCTTTTCATCCTCTTCATCATCGCTTGAATCATGTCGATATTTGCTTTTATTGTCCTTCTTTCTCTTGTCCGGCTTAGGGCAATCGGGAGAGATGTTGCCTTTTTCTCCACAATTGTAGCAAGTTTTGTTCTTGACATCTCCCCATGGCCGAAACATTCTTCTTTTAGGGTCAAAGTTGAAACACTTCTTGTTTATCTTG
The DNA here is from genome assembly GCF_016808335.1 of Panicum virgatum. Classification (NCBI taxonomy): domain Eukaryota; kingdom Viridiplantae; phylum Streptophyta; class Magnoliopsida; order Poales; family Poaceae; genus Panicum; species Panicum virgatum. The sequence continues at coordinate 3,935,240 of NC_053143.1, read as the reverse complement.
TCATTCAAGCGTGTGAACTTTCTCATCATGAGAGCAAGTTCTCTATCATCTTCTTCATCGGATGAGCTTTCATGATGATCTTCTTCTTCATTGCTTGAGCTTGATTCTTGCTTGACCATCTTGAGCTTGCGGTGCTTGTTGGCCTTGGTTTTGAGAGCAATTGTTTTGCTTGTAGTTGGCTCTTCGGACATACCAAGGATCCCCATTTCATGAGCACGGATTTCACCCACAAGCTCTCCCACTTCCATTGTATCAAGATTCTCCTTTTGAAGCATAGCATTTATGATGTTGTATTTGGGCTTTGGTAGGAGCATGAGAATCTTGCGGTTGATGGAGCCACTGTCAATTTTAGAAACTTCAAGGACATTAATGTCCTTGACAATGACATTCAAGCGAGAATACATATCATTGCAATTTTCATAAGCTAGCATCTTAAAGGAATCATATTTAGCTCTAAACAAGTGATACTTTTGCTCACGAACTTTTGTAGAGCCTTCATGAATTTCAATTAGCTCTTTCCAAATATCACTTGCTAAGTCCATGCCATTTACTCTAGCAAAGACTTCCTCACTAATGGCTTCGAAAATTGCATTTCTAGCCTTTGCATTCCATTTTTATTGTTCCGTGGTGGGAGTTCCGGTGAACCCGGTCTTAGTTGCCAACCACACTTCGGGGGCAATCGCATCAAGGTATGCGGCCATGCGAACTTTCCAATACGCAAAGTTCTTGCCCCCGAAGTGAGGCGGCGAACCACTCATCTTGGCTATAGCTCTAGGCGGTGAAGCCTAATGATCCAAATGAGCAACGAGGCTCTGATACCAATTGTAAGGATCGATGGACCAAGAGGGGGGATGAATTGGGCCTTTTTCAAAAATTCTAAAACAAAGTAAAGCAACATTAACCTATGCAATACTAGTGAGGCTCAATTCACCAACCGGCTAGCTAAGCAAACTACACAAGCTTATGAAGATACAACTAGATAAGAAACTAAGTAGGGTAGAGCTAAGCTATGATCTCTAAGGTCAAGCACATGAATAATTGCATGAAAGTAAGTGCTTGAAAGTAAAGAGTGGGCAAGAGACAATCGGATTTTTTCCCGTGGTGTCGATGTGTTGGCACACACCCCTAATCCACGTTGTGACACTCACTAAGAGTCTTGTCACCTCCCAATTCACCGAGACGAGGGCGCTCACTAAGAGTCTCCGTTCACCATCCCGGCGTGGTGGAGCTCAAGCCACGTACAACCTTCTTCGGGCTCCCACAATCGTTGGCAAGCTCCGGAAGAAACACCTTCAATCACCAAGATCGCCTAGGTGCTGCCAATCACCAAGAGTAACAAGCTAGGGTCTTCACTTGAGCAAGAACCGATCACCAAGAACGGATGCACACAAGCTTCTCTCTACTCAAGTCCTTAGTCTTGCTTCTTGATTGATTGAATGAACAAATATGTGAATGGTGAAGCTCAAGGTGGCTCTCAACAAAGTTTGAGTGTATGAATGTTGCCTGGTGTCAAGAGAGTGCAAAATGACCCATTGGAGGGGTATATATAGGCAGGTCACACGAATAGAGCCGTTGGAGAAAAGCTGCCAGAAAACTGCGTAGCGTCGGTTAATCCGACGTACCTCCAATAGTCAGCGTCGGTTTAACCGATGAATGTAAACTGCCCATTCTGAAAACTAGCCGTTACAACTTGGGCAGATTAACTGACGTATCATCGGTTTAACCGGTGAGTGTAGTTGTCCACTGATCAACTAAAAGACCAAGTCTCTGGACAACTGCACCGACGTTAACTCAAAACCATCGTCGGTTTAACCGGTGAGTACAACTTCTGAAATCCCTGGAAAAACCATCTCACTGGTCAATTGCACCGACGTTTCATTTCAAACAGCGTCGGTTTAACCGGTGTATTGAACTTGAAATGCCCTGGAAAAACCAACTCTGGACTAATGCACCGACGTTAATTCCAACAACATCGGTTTAACCGGTGAATAGAATCTGTCCAGACTCTGCTGACTGCGTTTAACCGACGTATAGAAAAGTGGAAGCGTCGGTTAAACCGGTGTATAGACTTTTTCTGATTTTGCCTTTTCTGATTTGAGTCTGGAGTGAAATCCAAATATTCTTGAGATATAAGTTGAAAACCACTTATTTGAACTTCTAGAAACCTGAGTGACCATAGTGTGCATCCATTTTTAAATGACCATGTCCATGCTCAAGTTACTTGACCTTAACCCCTCTTAATAGTGCGATCACTACAAAACTATAAAACCTATACTAACCTAAGTGTCCTTCTCAGCCTTATGACACTTAGGACTAGAAAGATCCTTAGTCTTGACATTTTTTTGAGTTGAATACCTTGATCGCCTTTTTGGATAACGAAATTGAGGGGCCTCTTTTGACATATGACCAAATGAGCAATAATGATCTATTAAGCTACACAAACTCATTAGTCACATTAATGGTTGTCATTAATCACGGAAACATACCTTGAGGGACTAGATGCTTACACCCCCCAAGATATATAAGGGCGGACAGGGACCCCTCCAAAAAACATCGAACAATACCAGAGGGAATACAAACCACCACACAGGACGTAGGGTATTACGCTCCGGCGGCCCGAACCTGTCTAAATCCTTGTGTTTCTTGCACCATCGCGTTCTGATCTCGGCGAGTCCCTATTCATAACCACTCTCCTCGGGATACCCCTCGGAGAACCCGACGGTAAAACACCAATAGCTGGCACCCACCGTGGGGGCCTCTCGCCAACGATCATCAGAAGAACCCGATGGCTTCTCTCGACGACAACCCGGTGCTTGAAAAAGGGACCTCCTTTCGCGTCGGCTCTTGGATCTTCGTCGCCAACGGATCAGGCGGTTTCGAAAGCCGCTCAATCAATCAAGATCCTCCAGAAGTTTCGGAAGCCGCAAAACGCCATGAATTCGACGAATTCATCGATCAACTCGAAGAAATCAGATTTTCAAACCTCAGCAATAAAGCCCGAATTCAAACCGAATTCCACGCAATCAGAACCAAAACACTCTTCGAGTTAGAGGAGGATTTGGATAAATTACTGGAAGATTCCAAGCAAAAGACTCCCATAGATGGAAAGACTCCACTTCTCAATTGCACCCACGTTGCTGAACCAAGTCTTCGGAAGAAAAAGTCAAGGATTAGCTTTAAGAAAACTACTCGCAAAAAGAAGTAGTCAAAAAACACTTTTTCAAACATCGACGATATTGATGAAAAGATCGAGCACTGCCTTCAGAAAGCTGAAGACACGTTCAACATCAACACTTCTCTCGAATAATGCTCAAACCAGTGGACTCTCAACTCTGCAGAGCTGAAACAAGATCAAGCTTTCATCGCATATCTCGAAGAATTGGATGAACCAATTTCCCCAGACGAACTAGCCGAATGGTCACACGACATCGATCTGTTCATGGAAGGATTAAGCAATCCCAACAAGCTTAAAGCTCTCTGGGAGCAGTCTAAAGCGAAGAAGCTATGGGATGACTCGCAAAGGCCACTGGACCAACAATTATCAGAAGACTCTGTTTCAATTGAACACTAGATGAGTCGCTAGTGTAACATCGTCCAAACTCCAAATTCCCCTACCCCGCAAGAAGATCACCGCATGCCGCTGATACGTTCTTCGGAAAAATGGAACAATTTGGACAAATACAACAAATTCATAAATGAACTCTCAGTTCGAATCGAAGGCGGATGGCCCCCAGCGGACCACATCCCACACGATGAAGACCTTCTGCGACACACTCTCGGATCCTCTCCCCGAGTCAAGCAAGACAAGGAAGTCTACCCGGTTTCGGACATCAAAAGAAACCGACTCGCACCACAACTCGACTCGGACAAGGAGACCGAATCCGACAAGAAGTCGACTTCTACAGTCACTATAAAAAGAGAACGGCAGTCCACAAATCGAGAAAAGAGGCAGCAACTTTCAGAAGACGAAGAACTACCATTCCAGCAAGGTCTTCCGCTCAAGGAAGACAACATCAATTCGAAAACCCGCGGCCATAATCCCGAAATTTTCATGGCTTTTCTTCCGGATACTGCAAACCAAAAAAGTGAGTACACAACACTAGAAGACTTGGACTATGATGAATTCCTCTCTAAACCGGAGATAACGGAAGCAGCAGCAGTTAGCTACGAGAATCCTCCACCAGGAATCACAGTCACCGTCCATCTAGACAACAACCCGAAGATGATCCTCAAGACAGAGCATCATCAATAATTCGGCGACTCGTTCGACTACTCCAACAGTGACTTACACAATGCCATCAACATTGGTCGCAATGCAAAAATAATCATCATCAACAAAAGAGAAGATTATGAGGAAGTCGAAGCCTACAGCCCGACATCTAATTACCAAATACCCGATATCTACGGGTACAATTCGTGAAAACGGCGTCACGACAAGGCAGCACCTCCTTCTCAATCAAAGCAGTCGACGGCTGATTCTACTCACCAGAAAATCCATTCAAGATGCTTCCTGCATCCCAAACAAAAGCACTCGAGCTTCCAATGCAGCACTCTTCGCAAAGCACTCGGAGCACCACCAACTTCTGCCAACCAAGACAACAAAAAGAAAGCTAACACGAGCAAAATCCCTTCCAATGAAGAATCAAGCATGCCAGTTACCCAAGAGAGCCATCTATTGGGCTTACCCCCGGCCTTACAACCAATAAAGGCTAGGATGGGTTTGCCCGAGCTCTGACTCAGTTCACCACTCGTGTTGACAGAAAGAAGAAACTAAAGAGAGTCATCTATTGGGCTTACCCCCGGTCTTACACCCAATAAAGTCTAGGATGGGTTCGCCCGAGCTCTGACTCGAGTCATCTATTGGGCTTACCCCCTGTCTTACATCCAATAAAGTCTAGGATGGGTTCGCCCGAGCTCTGACTCAGTTCCCAAAGCACTCATGTTGGCAGAAGACAAATACTCAAGTCGACTCTCGGCCTTTCACCCAATAAAGGCCAAGATAGATCCACCCGAGTAAAATTCCAATATAAAGAATTCGAGTGCTTCAAAATTGGATGAAAGAGAATATCTCGTTATCGGAGACATGAGCTCCACCCTCCCAAGGGGTTACTTCTTTAGGAGACTTCACTCCATCAGTTACCTCGAATACCAACCTTTCTTTGTTTACTCAGAGTCAAAGGCATGGCGAATCGAGTAACTGGGCTAAGGGACATGTGCCTTGCATCCCTAGAAACAAGTTCTCTACCACCTTCAGGATTACAACCTAAGAGACATGAGCTCCCCCTCCCCTGGGGTGGTTACTCCTTCGACTACCCCAAATACCAACATTTCTTTGTTCACTCAGAGTCAAAGGCACGGCGAATCAAGTAGTCAGGGCCTACAGCCCTAGAGACAAGTTCTCTACTCTCGTCCATGAGACAACAACTAATTCGACTACTGCGGTACTCGATCTCCGGATGGGACACACTCCCTATTTTTCTCGTCCATGAGACGACAACTCATTCGACTACTGTGGTACTCGATCTCCGGATGGGACACGCTCCCTATTTTTCTCGTCCATGGGATGACAACTCATTCGACTACTGCGATACTCGATCCCCGGATGGGACATGCTCCCTATTTTTCTCGTCCATGAGATGACGACTTATTCGACTACTGCGGTACTCGACCTTCAGAGGGACAAGCTCCCTATCTCCCAAGAGGATCCTTTCTCATCCATGAGACGACGAATTAATCAACTACTTTGGTACTCGATCTACGGACAGGATGATCTCCCTATCTTCCAAAAGGATTTCTCCATCCATGAGACAACAATTGATCGACTACTTAGGTACTCGACTCTCGGGTAACAAAATATCCCTATCTCCAGCAAGGACTTAGTCATCCAAAAGGTAACAATCCATCAACTGCTACGCACTCGACTTCGAGAAGAGAATAAGTCGACTACAACAGTACTCGAACAATCTCCCCACTTCCTACAAAGGAACTACTCGTCCACGAGACGATAAGTAAATCGATTACTATGGTACTCGAAGAAATGATTCAAGACAGCCAATGACAAGCTTCATAAAAAGGCAACCAGCCAACCGACCATCAAATAAAAGAAAAAAGTTGCTATTTATGACACATATTCTGCAGCCCCCGAGCCTTGAATTCAAATCCTTGATTTGGGGTTAAGGGTCCAGGAGAATCGTGTGACGTCCTCTTGTGATCTTTCTGAAATCGTAAGGGCTGCAGCGAATCTTCTGAAAAGGTGGAGGTGCGGTGTACTGTTTGCCCGTGGGTTCACGTGGCGAGTACTGCTGTAGAATCTTTTCTGTTTCACCCGTGAGCCCTCCTTCCTTTGGATGTCACGGGCTGAGCTATGGTTCTACTGCTTCTTCTATTTAAGCAGGGTCTGCAGCACTTGAATCCTCTTCTTGCATCTGTTCTTCTCCCTGATCTTCTTGCATCTGTTCTTCTCCCTGATACGTTTTGCAACAAAAACAATGCCATCTCTCCAGAGGCCATCAGGGGGGAGACAACCACAGTTCCCACCTGAAAAGCTTCTGACACGGCTTCCACCAGCTCTCTATCAAGACAACCAGGATGGCTACGATGTGAGGAGCAAAGGTGTCGGCCTGAGAGATAACAAGCGTTTGTGCTGCTTGCAAACACTCTTCTAGCGCCTACAAGGATGAATCGAGTACTCTCATCAGGAGGTCGAGTACTCTCTAGTGAAGAACTCCACTTGGAACCCATGGATACAACTGCAAGAATGAAGATTCAAGTGCTGCAGACCCTGCTTAAATAGAAGAAGCAGCAGAACCGCAGCTCAGCCCGTGACATCCAAAGGAAGGGAGGCTCACGGGCGAAACAGAAAAGATTCTACAGCAGTACTCGCCACGTGAACCCACGGGCAAACAGTACACCGCACCTCCACCTTTTCAGACGATTCACTGCAGCACTGACGATTTCAGAAAGATCACAAGAGGACGGCACACGATTCTCTTGGACCCTTAACCCCAAATCAAGGATTTGAATTAAAGGCTCAGGGGCTGTGGAATACGTGTCATAAACAACAATTTTTTTCGAAAAAAGTTCCAGACATCAAATAGAAGATAGAAGAACCCAAAAGACTAAGCTGATCCTTAGCCTGATTCATCGAATCAAACTAAGGCTCGGGGGCTACTCCATATGGAGCGCGAGTACATCACGCACCATATACCAAGACAGATTCGGGGCTTGAGCACCTCATAGCCTCGATGCAGCCGAAGAAGTACTCGGAAGACTACACCAAGCACTCGAGGGACTTTGAGGATGGACGACCTGTTCCAGAAGCACCCGAAGCACTCGACTACGCGAGCGGAATTCCAGAAGTTCTCGAAGTACCCGGCAGACGTCTTCAGAAGCACTCGATGCCTGCAGGACTCGACTACAAAGAGCTCGGGGGCTTGTCGGACCCAGGACAGCGGGACTGCCCATGGGCACGGAATATTCTAGAGTAGGGAGTAACGCATGGATATACCCTACCTCTTTTGTATCTACCCGAATAGGAGTAGAACTAGTCGACGTACTCGGGAACTAGCTGAACCCCTCGGACTAGGATCCTAACAAAACTCAAATAAGAATTTCCATGTAACCCTGTCCCCCCAAGATATATAAGGGCAGACAGGGACCCCTCCAAAAAAAACCAACAATACCAAAGGGAATACAAACCACCACACAAGACGTAGGGTATTACGCTCCGGCGGCCCGAACCTGTCTAAATCCTTGTGTTCCTTGCACCATCGCGTTCTGATCTCGGCGACTCCCTACTCATAACCACTCTCCTCGGGATACCCCTCAGAGAACCCGACGGTAAAACACCGATAGAGGGGCTCCTCCTGAGGAGGAGGAGGAGGAGGAGGAGCAGGAGGCGGGTGCTGAGGAGGTGGAGCAGGAGCAGGAGCAGGAGGAGGAGGAGGAGGAGGAGGAGGGGGGGTGGCCGAGGAGGAGGAGGACTTGGGCGTACCTACCGTCTGGCAGCGAGGCCCCTCGAGGCTCCCGGATCGTTCGATACCTCTAGAGCACCGACCGGTCCTCCGACCTGACGGGAAAAGGTAAGTAAGTTTAGAAGATTTTAATACGTTTCCTTTTGATATATTCAACATCACAATTGACACTAATATTATCTCTCAATAACTTATGCAGAAACTTTGTGATAGTTGTTCCAGGTGTTGCTCACAACCGCATGGCCAATGGCATCCTGGGACTGCTCTGCAAGCGACACTACCCAGGTACCATGGATATTGCTGGGGTACGTCAGCCGGCGTCTTCGTTGGGAGCACTACATCGCCGCACCGGATGCACCAGATACGGAAGGCAGGGCATTCGACAACAAGGCGCACCGGGTGTTGAGCGAACTATGGGTAAGTGTTCATGGCACTACATTTACGAATACATCATATTCATTGCACATTTTTGAAATAATGACTTTGTTCATGTTTTTGTGTAGGATTTCTACAGATGCGAGGAGGGAATGATGCCCAGAGTGATGCAGGTGGCTAGCAAAGCATGTTACAAGCTGGTGGCAGATATACTTTACGAGGCGCGCATCCAGGCCATCATCGACTACAAGGCTAAGATCAAAAAAGTAAGGATCTACAAAGGACCAGCGAGAGATATCAGACTCACCCGAGAACAGTACTTGCGGGTAAATACTCAATCTTACTTAAATCAACTATGCTCCATTTGTTCTTCTTACATGTCATAACTTGATGATGTGCAGGTGCCTCCATGGTGGATTGCCAATGATTATCTGTGCTGAGAAATGATAGTGGACTGGTGGTACTCGCAAGAATGGCTGGAGATGCACGAGGCTGCCCGGCAGCGGCGTTTGATGATGCCAGGTGCATCGCACCATCAGGGCAACCGTAACCTCAAGGCGTACGCAGCTAGATATGTATGTGAATTAATTTCTTTATTCTAACACTTAATTCTGCATAATTTCTAATCATCTTCCTTTTTTCGTTGTCGGCATCACATGGTGGTGTGCCTTGCACCCAAGTCCAGGCATACTATTTGGCCCACAAAGGGAAGACGACGTCCGATGTCACCTTCAACCCGCAAGATCCGCCCGAAGCGTACAGCAACGCAAGCGTCCGCAGCCGCCTCAGTGGGTACACCTCGATGGCACAAAGTTCATGGGCCGGAGTTTGATGTGATCAATGAGCCCATTGATGGAGAAGTCCTCATGAGGGCGGGAGGAGGCAAGAAGCATGGACGGTACTGGTTTGGCGATAGCTTAATCGACACAGCGACTACTCCCACTCTCTCGCAGATTCGAGCCAGGAGTACCAGCTCAAGCCCAGCCATACGCCCACGGCCAGACACTACATAGACTCAGATTGAGGCTGTCAAGGTTATTTCTGTTTCATCCATCGTTCCTCCATTTTTACATATGTTTACTTTGAATTCTAACCATGGGATCAAATCCTTTAGGCCTAGATGGAAGCAGCCTTTCAAGCACGGCAGGAGGCGGTAGAGGAGAGGTGGCGGGCCGAGCGGGACGAGATGCAGCAAAAATTGGATCAAGCTCTAACATTTATGCAAAGCCTGAGCTCGGCGATGGGTGTTTTGCCTCCACAATTCCCTCCGGCCCCACTTGCTCGTCAGGCAGAAACTCCTCCTACCGTAAGTGGCTTTGATTCCTATCGAGTTTCATTCATCTTAGTGACTTACCATTAATCTAGAATGACTTAGAAATAATGCCTTATGATACATCTACAATGACTTATAACTTAGGCTAATGCTTGTAGTTTTATTCTTATGTAACTCAATTCTTATGCCTAAGTTTGAATGCTGGTAACTCAATTCTTATGTAACACATGCCATATATATATTCGTTTATGTGCAGAATCAGTCGGCGGCATTCAATGATGGGCCAGTAAATCCTGACTTCTCGCCTCCGGTGCAACAGCCTCAGCAGCCTCAGCAATTTGTGTGGCCACCACCTCAATGGGTGGCTTGGATTCAGCAGCAGCAACACCCACCACCACCACCGCAGCAAGGTTGGTCGCAGATGCCTACATGGCCGCAGTCGTCGATGTGGCCGCCGCACCCGCCGCCGTCGGCCTCGTGAGTTACGTTGTATGGACTTGCTTTATACCACTTGTATGAATTTGTATGAACTTGATTTGTATGAACTTGTATGGACTCGACCAGTACTTGTGGTTGTCGATAACAAAACTTTATTTGTATTTGTGTATCAAATGCTTGTAATGCTTATTTGGATACATAAAATAATCATTGTGATATATATGAAATGCTTGAGGTACCATATACATAATCAACAAACAAAAAAAATTGAATCAGGGACCTTTGCCATGTGCAAAAACCATGCCACACGGCAAAGGAACCAATCTTTGACGTGTGCAAAAGCCAAGGCACACGGCAAAGATTTGAACTTTCCCATGTGCCATGTCGGCAGGGCACACGGCAAAGGACTCGCCACGTCATCGTTCCTGGGTGGCGACTTTTTTTTGTCGTGGGCCGAGAGTTGCACACGGCAAACCCTTTGCCGTGTGTCCGATATATAGCACACGGCAAAGACCGGCTTTGCCGATGCCTGGTTGCCGTGTGGGCTTTGCCGTGTGCGGCACATGGCAAACCAGCCCGGCAAACGCCTGGTTTGCCGTACTGAATCCTACTGTATAGTATTCTGCACTTCTGCAGAATCTTACTTGTGTTTCCGAGTTACAAACATGGACTACCTCAACATAGCTAAACATGATTTTTTTAAGAGAAACTACGGCAGGCAAGAAGCCGGCTCGGCCAGTCAACATATGTTGAGAGCTTACCTTTTCTGTTAGCCTACTAATAATGCTACTAAAACAAATCGCAAGTCAACCATAATCAACTTCGAAATAGCCCAGGCATGCAGAGTTGCAGACCGATCGGGTGGTGACGCTCTGGGTCCGTGTTGAGCCTCGACGGTATAAGGGCAACTCTAACTGAGCTCTCATCCAGATTCCAGCCCTCTACTTCCCTTCCCACTCCAACCGAACTCTTATATACCTCCCTATATCTTCACTACCTCTTTTTGAATTGATATCATGTAACTAACGATCGTAGCACTATATAAGCAAAATGGTGTTTACTAGAAATAATGATTGTCTCAATGAATATATTTCGAACTAATAATTTTTGAATGGGATTTGGGTGCCTCTCCGACCCCTCTGGCGCAGCCTTTGGGCGCCACCACCCAACTGCGGCGCCGGCCACTGCGTTGCTGGCCTCGGGCGCCGGCGGCCTAGTGCGCCACCGGCCTCGGGCATGGCCACGAGGTGGGGGCACCGCTGGCCCAATCGGGCGCGGCCCCAAGCAGGGCGCCGCCGGCCCCCTCGGCCACAGCCGTAGGCTAGGCACTGCCGGCGCGGATGCCTCCCCCCCGCTAGATCTACAGGTAGGTAATAGTTCCTCTCTCTCCCCAAGACTCCATGACCACCGAAGATGACTACCGGAGATGAGAAATAGAAGTACATACCGCGTGAAGAGCGTCGACGGCGTGGGGAAAGCTCCGCGGAAGCGCAGGAGGACCGGCCGTTGCCGCCATCACCGGATGAGAGCTCGAAAGAGGAGCTCCTACGAATGAGAGTCCAGCGGGGGAAATGAAGTCGCCTCGTCCGTGGGGGTCGGGACGAGAGACCGGTTGGAGGGCGTCGTTTCAACTCTCAAAGATATGGTAGGAGTCCAGAAACGGTCTCGGTTGGAGTTTCCCTAAGGTCCGGATGCTGCCTTGTCGGGCTGGCCCAAATAAATAGGCCCAGCGCGGTAGCCAGGGTGCGGAGCATGTTTTACCTTTATAGTCTTTATTTGGACAAGAAGGCATCAAATGCTGCTCTGATATGGCGATAATATCAAGAGCGAGTGAAATAGTCTTATAATGTTACCGCTATACTTTCTAATATTCATGTAATTTTATTTATCTTTGTGCAGTATTTGTATCAGATCATGACAAAGTAACTGAAGCTGAAAACCATAGTTTGAGGACTAAATTGGCCCAAAAAAAAGTACAGGGACGAACTTGACCCTTTGCCAAGAGTTCAGGAATGATTTTGCTTATTTTGCCTTTATTTAATTATCTATAAATGGTCTTGTGAGTGACATCTACAACTCTCCTAACTTGGTATGAACCAACTTTTGTTTGTAGAAAAAAGTCCAATTTACTCCCTTTCAAGTATAGCCAAAGTCTGAATAACCTCATACACTATAACTTGGTTCAATTTACCCCCTAAACAATGTCATTGACTCATGTAAGCCCCACACGTCAGTGAGATAACGATGGTATATATCTAACTTTGGGATCTTTTAGTGGTACAAATCCAAATTTCTCTTTAGTTTATTTTACCTATAATACAATTTGTATTTTTTTATTTCTATATACACAAGATGAATTTTAATTTCAAATTTTGCAGGATAGTAGTGGACATCACAATTCATATTATTATCATTTTTCATCCTTATTTTTCATATAATTTTGTACTCTAATGATTAATTTGTTATTAAATATCCTAACCTGTCAAAGTAATAATAAAATTATGATGTATTTTTTCTAACATATGTCATGATGTGTACTATCATCTTGTAAAATTTCAATAAAAAAACTTCAGCAGACCGGAGTGAAACTCAGCAGACCTCCTCTGTTTCTCTAGATCGCTCTCCCTACCCCAATCCTTTCCTGTTCCTGTAGCCTCCAATCGTTCGATCTCGTGCCATCTCCCATCCCCAATCCTTCCCTGCCTCCCCACGCCCATTCCTTGTTCTCTCCCCGATCCATCGCGGTGCCCTGTTTCGCGTTGGAGAGGGTCAAGGTGGAGATGGATCCACCCCCAAGTACCGGGGTGGCAGCGGCGAGGACATGTGGTCCGATGCCATCGAGCAGACAGTGGTTGTAATCCACATGGTGCTCCACGTTCTTCCCCCTCCATATCGCTTTGGCCGGAGCGGAGGATGACCTACGATAAGGATGATCCTATTGTGCTTGCCCTCTTCTATCAAGGGATCTGCAGAGACAACACCTTTGACCAGTACACCGACCTGTTATTGCACTAGAAGCAGAAAAAGGCATGGAGGAGCGCCCCTCCCCCAGCTCCATGATGCATGATTCCTTGCCTCTAGGGCCTCATTTCCCATTTGCCTTCTTTAAATGGGGGCCGAGCAGGGGCTCCTCACCGCCCTAGACTCTAGGCCCGAGCAGAAAGATAGGGGCCTCCTTCTCTACTTCGACTTCAGTGAGGTGATGGCCTGTCACCTGCTTGCACCTCGACGCCTCCACGTTCCCGGCGCACGAGCGCCTACGCCGGTAGGTCATCCTTCTACGGCAAAGTAGGTAGAGGAATTGATCTTGTTGAATCTCATTGGGTTGGTGGACACAGAGGCCCCTCCATCACCTCCGCAGTTGCCAGCTCAACCACCTGGAGCACAGCTTCCTCAACATTAGGGAGTGTCTCGTCCTAGTGATGAAGGATGCCAAGGTGAAAGACCACCCCTGGTCCTCCCTGACAGACCTTGCCTTGACGGCATGCATGGCTTTGCATCGGGTGTTGCGCCGTCACCAAAGGCTGCAACAACCAAAGATTGTACATTGCCTCTCCAGGCTTGATTTCAGTTCGGCTTTGGCACTGCACAGTGACCCACAAGCTCATCTTTGGGTGCGCACCGGCGCTGACACACTTGCCTTGTGGGTGGTACCTGCACCAAGATAGTGGCGGCGGAGGGTTCGTTCCGACCCGCTACAGATTGAGACTAGTTACTATTGCAGCTTGAGGATGATTGACAAGTTGAACATGCAACAACAAGATATATGCTAAGGACTGTCAACAAACTTTCTGACGTCGTTGCCATAGAACGTACCAATACTAATTTAGCATTTTGTTTAGTTATACATTTTCCACACATCCATATATAGAGTCATCTCCTAGTTATCCGGCAGTTCTATTACATGAGTATTTCGAACCCCCTTGATCTTGTCATCCTATTTTTTTTATGGCTGTGAGATCTATCTCGGTCTTATAACTGTGGTTATTGCACAAACTTTCTCTAAAAGAAAGGACAAAAGTCCTTATATTCACTTTTAGTAATTCGAGCAAAATAGATCTATGCTAACTATTTACGAGGACGGATCGAATGCTATAGTGCCCATTATCAATATTAGGTACGGGTGAACTTCTCGACTGCTCCTACAAAGAAAAACAAGGAGCTCCTACAAATTATTTCTATAGTAGTGCTCCGTGAATTCATGAGGGAGTGGACAAATAATCGGATCTTTCATAAAAAGAGTGGACAAATAGTCTCCATGAGGGAATATATAAAACTGCAAATAGAACAAGAAATAGAAAAATCAAGATCTTGAAGCAATAATGGTTAATCTTCTAGAGTGTTCTCCACCATGCAAGAAGAAGATATTTCCCATGGAGAACAGTAGAATTAGTAATAAAGAAAATGTAATAAATATTAAAATATCTAGGAATTCTAGACACTTATTTCACTACCATGGTCCCCATTAGCCTATATCAAACTTTGATGCCAACTATTAACCAAAGTTAAAAGTGTATATCAATGGCATATAAAAAACAAACAGCTGAAAGAAGATGTCAAAAAGATAGAGGGTCAATAAGCTAGCATTTTCGTTTTGGTATAATAGAATAAACGAAGTTTGTCGGTGCTCTTATTTTAATGTGATAGGCATAGTCTAGCAGAAATTAACTAGTAGTCCAAAACAAGTGTAAATAGCAACAGTCATTAGATTAAATTTAATTTAACATGAGTGTAAATAGGAAAGAGCTAGTAACACTATCAGCATAATATTATCAGTTCCAGTCAAGGCTATAGACTTGGTCTTAGAAGTTGCTTGGAAGTTGAAAGTGCTGAAAGACCCATAAAATTGTGCTTGATAAGCTGGTTTGCTAGACTAATTATCATCATCTGACCACTTCCATTTGATTTGAGCAAGAATTGAGCAAATCTTTAACATTGAAGTTCTGCCCTCCATTAGGAGCT
This sequence comes from Panicum virgatum, assembly GCF_016808335.1. Lineage (NCBI taxonomy): Eukaryota > Viridiplantae > Streptophyta > Magnoliopsida > Poales > Poaceae > Panicum > Panicum virgatum. The sequence continues at coordinate 3,920,219 of NC_053143.1, read as the reverse complement.
TTGACATCTCAGAACACACCTCCATGCTAGGAGCCTGATCACTCTAAATTTGTAAGATTCTAACAATGCAGCAGTTCATGGCAGGGAAAGTTGAGGCCACCTTTGTAGCAGAGGTTCTCGTCGTTGCTCGTTTCCTGATCTCATTGATGGTGGAACTGTGCCCTAAGTCGCCACAATAGTTGTCCCAACTTCTTTCACACATGTGACCAAGCGTCCAGGGCATGCGGCATACTGGTGGTTTAGACTTTAGACTAGTAAGGTCTGTCAGTTTAGACTGTTTAGTTTTTTGCCAAATGGTTACTGTTCATATCCTTGTCTACTTACTAACAAAATGTTGGTAGTTGTTACAAAAGTGTTATCTATAGCAATACATTTAGATTAGAAAATTAAAGTGTTAAGTATGGCAATACATTTAGATTAGAAAATTAACCAGGCTCGTTATAAAATTAAGGGCGATGGCATGGCAGCTGAGGGATGGAAAACAGATGGCAATGAAGCGAAGAGCCTCGCTGGTGTAGGTCTCCGCTATCGCATCATATCCTGCGGTGCAAAAAAAAGAAAGATTTTAAAGATTATTAAGTCCTGATACGTACAGGGTCCCAAATATAAACAAAGAGGTTTTAAGATCCCATCCAATAAACTAGAGGAAGAGGATAGCGGGAGCCGGCGCCGGCGCTCATGGAGACGCGCGGAAATGTCGGGGCTTCTCCGACTTCAATCCTGACACCAGCTGGCTTGCCGTGACACACCCAGAACCCGACTCCAACTGCAACTCATCTCGTTCAATAAAACCCAAGCTCCGTGATGCTGCTGCTTCTGGTGTAACAGATCGTCAAGACTCAAGACCCTGCAGCCTCGCGCGCGCACCTCGTCAAGTTTACATCTACCGCCCACGAGATGGCTCCTGATGATGCCGCCGCCGATGCTGCAGCGCCGGCAAAGGCCGGTTCGGATGCGGACGCCGCCGCATCGTCGGCGAAAAGGGACGACGCGGTTGTTCCATCCTCTGGAGAGATGCGCCCCCCGTGCGGCAGACGCCTGCGTGCACGTCCTGGGCGTCGCCGAGCTGTGACCGGAACTGTCCCGCAGCGTGGCGGCGGCCAAAGGGAAGAAGGCGCTGGCAGCCTCTTCCTCCACCGCTGCCGCTGCTCCAAACCCCATGGCTGCGCTCCGTGAACAGGTAATGGTGCGTTTGTTTTCTATGGGTCCGTGAACAGGTACTGATGACAACACATCAGTGAAAGCATGCATGATCAAGCATATGTCAGTTGTTACTATGTTTATCGTTATAAATTTTCTTCCAAATGTAACAATACATTTTCAACTAAGCAGATAATGATCCAATGTGTTCCGTAGGGTGTCAACTTCAGCACTACAGGATTAATTACCAGAAATAGAGGATTGCAAGCTGCCATAAAATGCTATAGGAGTATTGCAAGTCGGATGTTGTACCATTTATAACGCTCAATGCGACCTTTTTTTTTTTGCATATGATACTTTGGTTGGAGCACTGCATACGTTGTGGTACCTTTAGTTTTGTTGCATTTGTACCTGATTTTGTATCTACTTGTACAAGAAGATTCAGATGATTAATTGAGTATTTGTTTTCTGGAATTGAAACATCCACACAAGTTAGCGTTGGGCACGGTGGCTCCATTTAAGCAACGTTTTCCCTTTTTTATTTTTTATTAGAACAACATTTGAGTAACCTTGGAGCTATGAGGCATGACGCAGAGGGACCAACAGAAGGTTATGCATTGCCTGAAGGACATGCACACGAAGTCACAAACCTAGACAGTCAGCGATTGACAATGAGGTCAACTTTAGCGTCATTCTCTCTGGTTAGACAGTGCCGGCCCTAGGATTTGGGAGGCCCCCTGGCGAACTCGTCGCAAATGGCCTTTCTAAAGTCTAGACCTTATATAAAATCTTATGACCTCGAAGATGACCGTGAGCGGCGAGCGCTCCACGAGACGCGACAAGCCGCCGATGCGATCGCGATGCGGATGCTGACCGCGAGCGGCGAGCGCTCCGCAAGACTGCGATGATTTGGCTTCCGCGATTCCTCCGACGACAGTTCGAGGCCTCTTAGTCTTTGGGTTGGGCTATACTCTGTAGCTACGTATACATAATACTCCCTCCAGGTTGGTAAAGGAAGTCATTTCGGACATTGACACGGTCTACAAAACAACTTTGATCACTATCTTTTTGCCATAAATAATTTATAAAATATAGTCAATATATACTTCTACGAAATTGCATTTTAAAATGAATCTACTTATATCGCTTTCATATTTTCAAACTCAACCCAATAGAATTTATTTATAGTCAAAGTTTAAATGTTTAACTTAAAGACAAACTTAAAACGACTTCCCTTACCGATACGGAGGGAGTACATAACATACCTGGACTTGGGCCCCCTCCTGGCTTGGGCCCTCGGCCCTCGCACATGCTGCCCTACCCCTAGGGCCGGCACTGAGTAGAGATACATACGCTTACAAACATGTACACACTCACTTCTATAAAAACATACACGCATATGAGCACCGCCGAGAGTCTATATCAGTTTTCAGAATAAAGAAGGCAGAGGAAAAGCGGGGAAAAGCATCTTACTTTTACTAATTGGAGGCTCCTGTCAAGCCTCCGCGTGAAGCCACCTAGGATCCTAGGTGGACACTCTACAAAAATAGATAAATTCTAGAAATTCTCACAAAAATCTGAAACATTCGGCCCTCTATCTATCACTCTAATTATAATAGCCATTGGATTTATTAGCTCTCCTAATAAATTGTCCACCTCTGCTATTTTGAAAATAGAATAAAGTAACCCCTAAATATGTATCTAAATTACCCACTACTCTTCATGTAAATTACCCACCTATGCCATTATAAAAATAATAAAAATAACCCCTTAAATTTGCATATAAATTATCCAATTATGTCACTATTAAAAATTAAAATAACCCCTAAATATAAATCTAAATTATATAGTTATAATAAAATATTAAGGTTTATAAATATAAAATTCTAAATTACTATTTCTATCATTATTAATATGTTAGTTATATAAAATATGTTGATGATATGTATCACCATACATTTATGTATGATGAAAGAAATAAGAATATCAATTCACAAATAAATGATTCAATTAAATATATATTAAACTTATACGGAGGTGTGGTGCAAAATAAAATCTATTGCAAGTAAATAATGATAAATATATATTTTAGAGCATGTGTTAGAATATTTAATTAATGAAAGAGGACTTGAGATAGATAATTATAATTATTAGCTATAAATATTATTTTTATATTAATTTTGCCCGTGCGGGAGCATGGGTTGATAGGCTAGTAGTCACACTTGCAGTACCAGAATATAAATTTCACCTCAAATTAATTTTGGACCTACAAATTCGTAGGGCCAGCACCTTGATCCAGTGGGGCGAATCCGTGAACGCTGCGGGGAAGAGTACGGGGAACCGATTCCGAGTCGGTGCCCGAGGCAAACCCCGAGAAGGCGCGTCATCCACTGATCATGTCGGATTCCGTGGCAGCGTGTTCGGACTGGCGCGCACCTATATATATCTCGACTCGATGCCTCAATTTCCCATCAGATCCTCAACCCCGGCCGATCTCCCAACTCCGGCTGCTCCTCTGCTTCCTCTCTGCGGGCGCTTCAGGCCGGGCGGCGCGTCTCCCTGCGGCCTCGATCCATGGCGATACCTGTTGCGCGCGTGCACCTCGCCATGGCGCACGCGGCTCTTCCCGGGCTGCTCCCGACCCCGCCCAAGTGCATGATGCTGCCGCTGCTCCCGGCGCCGCCGTGCGCCGTCATCCTCCCTAACAATTGGCAACCGCGCCGGCCCAGCCGCGCCGACGCCGCGGGGAGGTGGGACGCGCACAAGACCAAACCAGCCGGCAGCCCGGCGTCGTCGTCGTCCTCAGGTGACCGCGCGAGCAGCAACGGGATCAGCCGCGCGGACTCCGATGAGAGGTGGGACGCGCACAAGAAGCCTGCGAGCCCAGCGTCGTCGTCCTCGGCGATCAGCAACAAGACGAAGACGTGGCGCGTCAGCAGGCGCCCCAATGGCCAAAGGTCGTCGTCGTCCGCCGAGCGCTGGGACGCGCAGAAGAAGCCTCAGGCGCCGCAGCCGGCCGACGAGCTCGACGACGGCGAGAGCAGCACCGGGAGCAACGACGTGGAGTCGTTTATGCCGCCGCGGTCATTCTACGCTGGACCGGGCTTCATCACCTCGCCGGAGCCGAGCATGCTTCCCAAACCATCGTTCATGATCCGTGTTGCCTAGCAACCGTTAGCAGCAATTAGTACGTGACAAAGCTGATGGTGCTAGAATCAGAAAGTTCTATTGCAACTTGTACTCGCCTGTAAAGCCGATCGATGCTTGTATGTTTGTTTCGGTAATGGAATGAACTGGCAAACCATGATCACCGAAAATTGTAGTCTTCTCTTCTGTAAACAATGAACGAACCTGCAGCTTTCTTGCCGGCACTGATCATGGGCTAGCTAATGGCTGTTTCTTTGGAAAAATCACCACGTGTTGATGCGGTGCAAAATCTTTTTTTAAAAAAACGAAAAAAAAATTTAAAAGAAAAAAAAGGAACTGGTACAAGAGCTGCTGGAATTGAAACATTGACACTGGATCACGAGTGTTTTTTTTTGAAAGGTGGATCACGAAGGTTGACTGAGCATGCTCACGTATCACACACACACAAGTCCATCTGTACGTGGGCCGGGCCGCACACTGGTAGCAACTGCACAGGCCACATTTTGTGCACAATTCCGGCCAGCATTTGGAGTTTTTTTTATTTTTATATTATTTTTTCGATTTATCAAAAATATATATCATTTTTTTTACAAAATTGTCACCATGCCGCCGGTTCATTTGGCGGTAAGGAGATACCGCCAGATGAACCGGCGGTAGGAACTGTGGGCCCCGGCTGACAGCCTATCGCCGTTTGAATTGGCGGTAGCAGGCCAGGCCAGCGGGCCGTGGTTGGCCGGGAACGTACCGCCAGTTGAACCGGCGGTAGGTGGCGCTTACCGCTAGATGAGCCGGTGGTAAGTACTTACTGCCGGACCAACCGGCGGTAAGGCCCCCCATTAATCCGGCCCGGCTCCTCAAGCGCCGCCGCCCACACACTCAGTCCCCCGCGCCGCCGCCTGCGCCCGCTCTCCCGCGCCGCCACCCGCCAAGCGTTGCGGCCCGCCCGCTCCGCCGCCCGCATCGCGCCTGGTCAGGGCCACGCCCCAGCCGGAGCGCGGCGGCCTGCTCCCGGCCCCCGCGCGCTGTGGGTTGGCCGGCCGGCGCTCCCCCGGCCGAGCGGTCGCCACCCTTCGCTCGTGCGTCCGGCCGTGCGCGCTGTCAGGTATATTTTACGATTTAGTTTTGTTAAAAATAATTAGTAGATTAGTATTAGTAATATTAGTGATTTAGATATAGTTTTAGATGTAGAAATAGTTCTAATAAATATTAGTGATTTAGAAATAATTATTTTTACTAATAAATCGTAGAACAGGAAATTAAAAATATTAGTTTACATACGAATATAATTTCATATATAAATATTAATGAGTTCAAACAGACATATTAGTCTCATAAAAATATTATTAATTGATATTATATTACATAAAAAACCTACGAATATATGTCAGTAATAGAAATTGTAGAGAAACAATTAAGATTGATATAAAAATAGGAGAAATATTTATTAGCGTTGATTAAATTCTAAGGATGAGTAATTATTGTCGTAAATATTGGCATACATGTCAGATGATTTGTATTTTCAAGTGTTCTATGGGTCAGAAGAAGTTAGATATGGTCCTGAATGGGTAGATTTGTCATAGTTTAGCTCGATCACAAAAAAAGTACCCCGAGCTAGAGAGAGGACTTGGGTTTTAATATCCAATTGGCTATTTAAAGCTTTCGGCCTTAGTCGAGATGAACATGAGATCTCTGTCATGTCAGTGGTCAGTCGAAGGGAACCAGTATTTTGGGAGCTATTGCCGCTTGAAGGGGCGAAAAACTGGAGGAACTATGTCAATATAAGTAGTAGCCGAGACTTACCGCTTGTGTTGTTTATTCAAGCATTCGAGAAGATTAGTTTTAGAACTGAAGCGGGCGGGGATCATGAAGGGCTGGGATCGGAAGAAACCGAGACGATGCATGAACCTCATGAAGAAGGTGGTGAACGCTTGCAACAGGTCCTGACATGCCATGTCATGTATTGTGTGCGTTGAATTGTGTGGACCACTATTTTATTTGTGTTCAATGTATGAACGGTGATTGTTTTGTTTGTTTTTATTGTGTGTACTGGCCGATATATGCCCATGGAGTTGTCATCACGTCGGTCTGAAAAGTTTATTTGTAGAGCAATGCTTCTGAAAAATCTAGTTATAGCTCATGTTTTATGAAATGGGTACTTGTAGTAGAAAGTACACAATACAGATTAATTAGACATTGAAATTACAAAAATAATTGCACTGGCATGTACATGGAACACGCTAACGTCGTGTTCCATCTAGACCTAACATGGCTTAGGGAATATGAAATTCGAACATTACATGATAGTTATCTACTGAGTGCACCGATGATACTTCCCCTTCCTAATACCTCGGGGCCCGCCTCCTTCGCACGGCGGGCCCTCTCTCGCTTCCTCTCCCTATCAGCTTCACGCTCCTCCGCCTGCCGACGTTCCACATCTACGAACCTCTTCTGGATCTCTTCTTTATCTTTCTTGCGCTTCTCCTCCATTTTTTTCTCTTGTAGCATTCGCTGCCACCTTTCCGCAGCCCACCTTGCTTCGCGCTCAACGTGTTCCTTAGCTTCGGTCGATTACTCCGTGTCCAGCCACTGTATGAAATCACAAAGCGGTGGTGGACTCTATTTCCAAGCCGAGTTAGAATTAACTTACTGAACTCCGAAGGCGCAAACTAGATAGTGCGAGGTGATATCTTCGCTTTGTCCTTGCCGTAGCGCTTTGCCGGATCGTACTCGTAGTTCTCACACATGAAGAACCTCCTGCCGAAGTCATCGCCCAAAAATTTGGACTCCATCAGCTTGCACAACGAACCGCAGAAGCACATTGGAACCTGCACTCCTTGAGGCACAGGTTCTCTAATCTTGTTCCACAGAATGTAGGTAGAACCAGAGAAAGACATGGTGGTATTGCGGGGATGGCTAGTGACTTCGTATGAGATGGGGCGATGTCCTATTTATAGATGGAGCTATTTGGTCTATAGGCATGGTTCACGCATGTCTATCGCCGTTTCAAACGGCGGTAGGTCCTCCTACATTTTCAATTATAGTGGAGGTGCAGAAGAATCTGATGCAAGGTGACAGGACATCGAAATCTTAATTGAAACTCATGAATGTCTCATAAAAATATATTTTCACATTCTATTAGAGTTAAATCTAATTTGTATTAATTTTTTAAAAAATATTTCCCTAACCTCCGCTATCTCTATTATTTTCTGAAATATCTCTAAATGTAAAAAAAATAATTACAGTACAGACAGTATATAAAATAATTAAACAATTAATTACAGTACTGAGAGCATATAAAATAATTAAAAAATGTGGGAATACCTACCGCCGTTTCAAACGGCGATAGGACACTGGGCGTCTACAGTCCGGCTACGGCCGGCTATAGCCGCGCTGTAGCCCGGCAGTAGCACCTACCGCCAGTTCATCCGGCTGTAGGTAGCTACCGTCGGATGAAACGGCGGTATGTTTGATGGGCCGTGGGCCAAGGAACTTACCGCCGGTTCATCCGGTGGTACTTTCCTTCCGCCGGATGAACGGGTGGCTGTATGACATATTTGCAAAATAAGAATTACGACATATATTTTTGACAAATCAAAAAGAAATAATATAAAAATAAAAAAATTCCAGCATTTGGATGGGCATGGTGAGGAGCACGGTGGCGGGGCAGTTCTCCGACGCGTTGCACGGCACGGGCGCCAGTGCAGGCGCGTCTCGGGATCCAGCACGGCGGCACCTGCACCAGCGCAAGCTGAGCGCTTGGATGGGCATGGAGTGCTGGATGCCGCACTCGCCGCCGGCACAGCCGCACCGCCACGGCAGTCGTTCCAGCTCGCCAGGGTCGGCTGTATGATTGTGAGTGCCCCTGAATGAACCACACTTTAGGGCCCTTAGGCTAAATAATTTTTTTTAACATGATAAAGTAGATAATAATACTAATGATATATAATTTTTGAAGAACAATGTCTATAATACAAAGAGTTTTGCTCCGGTGATCCTTTTCATAAAGTTTGCACAAATTTTAAAGTATCTGGAATTTAATTAAATTTTTCCCAAGTGGGTTTTATTTGGGCCCAGCCCTACCCATGCTCTATTGAGGCCTGATCCAAGCGGGAAATCTATTCCCGGCACATGCAGGGACATAGGAGGAGAAGAACATTGCTGTCGGCGAGCTCGGGGAGGGGGATGGGGAGGAGCGGCCACCGGGGAGGGGCGGTTGGTGAGGGAGCGGCTGCCGGCGGGTGGCGGCGGACTTTAGGTTCTGAGTTGCCGGATTCCAGTGGCCACCGGACTTAGACGAAGGGCCGGGGGAGGCGGCGGCCCGGCGGTGGAGGCGGATTGGCCGGCGAAGTGCGAGGCCGAGCGGGGCCGGATCCCCGTTGGGTAGTGGCCGGCGGCGGGGGCGAGAGCAAGGCAGCGGGCTGGGAGTGGTTAGTGTTGGCGGTGATAGGTTGTGTTCACTGACAAGCACACCATAGAGGTGGTGGTCTGTGATGTGGTGCAACACTTTGGGGCAGTAGTGCATTCTGGAGACTGAATTTGGAAAAATGCACGATGAGTACAGTTCTTTGAATTATCACATGACCCCTCAGTCACAAAAAGAATGCAAAATTCACTTTTTGAGGAGTCAAATAATTTCAAGTTTGACCAAATTTTTCACTACACAAAGGACAGAAGGAGTAGATATATTCATATATAGATCCAAATTAAGATAGCTCCTGTTTTGCGCTGGGATAGAAATTAAGCAACACAAGCTGAAGCTGAAGCTGTGAGGTCCGATGCAAGGTAGCATTGTGATCTGGTCCTCAATCAGGTGCTGCGCAAGCGCACCATGTTGCGCCATCGGGCTAACCCCTAAGTGACAAACAACCGCGCCCCCTCGGTACAGCTCCTACTTTGTCTCCGACCAACGCCCGCGTCGGCACTAGGAATGTAAGGACGGCGCGCATTGGCCCGCGGAGAAGCCAAGCCATAGGCGACGGACGCGCGAGGGGGACCAAGCCAGGCAGCCACGGCGAGCCCTGACCCCGAACAGAGAGGACGAATCCTAACGTCGCGGGCGGCGCTGCAGCGCCGGCCGCGGCTGCGCTGGGCCGCTGCGTCCCCGGCCCACAATGCGGCGGCCGGCGATGATGCCTCCTCTGTTTCGTTCGTTGGTTCCCTGCCTCCGCAAGAGCAGCCGCGCGCCCCGCCAGTCGCGGAACACGGGCGCTTCCGTCAAGCTCCGGCATGCCGTCACGGAAGGAGCTAGCCGTTCTGCAGAGCAGGGAGGCTGCGACGAGTCCGGACGGGGCACTTGGGGTCGACTGAGGCGGCGCTCTCCTCTTTGGACGCGCGGCTTCTCGCCTCACCACGGTAACACCGCGCCGCTCCAGCGCCACGCCGGCCGCGTGCGCCGGCGTCCCCAACCAACCAAGGGCGGACGGTAATTCGATTACTGTCCGGGCTCAGTAAATTTGAGCCGTAGGATGGCACCTGTGCGGCTGGGATAGGTTCTCACAAGCTGTTGTTTGGGACGCGCCAAGTGGGGAAAGGCCCAGTTCCACCTGAGACCAATCGGCTCGTTGAGGCCCGTAGCTAGGCGCGCTTTTTTCTTTTTTATATTTTTAAAAAATAAAAATTTTAAAAATATATGTCCATTTTGAAATATTTCAAAAATATCCCCCGGTCACCCCCCCATAGGGCGACAGGCCCTAAGTGTAATTTTTTTTTTCAAATTCACAATGACGTCCCTGGCAAAAAAAAAGGGGGCCTGTCGCCCTCCCAACGGCCGACAGGGGCCTGTCGCCCACCCCAGGGGCGACAGGGGACTGTCGCCCTTTGGGGGGGCGACAGGGTCCCCTCCCCCTATATAAGCCCTGGCCGCCATATGCCGCCATCCCCTTTGTCATTTGAGCCTAAAAATTCAGGAAAAAAGAGAGGGGTGAGGAGAAGAAAAGCGGCGAAGCTCTGCCGAATTGCGTACTTGTGATTTATCGGTAACTTCCGTATGAATCCATTGATATTGTATAAAAATTTAATTTAATTAGCAGATTAGCTAAATTAGATTTGGTGCTTTAGAACACTCGTTTAGTATTACAATTTTAGTACTATTACAGACTTGTTTTTAAATTAATTATGAATTAGAATAGAATTATAAAAGTACCTTATTGATATTACAGCATAAGGCAATGACTGCTTCTAATTGTGGAGGATTTTCATGGACCAAAGAAAAATCTAGTATAATACTTGATATCATGACCCATCTTGTTATCAGTAAGAAGTTGGATCCGTTAGCGGATGGTACGATAGAGATGGTGTTGTCCAAAGTAGTAGAGTTTAAAGATTTCACATTATTTCGAGGTATTACGACGCAAAATGTAAAGGGACACCTGCTAGAACGTCGGAAGATATACATGAGAGTATGTGAACTAGCGAATCATCCTAATACCATTGGATTCTTATAAAGTTCTTGTAAGATATGAATGCGGCCAGAGGTGTATGAGATGCACATTAAAGTAACTCTCATTCAGTTATAATCCCGTCCATCATTTCGAATCCATATTTATAAAACAGTAACATTGTTTTTAATTATATGCTATAATTACCCCGAGGATACGGAGTTGATTAACAAAATGATACCAAATTTCCGTAAATTGGTATGTATCTTCGGTGGACTTATGCCGCAAACTAGACGAAGGAGGCGGATAAAATCTTCGGGTGATAGTACTTGGCCGGCGCAAGAACATATGCCCGGAGGTTCGTCGAGTCATGTTTCAGCACCTCAACCACCTACTTGTGTTAACTGGGATGACATGGATGACTTCATGCCCCCAAACCATGGCCTCCAACACATGATGTTCCTCCCCCTATACATGAACCTAGAATCAGAAAGGAGACGGACTTCGGAGTATTTATAGGCGCACAAAGGTCTGATACTCAGAGTGTGGAGTGTAAATGCACCTAAAAAGCCTACATGACAACACAGTGAAGAGGCTAGCTGACCTAACACTGAAAATGCTAGATTCGATTCTCGAAATGACTACTCGATGCATCTATGTGCATGCAGACTCACAACGCTGCATTGATGCCGCTCGGTCGATCGCGCCTAGATGCCGCCTTCCCCACTACACACCACAGACCTGCGCTGTAGAATGACAGGTTCGTCGTCCTCGCCAGAGAGACTGTTTTGAAGGTGAGCTGGAGTGGTTGCTGTGTTGTCACATCTTTTTGAAATGGTGGAAGGGCACTGCTAAACATGTCACGTATGTCTGGGCAAAGAATGCGACATTTGGGAAACCCGTGATCGCGGTGCTGAGCAGTGGCAACCTGTGATCTCGTACTCGCAGCTAGATACACTATGGTTCCTATTTTGAGCTATTCGAGCGTGTAGTCGTCATCATCGTCGGTAGGATCTCGGCCGCTAACTCCTACCGCACCTAACTTGTCCTTCATTAAATTACGAAAAAAATTCGCAAGAACTTCCCTTATTTCACGAGTATTATGGAACCCGCAAAGATAATAAGTTCACATCAATACTATGTATAGAAACAAATGACAAGTAAACTAGCACAATCATAAACATCGGATACAAATAAGCAGTCCACAGCTATCTCATTACAAATAAACATCAGATATATCTAACCACCCCTAGGGTGTCGGATCATTTTAGCCCTCTGCTGGGCACGAACATGGCCCTCGGAGTAGGTGAGAACATCCGGAGACCTCACCTGTTGCTCTGGACGCGCAAGGGGCTGCGGTGTCTGCTGCTGAGAGATCCCAAGTGGTGCTCCTCCTAGCTGTGAATACCCCAAGACATCGGGGTCACCTTGCGCGGCAGGCTCTTCTGGAGTCAAGCTGTTGAGGTCGTCTAAGGTGAAGGCCTCGTTATCTGGTCGAAAGGAGGAAGAAGAAGGTCCGGCGCCCGCATCCGGGTAGAATCCTACGCATAAAATGTGGATGTTAGCGTACGCCCGTGTATTTCGTCATAACATGTAGAAACCGAAATACAAAACATAAACTAACATGTATAGACCGGTATCTGTGGCCCCTGTACCATCCCTAGATATGGTCCGCCAACTAGTGCTGTCCCTCTAAACATTTCAGTATGGCCGAACGCAGTAGCTGGATCGTATCTTGTATGTGATATTAGTAAATATGTAGCAACACTTGATCTAATTTTAAAGAGATATGTACGTTAGCTGCACTTGGGAAGAACTGCGACGTCGGCCCGTGCACGGTCGACGGACACGGGAACGACGACGAGGCCTGGGACGACCCGTGGCTGTCTTCGTACTGCACACGGCTTCCCAAGTTGTGCACTACCTGACGCTACTGATCACGCTGCCTCGATCATGCCTCTGTCTGCTCAAACTGGGTCATTGGGGATCCGGCACGTACCCTCGTCAGGTAATTCGAGCAGTCCGTCTCCATCATATTGCAAAGGCGAAACTGCATCCATTCAGTAAAGATACAGTTAGAAACATATGAATTATCTTACGAATATGAATATATATATATATATATATATATATATATATATATATATATATATATATATATATATATATATATATATATATATATGCAAATATGATCAAGAGACTCACCGCGCCAGCTAGTGCCTCCACGTGGTGCCGGGCATAGCCATCCTGAGGCCTCGCCTGGTGTGGCTGCGGGTGAGTGTCAACATAAACAAGACGAGCCCGAGTTCGGGGTAACGCTCTCTGAAATACTTCATGCACCCATACATGATGAACTCAACAATTCCCACAAGAGAAAAGGCACGACAAGAACGCATAACCATATTAAAACACTCTGCATGGTTCGTTGTCTGAATACCATACCGTATTCCGTTGGTATCATAAAGGAATGACCATTTCTCCTTAGGTGCACCTTGAATCCAGTGTGAAAATGGCTTCTCAATTGAATCCCTAGCCTCTGCAGCCTGACTCATGCCTGCTCCTGATGCCCTTATCTTCACTAACTCTGCAGTCAACTGATCAAGCATCTGCCATAATGCATTGAATTTTCTCTGTTGATTTTGGGTGCACAACCTCTTAAACAGGTCTTAAGATCCTTGTTCTTAAAGTGGTCATAAAAGTTTGCACCCATATGCCTAATGCACCACCTGTTTTTGGATATCGGGCCACAATGGAGGCGTTGTCGCAGTTCCACGTTGCAATTTCAGTATTGATTGCAGCAGACCTGCATGCCTATCACTAATAAGGCACACATCTAGACGTGCAGCAACAACATGAATCTTCACTCGTTCAAGGGACCAATACCAACTGTCTATGTTCTCATTCTCAACAAATGCAAATGCGAGCGGAACTATTTGGTTGTTGCAATCTACACCGATTACGGTGAGTATCTGACCTTTATACCTTCCAGTCAAAAATGTGCAATCAATACAGATCACCAGAAGACAAAACTGAAATGCTCTAACACAAGCACCTATGCAAAAGAAGGCTCGTTGCATAATTCTTTGTCCCCTAGTCACGGCTGGTACGAGGTATGTGTTATAAAAGCTTCCAAGATTTCTAGCAGCAACCTGGGATAACATACGGGGTAGGTTATCATATGATGCCTCGTATGTGCCGAACCGCATCTCGAACACCCTTTGTTTAGCCCGCCATGCCTTCAAATAACTGATGGTGTACTGGTAAGTCTGCTCAATGTGTCGAACAATCATTTTTGGCTCATAATTTAGGTTGTCCATAATAAACCCATATATTTGCTTTGCAACAAAGTCGCATGATATATTGCGATGCGAGGGAAGAACTTCTAACAGCAAACAAGTGTGCTCTGTCACAATTAAACATTTCCAGTTTGACTTCCATTTTCCCTTGAATGCATGTACTCGCCATGGACATCCATCATTCACACACTTCACCTCATATTCTTTACTGCCAGACTTTACGACTCTGAATTCTGGTTGTCTCAAGTTGACTCGAGCAGCGGCAAAGGTTTGGGCTCGGCGTACAAGGGCGCCCTCCACACTCATCCCCAATTGTAAATTCCTAATTATGCCTTTTGATTTCTTGGAAGAGTCTCGTGATCTGTCCTCTCAGGAACATGATGTCCGCAACCGCTGCCACGACTGCCTCGCACAGGCAGTCAGCGAACGCGCGGCATACTGGAAGCAGCGAGGCAAGCAGCGGGCGATCAAAGAAGGTGACTCCAACACCCAATTCTTTCACGCACACGCCACACTGCGTTTGCGCCGGAACATGATCAAGGTTGTCGAGGTGGACGGTGTGCGCGTCAACTCTCACGACGGCAAGGTGGCTGGACTCACCTCACACTATAAGGCGATCCTAGGCGAGCCGGACTCGAGCTCCTTCGCCTTCGATCTTGGGGCCCTCTACAGTGGGCGGAGGCTCGCTAGTGCTGCCCAGTCGGCTGATTTCTCTGCTGATGAGGCACTTGCGGCGGTTCGGTCCATGAACAAATGCAGCGCTCCGGGTCCGGATGGTTTTGGGCCAAGTTTCTATGCTACGACCTGGGACTCCATCAAAGCTGATGTCATGCGTTTCCTGCACTCGTTCCACACTGGGTCTGTTCAGCTCGACAGGATTAATCGATCATACATGGTTCTCCTCCCCAAGAAGCCTGGTGCTGTCTCTGTTGATGCCTTCAGGCCGATATGCTTCCAAAATTGCAGTGTGAAGATCGCGGCCAAGTTGCTCACCACTCGTCTGCAGAAAGAAATCCCAAGGCTCATTGACAAGGATCAAACTGGTTTCCTCAAAGGCAGGACAATTGCTGAGAATTTCGTATATGCAGCTGAAATGCTTCAACAATGTCACAAGAGAAAGGTTCCTACTCTGGTCGTCAAGCTGGACTTTGCCAAAGCGTTTGATACCGTTAACTGGGACTGTCTAATGAAGGTTCTGACAGCACGAGGTTTTCCTGCCCAATGGTGTTCCTGGGTCCGTATGCTCCTTGAGACCTCACGCACTGCTGTGCTTGTCAATGGCTGTCCTGGACCATGGATCACTTGCAAACGTGGGCTGCGTCAGGGGGACCCGATGTCGCCGTACCTGTTCTTGCTTGTGACCGATGTTCTGCAAGCTCTCATCAAGCAGGACGCCTCCGTCCGCCACCCGCTTGACCATTCGGCGACGTGCTCCGTCCTCCAGTATGCCGACGACACCCTTCTTCTATTGCGTGGGGAAGTCGAGGACGTGCAACACCTGAAGCGCCTTTTGGATCAGTTCTCTGCTGCAACCGGGCTCCTGATCAATTATCACAAGAGCACTGCGGTGCCCCTGCATATGGATGCGCGAGCATTACCACAGTGTATTGCTACTCTTGGGTGCCGGCAGGAAGGTTTCCCACAAACATACCTCGGGCTGCCTCTCTCGTGTGAGAAGCTCAAACTCACTGCTTTTGACCCGTACATCTGCAAGACTGATCGTTACCTGGCGAGCTGGCAAGCTTCCTTTCTCAATCCGATGGGCAGGACTGTGTTGATCAATGCTGTGCTTGATGGGCATCTCTCATATATTATGATGTCAGTTGCGCTACCACCTGGGGTGATTGCCAAGATTGACAAGCGCCGGCGAGGCTTCCTCTGGACGGGGGATGGAGAATCAACTGGTGCCAACTGCCTGATTGCCTGGGATCGTGTGCGACAATGCCGTTCAAACGGTGGACTGGGGATCAGAGACCTTGCAGTTCAAAATATTTGCTTGCTTCTGAAGCTTCTGCACAGGATGCACGTTGGGGAACAGTCGTCATGGGCGGCCTGGGTTCGGCAGCACACCTGTTTGGCCACCCTCTCCGGTGATCTGCAAGGCCCTCACTGGGAATCCCTTCGTAGCCTCCTGCCCCTATACCAAGCCATCACAACTGTGACGGTGGGAGATGGACAGACCACCTCGTTTTGGCAAGATGTCTGGCTGAATGATGAGTGTTTATCTGATCGATTCCCGGCTCTACACAGCCACTGCAAACGGGGGGATAAGTCGGTTGCTGCAACTCTCAGCGATGGTCTGCGAAACCAGCTCGTCTCTCGGTTAACTGCTGAAGCCGCTGAGGAGCTCGCGGTCCTTGAAAATATACTGTCAGATGTTGCTCTCTCTGATGCTAGGGACACAAGGCACTCTCCGTTTGCTGATTAGGATGGGAAACTACACACTGCCGATCTTTATGCATTGCTCAAAGGAGTGGGCGCCTCTTCAGGCTCACCTGTGAATCATTTCTGGGGCAGCTGTGCCCCACCCCGGGTGCAATTCTTTGCCTGGCTCTTGGTCCATGAATGGATTCAGTGCAAAGCCAACCTGGCTCGTCGGAAGATCCTGCCGGATGACACCTGTGAGCTGTGTGGTCGATGCCCAGAAATGGTTGTTCACCTGCTCTTCTTCTGCGACTTCGCTGCCTCCTTCTGGCGTGCTCTGGGATTCGACATACCTGCTGATATGGAGGCCAAGAACATCAGTGATCTCCCCCGGCACATTGTAAAATGCACTACGACACCTTTATCCTAGTTTGTTGTTGGAGCTTGTGGAAACGCAGAAACAGCATTACGTTCCGCCAGGAGACGATGACTTTGCGCCAAACACTGCAGGAGTGCAAACGTGAAGCGAAAGCATGGAGCTGTCGCCTTCTATGTACTGATCAAAGTCTTGGTGACCATTGGTGTAATCTTTTTTCTTTGGCAATGTAACTTAAACAAAACATTGTACTACATCTGGTCATTCTAGGGCCACCATGGAAAAATATAAATACCAGGTGGGGGACTCTCTCCCCCTCCGTTGACCCCTAAAAAAAACAAAGCTGAACACACAGGCACAGTTGTCGAGCCAAGACGTAGCCACCAACCGCAAGGCTCAACACTCCGGTAAGAAGCACGAAGGATCTTCAGACACAAAACAGCAGCTGAAACAGCAAGGCTGACAGCCAGTGCGCTGATCGAAGGTCTTCCATCAAGCTCAGCTCTCTCCTTGCTAGGTCGGGGTTTCCTTTCTGCAAGCAAGGTCCTTGGTCTCGCTCTTGCACTGTTGGTTCGGGTTGCCAGGCAGAAGCAAGCATTGCCCCTTGAGGCCTTGACAGCCGAGAACCAAGACCTGACTGTCGACGGAAACCACACGTCGCATTCAGGGGAGGATCCAGGCAGCTCTAGGAAGGACGAATCGACACCGCACGCCGGTCAGCGGAGAGACTCTCGGTAGGAGGAGGCCGGAGCTTCCCGGGACGCGCGGGGTCGGCGTCGGCGCTCTCCTCGTCGGTCGCGCGGTTTCTCGCCTAGCCCCGGCGACGGGGCGCGCGGTGGCAAATTGGCAAGCAAGAAACCGGCCGGCGGCGACCCAGCCGGCCGGGCAGCACCGTACCCAGGGTTGTGTCCAGCCCCCTGCCGCGACGAAACGGGTGCGTGCGGTAACGCGAATGCGGATGCCGTTCGCGGAGGAGCAGGGCGCCATCCGTCGTCGCGTCGTGCCGTGCCGGCGGCTCGTCTGCTTCGTCCGTGGCCGACTCGCCTCGCCCGCCGCCGAGCTCCGGCGGTTGCAGAACAGGCGCGCCTCCGACGCAACCACCGAACGATCCGCGCGCGCGCCGAGGAAGCATCACGGAACTGGCCGTTCGCGCTCAGCAGACGGCTGGGATGGAGGCGGAGCCCGGAGCCGGCCGGCCGGGGATGCGCGCGGCGCGATCGGCGGCGCCGCTGTCCTCGTCGGTCGCGCGGCTTCTTATCCAGCGTCGGCCTCGCCGCGGCGACGCGCGCCACCCAGCAGCCCGCATGCCAGCAGCGTCCCCGACCAGCTAGGGGGCGGACGGTATTCGATTCACCGTCCGGGAATTTTTTTTAATACAATTTTTTACTCAAATTACACATTAATATTTTGGATTTTAGAATTTTCAAAAATAGGTTACTATCGTCTACCCGACGAAATTACTTATTTTCGTCTACCTAGTAGACGAAATATGGGGCCCACCGTATTTCGTCCCAACTTAAGTATTTACTCGGACGAAAACATATTTCGCCGACTGGTTGGATGAAATCTTCCAAATTTCGTCTCACTGGTGGACGAAATGAAATTTCGTCGGCCCGTTAGACGAATCTCTATACACGATCCCTGGCCAATTCCGAGCCGTCTCATTGGGCCACAGCATCACGCAACATCTCAGTCGTCCATCCGGCAACGAACGGCCATTGGAGCGGGAGGAGGGGTCGCGCGCTGCCACCCACCGGCCGGCTGCCGCCCCCAACGACTTCGCACGGCCGAGGCTCCCCCGCGACCGGCTCCTCGCGGCGGCCGGCGAGGGCAGTAAGCACAGCACGCTCGCCACTGCCTCCGCGCCAGGCCATGGAGGGAAGTGGAAGAGGTCGGGCCACCAGCGCACCACGGATGGGAGGAAGCAGGGGCCAGCTCGCCGCCGCACCACGAAGAGCAGGGGTAGGTGGGCCGGCCGTCGTCCGCTGCGGGGCCAAGGGCCGCGCACTTGCGTTTACCGCAAGCGCCGCCGCCAGCCGCACAGGGGGAGGGTCGCGCCCCGCCACCGGCCGGCCCCTGGCCACCTGCTGCCGCGGGGGAAGGGGGAGGGGAGGGACCGGCCTGCCACCACGCCACGGAGGGGAGGACAAGGACGTAGCACTGGCCTCGACCTCCAGCCTACTGCCGCCTCCGCCGACATCGCCGCCGCCGCGGCCTCCTGGCTTCTGTCCTCCACAGATCTGCTCGCAGGATCGTCGGACCCAGGGCCGCCTGCAACCCCGGCTCCATGGAACTTGCCTCGGGATCCTGCAGCCTTGGAACACACCGACGCAGGACCAGATCGATGGGTGCCTGAGTTCTGGATCGATGGGAAGCTAGAGGGAGCAGATGGGGAAAAGGAAGTGCGGTGCGGTGGATAAGAACAGATTCTGGATGGTTCAGGAGGCGACTGTAAAAAAGATGCGAACCATTTTTTAACTCTGATGACCTGATAACGTGAGCCATGTCCAGTGGACCACAGGACTTGTGCGTGGCTTCCGGCTCCCATGGGCAACAATAATTCAAATTAGTATGTGCACACTAGCTTTCAGTGATTTTTAGTGAATTTTTAGCTACTTTATGCATTAATGGGTACTATGCTAATTGATGTAGGCTAGAATTACATTCTTTCGTGGATAATTTTTAAACTCTAAAATTGCATTCTTTCATGGATGGAGAAAGTAGATAGAAAGCTCCTTCGGTAATATGTAGACAAACAAAGGACACGTCAACTCCAAACCTTCCCGTGATATCAGGCCTCGAGGCTCCTTTGATTTTTATTCTTGCCATGCGCCCATGCCCATATTTGGCAATATGCCGCTAGCTATTTAAAATATCTGCGGTTGTTTAAAAAGCAAATAAATCAGTAGCTACTTACCAACAGATTAAAAGATTACTGAAATGCGTAAATTGCTATAAGCTCTTATACTGTTAGACAACATAGGTATGATGTTAACCTAATACAATTTATCAACACTGAACTGAAAAAAAGTACCTAATAAAGGTGACACTTTGTCTAAACAGAGTTAACATAGGTATGATGCCCCCGAGGCCAAGAGGGCAGGGAGCCCAGGGAGAAGCCCATGGGCGCAGGTCAATCTGCTAATGGTGTGAGAACCGCACCATACCCAAACCAAATTGTTTCTTTTTCTACTCACCAATCAAATCTCACCGGACCAAACTACATATCTCAAAAACCAAACCAAACCAAACCGATGTAGCGGTCTTTTTGAACCAAAACCAAACTAAACCGTAAACATTAGCTGGTTTGCACCGGAGAAATGATCGTGGTGCTGGTTGCTGCTCCTCGGTTCTCTCATCCTATTTCCTGGTATAACATCACGTTCCTCAAGAACCTGCGGGACCCACTCCTCCGCGAGTGGACCAGGCCCAGCCCAGCTACAACCCCATCGTCCCTCTCACCACCGACACGTCGAACTCCTTCCGGGACCACACCACCACGTGGCTCGGCTGCGATGGCCTGTGGAGGTTCTTACAACCGAGCACCACGTGAGTTCTGACCTTCAGCTCGCTAAAGCCCAGTAAAGCCCAGACCAAACCGATCTAAACCAAATTTTCTAGCAAACCAAACCCAACCGAACTATTTAAAAAATCTCCCCATTTCCCACCAAACTAATAGCATACCAAGTGAAGCCCAAACCGTTGGAACCGATTCCGCCCCCAGACCATTAGCAGGTTGAGGCGCAGGCGCCCTGCTGCTCTACTCGCTGCTGGCTACTTTGAGAGGGAAAAGAAAATAAGGTGGAGACTGAGGTGTGAGAGAGCAGATGAGATAGGGATGAGGACGACGAGTTGCTGTGTGGCTGGGAGAGAGAGACGGACTGACGGGGCTGCTGCGGTGTGCAACGGAATGGGCAACGGCATGGCCGAAAAGCTGGACATCCCCGTGATCTGTCACCGGTGTGCCAAAGCCTGCTCCAACCGTGCTTTGGTGCACAATTTGTGAAACAGTACTGCTCGTGGATTCAGTGAATTTAGCCAGGGTGGTCAACATGAGACAACAAGCTTTGACCAGCTAATTAACTTGAACAAAACGTGCATTAGTTGAAGTATCATGTGGCTGGTTCAAAGAGCTACAAAGACGATGCAATCAAAAAATTATTAAGAACATTAAGCATGCATCATTAATACAAATATTGTTGTTTACGGATGATTAGCTCCCAATGTACATATAAGCTCCCAATGCACATACTTAACATCATATTACCGCAAGCAAGCCATTGGAGGTCCCCACCATGGTTCATCCAAATTATATGTATCCGCAAGATTATTTTTTGGTTTCGATATGCATAAGCAAACCATTTTCATTGGAAACAATTCTATAATAAATTCCTTACGAACCTTCATAATAAATGGAATATACCTAATCATGATCAAACAAATATTGCTAATCGTGATCAAAGAAATATTGATCTACAGCCTCAGCGCCGGCGACCAAACAAGGGACGGGGATAGGGTCAGGCTGATCCGGGCCACCAATAATTTGCGTTCATTATTGCTCCAACAATCCACCCCTGAGGGTTACATTTTGTTAAAATTTATCAAGATATGATCAATTAGTTGTTTTTATCACTGTTCTAGCCTCAAACAAATAGTAGTAAGTCGACTACCATTCTTAGTTCTTTAACTTGATTTAATTAGTTATCTCACCGGATAATGTTGGGTTATATATATTATGTATGTATTGCATTCTTGTACCTATCTGCGTGCATTGTCCTTCCTTGATTTGTTTATCCATGTACTTGTCACATGTTAATCAGTTAATTACTTAACTTGACTAGATGCTTAGCTCTACTTAGAATACTCATCTGGCCTACTAGAAAGAACAGCTGGAGTATCACATTTACCGGTTACCCTTGATCGCACTGGTCTGGTTTGGTGGTTAGTGAAGTGGTAGTACCGAGATTCGAGCAGAATGGTCGGGCCTAGAGAATGAAGTCACATGGGCATAGTCCGCTTGGATCGATTAAGGACCGAGTTAATGCCATCGGCCTTGAGCACCTTTATGTGCTACCACATATCCAATATAATGGTACGGATGAGCCAATTACCTTCTTTGACTTGATCATTGATGTGCAGTCCTAGATATGTGGCTAAAGGCTATGCAGAGAGGCTTAGAGGTGTCCCCCCGGGTGGACCTATGTGTAGAAAAGTTTAGAGATGGCCCCGGTGGAAACTAAGTCTCTACTCGTAAGCTAGGTGTAAAAATTTCAATGATCGAGCCATGTTGGGAACGGTTGACGCGAGTACCCCCTTATCCAACTTTGGACAGTTGGGTGAGTCGCATAGTCCTTGCGTCGTGTGGGTAAAGTAGTACACCCTTGCAAGGTTATAATCAATTCGAATTGCCGCGCTCTCGGATATGAGCAAGCTCTTGGTTTGTCGAATTTTTCATAGAGAGTTTCGGTATTGTTGGCTTTGGATTCATGTCATATCGAGGATCTATTATATATTATGTTACTCTCTTAATCAACTAAAATTGTTTGGGGGTTGGGTAAGATTAATTAAATTTGCTAGGTGATAGTCTAGACAGCTCATGCTTATGCAATAATTACCTAACCCTAAAGTCTTTACTTGAGCCTTTGCATGATCCTTGTTTATTTAATCGCGTAAGTCTTGCGAGTATCTTTGTACTCAGGGTGCTTCTAACCCTAGTTGCAGGTGAACCGGAAGTGGTGTTCGGCCACTTCTACCCTGCCGATCCTGGTGCGGGGGAGGAGTAGGTCGTTGAGGCTATGGTGGTGTCCTTGAGCAAGACATCATTATCTTAGGTATGTTTTTATCGTAGCCGAACTCCGTGAGAGCATGTACATGCAATAAACTCTAGGTTTCCGTTTAATATGACTTTCGTGAGCCCAAGGCTTGTAATGGAAGTTAGCGGAACCCTCCTATATCAAACTTGTAATTTTAAGTGTGCAAAATTGCTCTTTGTGGATCATCAGCAATGTACGTGCTTGTGTAATGGTACGTGTGCTTAATCCTGAGCATGTGGCAAACACATACCGGGACTACCGAGTTTGTTCTCGTTCTAGGTGAATTGTGTTGGTTAAATGCCTCTAAGGTGTGGATTAGCACGTGGTTTGTCGAGAGACGGACACGTGTTAGCCCTCATCTTGATGTGATTCTTGAGATGAATTGGTTGGGTAAGCATGATGGAGTTATCAAATATGGGCCCCGCACCATCGATCTTTTGTATCGCTTCGGGAATAGAGTTCTACTCTCTTTTGCCAAGATGGAATCTTGTTTATATGCTTTACCGAGTACTAAAGTTACTGCTTTGGAAGATATTCCCGTGGTGTGTGAGTATCTAGATGTCTTTCCGGAAGAATTACCGAGTATGCCTCCTGATCGTGAGGTGGAATTTATTATAGAGCTCATGCCCGGGACTGCTCCTATCTCTAAACAGCCTTACCGAATGCCTCCCAATGAGTTGAAGGAATTGAAGAAAAAACTCAAGACTTTATTGGACAAGGGTTTTATTCGTCCGAACTCCTCTCCTTGGGGATGCCCGGCTCTTTTTGTAAATAAGAAAGATGATAGTTTGCGGATGTGTGTTGATTACCGTCCGTTAAACGAAGTCATTGTCAAGAACAAATATCCTCTTCCTCGGATTGATATCTTATTTGAACAACTCTCGAGAGCTCGATATTTCTCCAAGATTGATTTAAGGTTAGGTTATCATCAAATCAAGATCCGAAAAGAAGATATTCCAAAAATGACTTTTTCTACTAGATATGGTCTCTATGAATTCACTGTTATGTCTTTCGGCCTCACCAATGCACCGGTTTATTTCATGTATCTGATGAATAGCATCTTCATGGAGGAACTTGATGTCTTTGTGATCATCTTTATTGATGATATTCTCATTTACTCCAAGACCCAAAAAGATCATGCTCGTCACATTCATATTGTCCTTCAAAAACTTAGAGAACATCGTCTTTATGCCAAGTTTAGCAAATGTGAATTTTGGCTTGAAGAAGTATCTTTTCTTGGTCATATCCTCTCCAAGGATGGTATTGTTGTAGATCTTAGTAAGGTGCAAGATGTTCTTGATTGGAAGCAACCTTAGAATGTCCATGAGATTCGGAGTTTTCTGGGACTTGCGGGATATTACCGCCGGTTCATAGAGAACTTTTCTAAAATTGCGAAGCCTATGACCGAGTTACTGAAGAATGAGATCAAGTTTGAGTGGTCCCCAGCCTGTGAAGAAGCCTTTCAAACCCTTAAGGATCGTCTCATTACCGCTCCTGTTCTTGCTCAGCCAAATATTTCCAAGAGCTTTGATGTTTATTGTGATGCTTCTTGCATCGGTCTGGGTTGTGTCCTTATGCAAGAAGACCGAATAGTGGCCTTTGCTTCTCGACAACTCAAGCGACATGAAGAAAATTATCCTACCCATGATTTAGAGCTTGCGGCTGTTGTCCATGCTGTCAAAATATGGCATCACTATCTGCTTGGCAATCATTGCAACATCTATACTGATCACAAGAGTCTCAAGTACATTTTCACTCAATCTGATCTCAACATGAGGCAACGTCGATGGCTTGAACTGATCAAGGATTATGATCTTGAAGTGCATTATCATCCTGATAAGGCAAATGTCGTCGCTGATGCACTAAGCCGGAAGGCTCGATGTAATTGTTTGACCATAGCCCCTACTTTGCATACTCTCTGTGATGATCTCCGAAAACTCGGAATTTCTATGGTAAAGAAAGGCTATCTTTCTACTCTCACGGTTAAATCCGACCTTTATGATCAAATTAAGGAAGCCCAAATGAAGAATAAGGGTATGACTCGAATTCGGGAATTAATGAAGGAAGGCAAAGCTCGGTGTTTCTCTACGGATGATCAAGGAGTTCTATTATTTGGGAAGCGAATTGTGGTGCCAAAGGATCATAACATCAGGCAAATTATCTTTGATGAAGCCCACAATTCTCAATTTTCCATTCACCCAGGTAGTATTAAAATGTATCAAGATCTCAAGCAAAGATTTTGGTGGACTCGCATGAAGCGAGAAATTGCTCGGTACGTCTCTGAGTGTGATGTTTGCCAAAGGGTTAAGGCTGAACATCTCAAACCTGTCGGTACCCTTCGGGCCTATCCCATCATGGAAGTGGGAAGAAATCGGAATGGATTTTATCACCGGGTTACCCAGGTCTTCCCAAGGATATGATTCTATATGGGTAATTGTGGATCGTTTGACAAAATCAGCTCATTTCCTTCCGGTTAAGACTACTTATCATGCCAAGTAATATGCGGAGTTGTATCTCACTTGCATTGTCTGTCTTCATGGTGTTCCTAAGAAAATTGTCTCGGATCGCGGCCCTCAAGTTGTTGCTCACTTTTGGAGAAGTCTGCATGAAGCCATGGGAACCGATCTCACTTATAGTACTGCTTATCATCCTCAAACCGACGGTCAAGCCGAGAGAGTCAATTAAATCTTAGAAGACATGCTACTAGCCTGTGCTCTCATATATGAAAAGAAATGAGTTACTTGCTTGCCAATTGCAGAATTCTCCTACAATAATAGTTATCAAGCAAGTATCAAAATGTCTCCTTTTGAAGCCCTCTATGGAAAACGGTGCAGAACTCCTATTAATTGGTCTGAATCTGGAGAAAGACCTTTCTTTGGCCCTGACATGGTAAAAGATGCCGAAGAACAAGTCAGAATTATCCGTGAGAATTTTCGCATTGCTCAATCTCGTCAAAAGATTTATGCTGATCGTCGCCGCCAAGAACTCCATCTTAAGATTGGCGATTATGTCTATCTCAAGGTTTCTCCATTCAAAGGTACTCGACGTTTCCAAGTAAGAGGAAAATTAGCACCACGCTATGTGGGACCTTTTCGAATTATCAAGAAAGTTGGAGCCGTGGCTTATCAATTGGAACTTCCTTAATCACTTTCTGCCGTGCACAACGTCTTCCATATCTCTCAATTGAAGCAGTGTCAACGTGTTCCAACTGACACCGTCGACCTTGAGTCACTTGACCTTCAACCGGATCTTACCTACGAAGAACACCCAATTGCCATTCTTGACCGAGATGAAAGAAAGGTGAAGCGTAACATGGTGAAGTTTATAAAGGTTCAATGGAGCAATCATTCCAAAGATGAAGCCACGTGGGAGCGTGAAGATCAGATACGTCAAGAATACCCTGAATTCTTCTCTAATGAGTAAGTTCTATCTCTACCACACCCATGCCTTAGTACATTATCTCCTAGATCTTTATCTCGTCTAGGTTGGAGTTTTATCCTTTCATCTCTGTCTATCTAAATCTCGGGACGAGATTTCTTTAAGGGGGTAGATTGTAACATCCCGGGTTGAAAAATTGAAATTCCGAAAGCTCTGGGTTCAAAAACCGGAACCTCCGACTTACTCTGCTCCGGCGGGCAGAGCACGAATCACGGCGCGCCGTACGTCGCCACCGCCGCCGGCCATCCTCATGCCATGCGCCAGCCATCCTCATTCCGTGCACGTCCTTATCCCCTGTGGAGCTGCCGTGTTCTTCTTTTCATTCTCTTCTTCCTCGAGCTCAAGCCGAGCTGAGCCGCCCCGTCGCTGCTCCGGCCATCTCCGGCCGCCGTTCGTCAATTCCTCCCACCAGTATCTACCGAGCCTCGTCCTCCACCCATCCACGAGCCCATTTGAGCTGTTCCCCGACCGAAATCGATTCCCCATAGCCGCCACCGCTTGAAACTCTGCCTCACGTGTCGAGCTCCATTCTCCGGCCTTTCTCCGCACGACCTGAGCTCGGGGTAAGCATCACGGCATCCTCCTTGACCTTTCCAGCCGTTCCTTCTTCCATTTCGGACGTCGCGCGCATGCCATGGCAAAGACCGGCTGAAACCGGAACTTCCGGTTTTCGCCTGACAAGTGCCTGAAACCGGAACCTCCGGTTTGAAATTTCGGAACCTCCAGTTTTGTCAGGGTTGCATATCCAAAATGTTATCTCATGTATATCTTTTTACGCATATCATTTCATGCAATTTATTTTATGCACAATCGTAGCATTGCACTAACGCATGCATTTCATTCATGCATTATAGTGACTGAACCATCGAAGGACGAACCCGTGGAGCCCACTGAGTTCGTTGAGCCTGGAGTCTAGTTCGTGGTCGAGCCTGAAGCTAATCAAGGCAAGCAGCTAAGCATAATTCCTTGCACCTATCTAATTTGACTAGCTTAGTTATCTCACTTGGGTAATGTTGGGTTATATATATTATGTATGTATTGCATTCTTGTACCTACTTTGATGCACTATCCTTTCTTGAATTGTTTAACCGTGGCCTTGCCACATGTTAGTCAGATAATCACTTAACTTGACTAGATGCTGAGCTATGCTTAGAATAATCTTTGCGCTTACTAAAAAGGATAGTTTGGAGTATGACACTTACCGGTTACCCTTGATCGCACTGATTCGGTTTAGTGGTAAGGGTTTGGTAGTATCGAGATTTGAGCGGAATGGTAGGGCCTAGAGAATGAAGTCACATGGGCATAGTCCGCTTGAATCGATTAAGGACCGAGTGGATGCCATCGGCCTTGAGCACCTTTTCGTGTTACCACATATCCAATATAATGGTACGGATGAGCCAATTACCTTCTTTGACTTGATCATTGATGTGCAGTCCTAGATACGTGGCTACGGGCTATGCAGAGAGGCTTAGTGTGTCCCTAGGTGGACCTATGTGTAGAAAAGTTTAGAGATGTCTCTGGTGGAACTAAGTCTCTACTCGTAAGCTAGGTGTGAGGTTCAATGATCGAGCTTTGTTGGGAACGGTTGACGCGATTACCCCCTTATCCAACTTTAGCCGGTTGGGTGAGTCGTATGGTCCTTGCATCGTGTGGGTAAAGTAGTACACCCTTGCAAGGTTATGTATTGCATTCTTGTACCTACTTTGATGCACTATCCTTTCTTGAATTGTTTAACCATGGCCTTGCCACATGTTAGTCAGATAATCACTTAACTTGACTAGATGCTGAGCTATGCTTAGAATAATCTTTGCGCTTACTAAAAAGGATAGTTTGGAGTATGACACTTACCGGTTACCCTTGATCGCACTGATTCGGTTTAGTGGTAAGGGTTTGGTAGTATCGAGATTTGAGCGGAATGGTAGGGCCTAGAGAATGAAGTCACATGGGCATAGTCCGCTTGAATCGATTAAGGACCGAGTGGATGCCATCGGCCTTGAGCACCTTTCCGTGTTACCACATATCCAATATAATGGTACGGATGAGCCAATTACCTTCTTTGACTTGATCATTGATGTGCAGTCCTAGATACGTGGCTACGGGCTATGCAGAGAGGCTTAGTGTGTCCCTAGGTGGACCTATGTGTAGAAAAGTTTAGAGATGTCTCTGGTGGAACTAAGTCTCTACTCGTAAGCTAGGTGTGAGGTTCAATGATCGAGCTTTGTTGGGAACGGTTGACGCGATTACCCCCTTATCCAACTTTAGCCGGTTGGGTGAGTCGTATGGTCCTTGCATCGTGTGGGTAAAGTAGTACACCCTTGCAAGGTTATGTATTGCATTCTTGTACCTACTTTGATGCACTATCCTTTCTTGAATTGTTTAACCATGGCCTTGCCACATGTTAGTCAGATAATCACTTAACTTGACTAGATGCTGAGCTATGCTTAGAATAATCTTTGCGCTTACTAAAAAGGATAGTTTGGAGTATGACACTTACCGGTTACCCTTGATCGCACTGATTCGGTTTAGTGGTAAGGGTTTGGTAGTATCGAGATTTGAGCGGAATGGTAGGGCCTAGAGAATGAAGTCACATGGGCATAGTCCGCTTGAATCGATTAAGGACCGAGTGGATGCCATCGGCCTTGAGCACCTTTCCGTGTTACCACATATCCAATATAATGGTACGGATGAGCCAATTACCTTCTTTGACTTGATCATTGATGTGCAGTCCTAGATACGTGGCTACGGGCTATGCAGAGAGGCTTAGTGTGTCCCTAGGTGGACCTATGTGTAGAAAAGTTTAGAGATGTCTCTGGTGGAACTAAGTCTCTACTCGTAAGCTAGGTGTGAGGTTCAATGATCGAGCTTTGTTGGGAACGGTTGACGCGATTACCCCCTTATCCAACTTTAGCCGGTTGGGTGAGTCGTATGGTCCTTGCGTCGTGTGGGTAAAGTAGTACACCCTTGCAAGGTTATAATCAATTCGAATTGCCGCGCTCTCGGATATGAGCAAGCTCTTGGTTCGTCGAATTCTTCATAGAGAGTTTCGGTGTTGTTGGCTTTGAATTCATGTCATAGTGATGACCTTATGTTTATTATGTTACTCTTTTAATCAACTAAAATATCCTGGGGGTTGGACAAGATTAATTAAGTTTGCTAAGTGATAGTCTAGACAGCTCCTGCTTATGCAATAATTATTTAATCCTAAAGCCTTACTTGAGCCTTTGCATGATCCTTGTTTATTTAATCACGTAAGTCTTGCGGAGTACCTTTGTACTCAGGTTGCTTCTAAACTTAGTTGCAGGAGAACCAGAAGTGGTGTTCGGCCACTTCTACCCCGCCGATCCAGGTGCAGGGGAGGAGTAGGTCGTTGAGGCTGTGATGGTGTTCTTGAGCAAGGTACCATTATCTTTTAGTTTTTCTCGCAGCAAAACTCCGTGAGAGCTTGTAAATATAATAATCTTTAAGTTTCTGTATAACATGGCTTCCGTGAGCCCAAGGCTTAATGGAGATTTAGTTTGAACCTTCCTATGTTGAACTTGCAATATAAAGTTTTGAACTCTGGTAATGTAAAACTATTCTTTGTGGTTTATTGGCGATGTATTCGATTGTAAACGGTATGTGTATATACTGATTCTGGGCGTATGTTAGAGCACATACCGGGACTATCGGATTTAATATTATTTTAAACAAATGACGTGTCGGTTATTCGTGTCTCTAGATGTGAGATAACACGTGGCACGTTCTCTGGCAGACACGTGTTAACTCTCATATGAAAGATAATGACTGGCGGTTCGCTTAAAATAATATTAAATTAGGCGGTTCTCACACATCGCTCCCGGCTAGCACCAGGGTTTCTTTTGTAATAAATACTTCGGGTCGGGATGTCAGGTAGCCATGGCCAATAAGTATGTCCAGGAACCTAGAGCTAACATTAAGTTCCTATTACCAAAATGCACCAACAAACATAGGGTCCGTAATTCTGAAAGTTTGTGGACTGAAAATGGGTCTCGCTGAAATTACAAGTTTGAGAAATGTAGATGATCTACTTGTATTATTATCGCTCATAATTGTGAACAGTCAATTCATGCCTCATTATTCACTGGTAACTCACGAGTCATCACCTGTCACTGTCAAGTGTGCTTGTTCTTGTACAAACTCCAGTTCACGGTGCAATCATCAACGCAAGCTGCTGCAGCACCAGCATCAGTTGTCCCTGGCAAATTCAAATGCAAAGACACAAAAAGTTTATAGGCGAACACAAAATTGATCAAAGCAAGATTGCTGTGCAACAACAAGTGCCTTTTGCCGTCACCTGTCTCGGCCGCGCTGCAGATGGAGGAGAGGCAGATCTTGGAGCAGTCGCCAACACCGAATGCGGCGACGGGCACCTCGCGTAAGTTGACGGCGCAGGACTCCACGCACTTGATTGTGCAGAGCCACGCTGGGTTGCCCTCCCTGCAGCCAGGGTAGCAGCTGCCGAAGCACTCACAGAACCCTGTGAATCCGACTACCTGTGGCTGGCCTGAAACGGACAGCATGACGAGCATGCAGCCTAGAGTAGCAGCTGCAACTCTCTTCCCTTCCATTCGTCTTTCCTCCCTGCAGTACAGTCAGAGAATGTTCAAGAGGATCATTCATTTTGCAACAGCATCAATGTGTTGATGAAATCAAACGCAGGGAAAGTTGAAGTAGTAGGATGCTCACCAGTGATTGTTCCTTCAGAAATTGGGACTTGAGGTGTTCTTTCTGTTGCACATTTTGTGTGGTGACATTCAGATAATGACGTCCATTTATATGTACCACTGGTGCAAAGGCTTGGAATCTTGGTCTGATGCATTCTTCCACAAGCTTTCTAGAGATAGCTGTGCAGACTGAAAGAGAATGGAGCACAGCACAAGTATGCCCGATTCAGGCCAATTTCAGCTGGTTGGGCAAAATATTTTTTGTACTTGTATGGCAGCATACATTTGATCCCAAGTGATTCATGATGACTCAAAGTTGGAATGGACAACATAACCATGCATAGATTTAGGGTCATGAAGCTATTCATGACCAAGCAGGAAACTTTCTCCATGAATAGGATTCTGACAATATAGGAAAAGCTTGCGGAACGATAGTGGTTCAACACATTATCACAAAAAAAATGCATTGTGTTGGAAATGCACATTGGTTGGTTAAGTATCTGAACCCAAATAAGTAGCATGGGTAGGACAGTGGTTGGCACTGCAACACTCTGATATGAATTATTTCAGATGTTCAGTTGTGGAATTAGTCTGAAAATGGAGAATTAGGAAAAGTATGCCAGCTTCAGGAATTATGATTCAGGACAGCTTCAGCATGGGCAACAAAAGAAATATCAACTAGTATACTGCAGCAATTTGGAGGCAGCGAACACAGAATTTCACTATGTTCAGCAAACCAGAGCCCTGCTGTGATGCATCAGAACTAAGGACAATATGCAGATTTGCCAAAGTTGATACGAATTTGAATTGTATCAGAATATGATTGCGGGGTAACGTAATCAATACTTACCCATGGTAATAGTGTACAAAGACCGGTGAACCCGCGTAATTTGAGGCAAATGTTACAAGAGATGAAGAATCCACCATGCAGCCTCTGTTCATTTTAACATTGATTTCTCTATTACATGCCTATGCTGCTTGCATCTACAGTGAAATAAAATCCTCACTGGATACTGGTATCGGGGCATTAAAATTGCTAGCATCTTTCAAAGCAGTTTTAATACCTAAAAAACACACGTCAGGAAGTATTAAAACCAAAACAAGAGCAGGGTGGCATATATGATGCAGAATTTGTGATTTCCATGTCATCATGTTCAAGGTGTAGTGAGGATTTGGTGAAATATTACTTGACTTTGGTAAAGACTGAAAGCCCAACATTATTTATTGTTAGTCAACATAGTAAAATAATTTCTAAGTAAATTCTCTTCCCTGCAATTTCCATAAATTTTTTTAAAGGAATAATGCCCAAGCATTTAAAATGTGGGAGATTATATTGACAAAGAGGATTTTGACCAGTCATCTTGCATGGAATTATCCTCCTCGCTATACATCGTCCCTCTTGTGGTGGGCAGTTGATGTATACAGAAACCTTGCACAAATATTGCATTTATGATTGAAAAATGTTACAGCACAAAGAAAGCAAAACAATTAGAAGTGTGCTGACTGTAGAGGGGAGAGAGAGAGAAAAGTTCTAATCATTTCCAAATAACTGAAAAGATATGTCTTATGCACAGTTGCACTCATTACCAACAATCCAACCAAGGTCACAACGTGGATGCTATGATAGGAAAACAATCATCAGGGGACATCTTGTAGCACATCAATCAGAAGAACATAAAAATCAAGGGCTTGTTGTTGGAGCTTGTATGAGGGGAAAACATATCAAAACCTATTATACTGCTAACAGTGGGGAAATGCACAAGCTTAAATTATAGGAATCACCTCAAGGATCAAGAGGTCCAGACTCCAGATCATATATTTTATCACCATGAGTGCAGGTATCTTCACAAATAATCAACAAAATGCAGAGACTTAAGTGCTACCAGTTAATTTGAAAGCAAATTCTGCTATAAAGCTAACTTGGACCGCACAAAATGTAATTTTACCAGGAGATAAAACACTTAACTGCACCAGCACAACGGAATTTCCTAGAGAAAAAAAATGTGACGACAAAACAAAGCAAGTAAATTGGAGCATGAGACATGAATAATCACTTCACCAAATTAACATGTCCCATTTAGATGTATCAGCACTGCTGACAATTTGATACATGTAACACAAAACTCATTTCTTGATCTCCTTGAGAAAATGATACTTTTCAGGCAGGGACTTTGCATGGTGCTGATATTCCTCCCTCGAGAAAACTGATATTAGCAAGGAAGTAGTGGCCGCCTCAAGTGAGAAGTTCATCTCATCAATTTTGGAGAGGTAAGCCCCAGCCCTCATTATATCACCTCTATGCAAAAGCCTCCTAACAAGAGAATTTAGCATAAATGAGTCTGGAATGCATCCACTCTTTTCCATTGCTGAAAACAGATTGTCAGACTCTTCTAGCAACCCTTCTTTTATGAGATTTTGTATCATTAAGCTGTAGGTCACAACATTTGGGACTAAACCATGGGCAGAGATAGTAGCGAACATATCCATAGCATCTTCCTTTCTGCCACTTTTGAAAAAAGCATCAATCATAATGCTGAAGGTAATGATGTCGAGTTGAAAATCCATAGAACATAGATTTTGAAATATTTTAAATGCCTCATCAACACAGTTATTTTTGCAAAGACCATTCAGAATTATGTTGTACGTGTAAATGCTCAACTGCATTCCACTTTTGATCATATTGACGTAATGTTCTTTTGCTTCAGAAAACTTCCCAGACTGAAATAAACCATGAAGTATCGTGTTATAACTGACAATTCCAGGCTTAACTTCATTGCTTAACATTTCTCTAAATAGTCTAACTGCATCATCTATCCTGCCAGCTCTAGAATAGCCATGAAGCAAAGTATTATAAGAAGAGTCATCTGGTTTCAAGCCAACTCGGACCATATCATCAAGTAACTCTATAGCTTCCTTCATCCTACCAGCTAAGCAATAGCCATCAATTAATGAATTATATGAGATAACATTAGGTCTCACACCTACACGCACCATCAAGTCAATGAGACTCTGGGCTTCCATGACCCGTCCTTCTCTGCAAAGGTTACACATTATTGTGTTGAAGAACGTTGCATTGGGATGGATCCCTTGATTCAGCATTTCAGAAAATAATTCATCAATCTTTGCCCATTTATCAAGAGTGCACAGTCCATAAACTAGTGAGCAAAAAACAAAAATATCAGGAGTCACTCCTTCATTTATCATCTGATTGAACTTAAGCATAGCATCGTACACTTTTCCCAACTTGCAAAGTGCATCTATTATTGCTGCATAGGTGACTACATCAGGACTCAACCCTTGCTGCCTCATTTGATGAAATATATGCATTGCCTCATCTATCATACCACCTTTAGCATACGCAAAGAGAATTATGTTAAAAGTATGATGGTCAGGTGAATTACCATTTCCTGCCATTAAATCCAAGAGGCGATGCATATCAGAAAGAGCTCCTTTGATAGCATACCCATGAAGCAGAGTATTATATGTAGTTACATCAGGTTTTATGCCCTTTTCAATCATAGAATCAAAAATCTTTCTAGCCTCTGTGCATCTTCCATTCTTGCAATGATAGCCCAGCAGCAAATTACAAGTGACAACATTTGGCTGAATACCATGTGCGGACATTTCTTTGAGCATTCGAACCACCTCTTTCCCTTGTCCTGAAGAGCAATATCCATGGATCAGACAGTTATATGTGTGATTGTCTGGCTTGACACCTTTATGAATCATTTGTTGAAGGACACCCTCAGCCCTGTCAACTGCTTGCACTTTGCACAGGCCATCAATGACTATGGTGTAAGTCACAACAGTCGGTGAAATCCCCCGATCATCCATTTTATGAAATAGCAGCTGAAGTGCCTCTTCAATTCTCTTTTCATCGCATAAGCCCTTTAGAATTATGTTGTATGAAACTTCATCTGGCGTGCAGCCAAACTCAGGCATTCGTCGAAGCAATATGTCCATGGCCTCAGACACGCACTTTCTATTAGAGAGACCTTTGAGAAGCTGATTGATGACTATGGCATCCACCCGCCAGCCTGTCTTAAGGATGAGGCCAAAGGCGGCGAAACCAAGCTCCAGGCATCCCATGCGGCAGAAGCAGTTGATGAGGATGCTGTAGGTGTGCAGATTGGGAGCTACCTTGTTGGAGCAAGCACGGGCCATCCGGTTGAAGAGGGAGGGGACGAGCTCCGAGGAGGAGCCCCTGCCCCGGGCACCAGAGATGGCGGTGAGGAGCTTGTTGATGGCGATCACCGAGGATGGCGTGGCGTGGTGTAGCAATTCATCGAACAGCTCGAGGGCGTCGTCTAGGCCAAGGTTTCCCGAGCGGACGCGGTCAACAATGGCGCGCTCCAGCTCCAAGAACCGGTCGCGGGCGGCGCTCAGGCGGCGGGACATGCCGGCGTGGGGAGGCAAGTGGGCGCGGCCATGAGAGGGAAGGACGGCGCCGCATGCGCCGGTGGGGGCTGGCAAGTGCAGGGCCCAGTAATTGAGGTGCGGGTATTCAAAATTTCTGAAAGATGAACAAAATTAACAGCATAAGGTACAGATTAATCGCACAAAATGGAGAACTGCAGCAACCTAAAGTGTTATTAGCAAATTGTAATAAGCAACAAAATATGGATAAATTTCTCACCACGCTAGTTCAATTGGGTTGTATTTAAGTGGGCAAAGCACAGCCGGTCAGCAGACAGCCGCATCAAATTTACAAGAATATGACTACAAATGTTGCATAATACGCTTAATTCAACAATGTTCCCATTCTTCACGGCTAAATATCTTGATAATACACGGCAGCAATACAAGTGGATCCACGAATTATTCAATTAATCACTTGATGTCCGAATTCAGAAGTGAGATTGAGATGGATCGGAATAGATTGAGAGAGAAAGCAGTACAGACCAGTAAGCGGGGCTTGCTGCGGCTGGTGCCCGTGCCCCCTGCCGCTCGTAGTGCATGTGCAGTATCCACACGCATCAGGGTGGCCAGGCGGGAAGCGGTAGGCGCTGGCCGGTGACCGCCGGATGCGGGCTGCGGAGCTGCACCGAGCGGCCGGGGTAAGGTCGCGCCCGCGCCGGGTCCTGGCAGGAGACGCGAGCCCACCGTGCGAAGGCCAGCTTCCAGGAAGGGTCCGCGAATCACAGGCAGGCGGCGTGGGGCTGGGGCGCAGGCCGGCGGAGGCCGTGGCGGCGCAGCACCACGCGGAGGAGCAGTCACTCACGCAGGGGGTAGGGACCGGCGGAGTGGAGGCACAATCTGCGTCGCTGCTGCCTGGGTTGGATGATTTGGGCTTGACGGAATTGTTGGGCCAAAATTTGTATATATTACAACTTTTTTGGGCCAAAATTTAGGCCTACCTGGACTACCCTTTGGACTCGCCGGCCGTTGTGCAGAGCGGGGAGGACGCGACGAGGCCGGCCGGGGCGCCGCGCCGGAGAAACAGAGCTGTGCTTGGTGTTACACGCAGTGACGGATCGGATGACGACCAGTCGAGCTCGCGACAGTGAAGGCGGCGGCTGGCCGGCGAGGTACGGCGGCCTCACACTAGACGGTGGTGGCACCAGCGGCGGACATCCATACTTTCAGGAGGAGCTAATGACCGCCCTTGCCTGCCAAAGCTAGATTTTTTCTCCCTCCAAACCTCTCCAATTTCCACTGCGTTGACGCGGCCGGGACGCGGGGTGGCATCCTCACTGCATGGGATGATCGCGCCTTGGCCATGACTTCCTTCTTTACTAGGCGCCACTCTCTAACACTTTTCTTCATGAGTAGAGCCTCTGATGCTACCTTCGCCGTCACGAATGTTTACGCTCCGGCCGACCACCATGACTCTCAGCATTTCCTTGAGGATTGGAGTGAAGTTGCCAGCCATGTTGATAGCAACTGGCTCGTGGCGGGCGATTTCAACCTCACAAGGAATGCTGACGAGAATAGCAACGGCACCTTGCACCAGAACCTTGCCGAGCTGTTCAATGACACCATCCATGCCTTGGCACTGATCGAAATCCCTCTTCTTGATCGCTTATTTACGTGGTCAAACCACCGTGCTGAGCCCACTCTTGCGCGGCTTGATCGCGTTTTCTTTAATAATTCGATGAGCCTAGCCTTTCCCAACTCCTCCCTCTGCTCACTGCCAAAACCAACCTCCGATCATACCCCGCTCCTTCTGAATATTTCTACCACTATCCCAAAATCCAACGTTTTTCGCTTTGAAAATGCCTGGCTGAAACACCGTGACTTCCTCCCCACTGTGCTTCCTGCCTGGTCGGATGGTTTGTCCCAGGACGCGGCCGGCAGTTTAGCCCGATCGTTGAAAGCAGTCCGGTGCGCTGCAAAGGTATGGGCACGGGGTAAGCGCGCTCCTCCAGCTCTCATTCAAAATTGCAAGTTTGTGATCTACCTTTTTGACGTGCTCGAGGAAGAACGTTCTCTGTCTGCAGGGGAACGCACGCTGCGCCTCCAATGCCAAGACCGCCTGGCGCTTACATTGCGTGAGCGAGCCGCCTACTGGAAACAACGGGGCAAGCAACGTGCAGTCTGCGAAGGGGACGCAAATACACAGTTTTTCCACGCTCATGCAAGCCACCGCCTACGCCAGAACCAGATCCGGGCTCTTGAGATCGACGGTGTGATGGTGTCCGCCCACGATGCCAAGACGAGTGTTCTAACAAACCATCTTAAGCAGCTTCTCGGTGTGGAACAACAAGCAGTCTGGTCCTTCGATCTTGACCTGCTGTACGCAACTAAAGCCCGTGTCAGTGCAAAGCCGCTGGTGGCGGAGTTTTCTGAGGTTGAAGCTCGAGCAGCAATCCGTGCAATGAACAAGAGCAGCTCACCCGGTCCGGATGGTTTTGGGCCAGGTTTCTACTGTGCAGCTTGGGCGATGGTTTCCAACTCAGTGATGGCCCTAGCGCATGCTTTCCATGGCGAAACAGCAGAGCTTGAGCGCCTCAACCGCTCATATGTGGTGATGCTCCCAAAACACAATGCAGCGGTGAAACCAGGTGATTACCGCCCAATCTGCCTCCAGAACTGCCCGTTGAAAATCATAGCTAAAATGCTCACCTCCCGCCTGCAAAATGAGATACCAAAGATCATTGATATGGATCAGACAGGGTTCATCAGAGGTCGCTCCATCTCAGAAAATTTCATATACGCCATGGAACTGGTGCAATGTTGCAACAAACGGAAGCTCGCGACACTTGTTCTAAAACTGGATTTTGCCAAGGCCTTCGACTCAGTAAATTGGGACAGCTTACACAAGATCATGGCAGTAAGAGGTTTCCCCCCGCTCTGGTGTCGCTGGATTGCCAGTTTCCTCACCACATCCAAGTCCGCGGTACTGGTCAATGGCACGCCTGGTCCCTGGTTCAGTTGCAAACGTGGGGTGCGGCAGGGTGATCCCCTCTCTCCGTACCTGTTCTTGATTATGGCTGACGTTCTCCAGCAGATGGTGAAGAGTTGCTCAGAGATCAAACACCCCGCTGATGACAACTTACCGTGTCCCATCCTGCAATACGCGGACGACACACTGATTGTCCTTCGAGCGGACACCGGTAGTGCGCGGAAGCTGAAAGAAATCCTTGACTCCTTCTCGGCGGCAACAGGGCTCAAGATCAATTACAACAAGAGCACCATTGTGCCTATGCACACCTCTGCTCGTCATGTGACAAGGCTGACCAACATACTGGAGTGCCAAGAAGGTTCC
Source organism: Panicum virgatum (assembly GCF_016808335.1). Lineage (NCBI taxonomy): Eukaryota > Viridiplantae > Streptophyta > Magnoliopsida > Poales > Poaceae > Panicum > Panicum virgatum. The sequence continues at coordinate 3,881,875 of NC_053143.1, read as the reverse complement.
TTCCCTCAAACCTATCTTGGGCTGCCGCTTTCTTGTGACAAGCTGCGACTCAGTGCATTCACTCCGCTGATTTGCAAGTCTGATCGTTACCTGGCGGGATGGCAATGCACTCTCCTGAACCCAATGGGGCGTACAGTACTGGTAAACAGTGTCCTGGACAGCCAACTTATCTACGCCATGTCCTCCCTGCTACTACCCCAGGGTACACTGGATGCCTTGGACAAGAGACGTCGTGCATTCCTCTGGGCGGGGGACGACCACGTTTCTGGTGCACAATGCCTGGTTGCTTGGGAGCTGGCGTGTCAGCCAAAGGAATTGGGTGGTCTTGGGATCAAAGATCTTGCAGCCCAGAACAAGTGTCTGCTACTGAAACTTCTCCACCGCCTGCACAACCCCGGGGGATCGGCGTGGGCATGCTGGGTGCGCAGCAAAATCGATATGATATCGATGCATGGGGACATAGCCGGAGCGCACTGGCGCGACCTTGAGGAGCTGCTGCCTATGTACCGTGCAGTAACCGTGAGCAAAGTGGAGAATGGGGAGACAACCAGCTTCTGGCAGGATAAATGGCTGTCTCAGGGCCGACTCATGAATAAATTCCCGCTCCTATACAGCCATGCTACCGCAACGGAGGCCTCGGTGGCTGAGGTGCACCGCAATGGGATCGAGCCTTTCCTGGCATCACGATTTTCTGCCGGTGCCAGGGAAGAACTGGCTGCAGTCAAGGCGATCCTCGAACACCTTGAGCTGACTGACGCCGACGACCAGCATTTCTCGCCGCTTTCAGAGATGAAGACCGAACTGAAAACAGGGCCTATCTACCGGCTAACCATGCTTGCGACCGGAGCACCAGAATGTACTTTTGCAGATTTTGTGTGGAAGAACAAGGCACCACCACGGGTACAGTTCTTTGGATGGCTACTGGTGCTGCAACGCCTCAACTGCCGTGCTAACCTGAGGCACAAGCACATACTGGAAGAAGCTTCATGCGAGCTATGCAAGAGTGGAGATGAGGACTGCGATCATCTCTTCCTGACATGTTCCTTTGCAGCTCAGGCTTGGAGCAAACTAGGCGTGGATACTCAAGGGTGCGCCGTGCAGGAAGTCTGGAAGGTGCCGCGCCCAGCAACAATCCCGGCCAAGCACTACGACAGCTTTCTTCTGCTAGTATGCTGGAACCTGTGGAAGCACCGCAACGAGGTGGTGTTCAACAGCCTCCCCCCTTCGCATGAGAGACTCTGGTGTGCCTGCAAAACTGATGCTCGAGAATGGAGCTATAGGTGGAAGTCAGCAGACTACGCAGTGAACGAAGCCTGGTGTTTTCTCTTTTCGAATATGTAATCCCTTTCCAGTTTTTTGGCCCCCTGTTTTTCCCTAAATTTGCTGAAGACCAAGTGTAAAACTTTTGGCTTGCAAAAAGCCCGTTAATCAAAATTCAGGTGAGGGATGCTCCCCCCCCCCGGTGACCATCAAAAAAAAATGACCGCCCTTCTCAATTATCCATCACAGGTTCCATTTTGAGGTTTTCTGGCCGAAACTAGAGGGGTTCCGATCCTGGAGACAATGTGATGATGACATTTTGGATCCTTTCCGTCGCTTGGATTGCAAATTCAGAAATACTGCAAGAGATCTGCAGAGTTGGGCAGCTAGCTGAAAGGTTGGCAGCATCAGATTGCAAACTGCGGTTGGGCAGAGAGATGATCCTGCAGTTCGATAAAGCACAAGAAAGAAGGCAGCTCGGCCGGCGTGCAGCAAGTAGATTTCAGAAGGGGAGATCAAGACGCTGCGCCGTTCTGCAGAGCAGGAGGACGCGACGAGGGGACGCGCGGGGCCGACGGCGGCGGCGCTCTCCTCTTCGGACGCGCGGCTTCTCGCCTCGCCACGGGGACACAGCGCCCGCGCCCGCGCCGCGCGGCGTCCCCGACCGACCAGGGGAGGACGGTGTTTCGTTTACCGTCCGGGCTCAAGTGATTTCGAGCCGTAGGATAATACATGTGCGGCTGGGATCGGTCCTCGTGGGCTGGAACGCGAGCATTGGTTTGGGCCGCGCCAAGTCAAGGCCCAGTTCCGCGAGAGCCCATCGACCTCGTTAAGGCCCGTAGCCCTGGCGTGGCAGCACTGCGTTGCCTCGGCTCGTTGGTTGCTCCGGCGCTCGCCGCCGGTGTCCGTCGGCATGGATGGCCGGAGCACAGCTTCTGCAGGCGTCGAGAGACAGAGCAGCACTGAAGGCCAAAATATATTAACCTTATTTTAATTGTTTAACATATTCAGAATATTATAAATAATACAAAACTAATCCACCACAATATTGTAGATAATTCTACTTTTTCAAAATGTTCAGAAAGAAACGTGTACCAATGTCAATTTGGTGAAACAAGTACATGTATGGGTAAAATGATCTTTTCACGTGGCTCTTAACACCGTTAGTGCTCAAAACTGACGGAAGTTACGGTATCATACATGGAAATTCTGAAAAATGACCAAGAAAGGAAGAGGCAAGTTTAGCATGGCCATATAGGGAATTTTCTCATAATTATTTTATCCTAAGAGTATGTGTAGTTTGTTTTAGATTTACAGATCTCATAAAAATATTAAATCTTGATAAAAAAAATATTCAAAAATATATCGTCTAATATATGTGTGATCTTGTTTGGCAATATAGGTGTTTGCATCCCTCAAACTTTCAAACTGGCTCATCTTAACTTAGTTTTTATTATTAGGTTAAACTCGTCTTTATCCTGATATGTTAGCATGAGAATAATGCGAAATATCCCTTTTACCCTTAACTTCTTCCAACCCTCCTCAATTTCTACCAATCATTGCATAATTTACTTGGACTTCTAAATCTCCGACTAATGGAGTACCTTGGACCACCGATTTTTAGAACTTGAATTCTAGTATTCAAATTAGACAATCAAATTTTAAATTCTAGACTTTAAGTAGGGTGTCTAGGCTAGCGTTTCTAAAAAATTGAAGGCAAGAAGGAGCCAAGGGCAAAAAGAATTTTGTTTGTTAGTTTCATGCTAATTAGGAGAGACTAAAGGACGAGTATGACAAAAGCGAGTTTGACCAAAAACAAAAGTTGAGGGACTAGATCGACCGATCCAATACTTTAGGGACGAACTTAACGTACAGGGCCGTAAAGTTAAGGAACCAAATCACTATTTTGCCATCCGTCGATTATATACAAGCCTTCCAATTTGAGATAACATATGCACATCAACTCATGTCTCATTCATTTTTCTCTTGCTTGCTTCCCTTGTACAATAATATTCATCTCATACGACAAGTCTTTCCAATTTGAGACTATGCAACTTGTGTCTCATTCTTATAACCTTTACTTGTCATACGAATTCTATCATAAGTCGAATAAGCCTTTAATAGATATTTGAGCCTTCATGTCAATCATGAACACTTGCTCACATTTTCCTTTTCTTGTTTTGCTTGTCATATACATCCGAAACAAGCCTTCGCATATTAGAGCCTTTATATCAACTATGAATATCTTACTCTATTTTCTTTTACAACTTTTGCTTGCCACTTTGAGTCCCACATAAACTAACAAGCTTCAACACAATATTAGAGCCGTCATACTACACATGAATACCTTGCTCTTCCATTTTTCTTTCTCATTCTAGCTTGTCACATATAATGAATGTCAATGGGACATACACATTTGCTTGCAATACATGAGCTATATCATTCCACAAATTAAATACCTACTCATAATCTCATGCAAACAAGTTAGTCCTTTAATCGTATTGTCAATCAATACACCAAAACCCACTAGGGGACTAGATGCTCTTTCAATCTCCCCCTTTTTGGTGATTGATGACAAACCGATTAAACCTTACAAAAAGATATTCAATAACTCTTTTGAATTCTCAGATTTAATTTGAGCTTCCCCTTAATTTGTGTAAAAGAATAAAACTCAACAAATTTGGCCTCACATGCCAATGTTGCACAAATCAAAGAAAGATGGAACTCCCCCTAAATCTCAGCATCCGTGGGGTGAAAAAGTGTATGTGCGCCTACACAAAAATTCTACATGAGATGCATATGACAGGATAACTCAGTTCATCAGAATGAAAAGAAAGTGATTCTGTCTGGTGCCGACCGGTCAGACCGGTCTCACAGACCGGTCAGACCGGTCTGTCCCAGACAGTCAGCCAAAAATATTACATCAAACAATTTGCATCACACTATCACAATATCACTTAGATAGAATGATTATGTCTTTTACACTCATTAACACACAATACAATTGTCCTCAAGTCCACAAACTAGATAAAGTACGAGATTATTACAAATTTCAGAGCTCTAAAGCACAGACCGGTCTGTCTAAAACAGAAAGCAAAAACTCTGAATTTTCTCTCTTCTTCTCCTTCTTCAAGCTTTAGTCCTTGTTCTTCTCCCCCTTTGTCTTCTGCTTCAGGCTTCTCTTCCTAAGCTTTAATCTTGTTCTTCTCCCCCTTTGTCATCCATCACCATAAAAGGGGCTGGAAGAAGAAACCAGGCTGCCCATTACTGTCCATTTCCTCCATTTCCACCTAAAGAGGAATGATCATCCTAGTGGTGGCCAAACACAGCATCGGATAATCGAGTAGCAAACTGATCTGCTGCAGAAGGTCGAGATGACTCATGTGAAGATCCTTCTCCTTCATAGAAATGCCCTAGATACGTGCCAAACACTCCTTCTCCAGGAGGTGGTGGAGGTGCATGAGAAGGACCACTGACATCCGGGTAGAAGATATAACCATACTGCTCAAAGTATCCGGAGTCCACATATCCTTGAACTCGGTCCTCAACTGATGGTATTACAGCCTCAGGAGGTGAAGGAGAAACGGGTGAGCGAGGCGGCTGTAGATTCATTGAATTATGCATCATCTTTAACTGAATCTCTTTCTTTCTTGCTAGCCCTCCACTGCCTCTGCTGCTCAACTTCTATATCTCTCTGGCTCTTACACATCCCCACAAACAAATTAATTAGCTTCTTAATGGGAGAGGTGGAGCCGTGCCTGTGTCTGTGCTGCTCAGGTCGAGACCGGTCAGACCGGTCTTGGGCACCGGTCAGACCGGTCCCAGTCAGTCCACCAGGAGATGGCTGCTGCTGCTGTTGAGCGTGCTGTCCTCCCTCTTCTTCTTCTACAACTATATCATCCTCAAGCTCTGAGTATCTGTGAGGTGATGGCTCCCTTCTATGCTTGGGCATCTTAGGACGAAAAGACTCATGTTTTACATCGGTTTGAAATTTAGTCTTTGTCGCCTTTTCAATTAATTCCATCAAGTATGGCGCATATGCACAGATCTTCAATGGGTTTTCTGAGATGTATTTAATTTCCTCCCATATATAATCAGCCACACTGAATTCTTCTCCATTTGGCCCAAAGCATGCCAGCAAATTCCTTGCATGAAGAGATATGTCTGATGGATTTCCACCTCTCTGAGATATGGTGTTTCTGAGCAACCGGTTTAGAATGGAGTAATAGGTGTAGAGTCCAGTTGCTTTCCCTGCATTTCCTGTCTCACTCCTAGGATACATAAATTTCATTTCCTCATTTGGGAGAGCCACCTGGTTATGAATTTTGGGCCTGTTTGCATCATGCCTGTCAAGTCCAAGCACACGAACAAATTGAGCAAAAGTAACTCTATAGTAGTTTCCCTCAGTCATCCAGAACATGGCTCTGTCATTTTTCAAATATCCAAAATGCACGGTGGCATAAAACTGGGCAATAAGCTCCTTGTTCCAATCCTTCTGAAATCCCATGAGATCCTTGACATGTTTGCTCTCACATGCATCTATAATATGCTGAAACAAAGGATCATTAGTCTTTTCCACGCTCCTCCAGTCAACACACTGTACCTCAATGGCAATCTTTCTGTCCCTCAGAATAACTGACTCATAGAAGTCCTGCTGGAACAAGGTGTGAAATTTAGGATCAACTGAGTTCTTTGGCTCGGGATAAGGATCAATGCTTCTCCACCTTTTCACCTCCCTTGTCATTCCCTTTCCATAATAATCAACACATTTCCTGGAGCCAAGTCTGATAGGCCTTTGTATAATAGGATAGATGAGATTCTCCTCCCTGTCTTTTTCCTTTTCTAATTCATCATCTCCAGCAGTTTCTTCTTCTTCCTCACTGCTGCTTTCTTCTGCTGGAGCCTTCCCACTTCTTTGCTCAACCCTATAAGGAGAGTCATCCACATTATCCTCATCACTAGAGGTGTGCTCACTTTCCTCCACTATGTCATCAATAGATGTTGTTGCTGATCTCTTTCTCTCCCTAGGCCTCAACTCTCTGCCGCTGATCACCTTGGTGCCACTAGAACCGCTCTCATCTTGATTTGCACCGCCACTATCAAATCTGCGCTTTGTTCTCCTCTCACGCCCCCCTACCATTTTGTTGCAGATCCTGGGTCCAAAAATATGGATTAGAAAGATATGAGACCACAGGAATATATTGGCAATGGATTGAAGAAAGTTTAGGGACCAATTTGCAGCAATTGGGTCTGTTCTGGTCAGACCGGTCAGACCGGTATTATAAACCGGTCAGACCGGTATAGCTCAGAACAGAGCCAATGGCTCCAATGCTAGTTCCTAAGCAAGGATTTGATCAAGAACAATTTTTGTGAAGATCTAGATCCATCCTAGCATAGAGATGTTGAACACATTGTCCAGAATCACGACCTAAGGTTTCACTGGCAGACCGGTCAGATGGTCGGGCCAGTCTAACCCTAGGTTGTGATATCTTCCAAGATATCCAACAAAACTTAAAGATCTTCTAGGGGCAGGCTCTAGGATGTTGCAGGAGTTGTTCTACCAGAGGTATTTCAAATATATGGCTTAGATAGATAGATCGATGAAAAACAAGCCATTGGGTACCTTTAGAGCCGAAATTTTGAGAGGAAAACGAAGGACCGCCTTGGGAGAGCGGTCAGGCCAGTGATGTGCACCAAATCCCCAAGAGGAAACTCTTCTTCCTTGGTTAGAACTCCAAATCGCCAATGGGGGCCCTTTGAGCGCGTGAGAAGAGAAGGCACGGTGAAGGAGAGGGTGGAAGTGTCGGTGGAGGGGTAAAAATGAAAAGATTTCACTATTTAACCCGTGAGGAGGGTAAAATGGGTAACTGCCAGGCTAGACCGGTCAGACCGGTACGACGTACCGGTCAGACCAGTCGCACTTAAAGTGCGAGAAAAATCCCATCCAGACTATCCGGGTGAATTTCTAGAGTATCCGGGTGTAGCCCAGAGTATCCGGGAAAATATCCAGAGAATCCGGGACTTTGATCACAAAGAAGTTTTAGAATAATAATTCCTTGATCAAATGGTTAAGCACTTCCAAAAATTCATATTTTCTGACCTTATGTGCAAACCATGAATTGGATAGGTGGATGACTAAGAAAGGAGTATTTTGATGACTACATAATTCCGAATCAGGAGCTCCTTGTCACTTCCAAGGAAGAGATGATTTTCCAAATATAACCGGTCCTTGGATGAGAAAAGTGTTTAGGATAAAGATCTATGGACTTGAGAAGGTCTCACTTCTTGTGACTAGCCATCAAACAATCAATGAGAACTATAGTCACAAGTAGATTGATACGGTCACAAAGACCAAGATCCAAATATTTTCAAATTTGACACACAACCTATCATGCTAGTTGAGTTTTTCGAAGAAAACATCTATCCTATAACACTCAAAGCATGCTACAAGTCAAGCTATCACCACACTAGAGAGCTTAGCGCAAACCTTACTCAATTTTACACATGATTGACACTTAGTCATAAATAGGAAGGTTTTAGCTAAAAATCTAGGTGATAAGATTTCTTGAGCTTGATGCATACAAATGCACACACTAGCATTAATACGTGGCCTAGATGCTCAAAGGTAAAGCATAATGACTAGAAAACATACCTTTGCCTCTTAGCCACTTAAACTCGTGCTTAAACTTTTAGAAACAATCACTAGTTCTCATAGATGAGAAATAGTGTGGAATGTAGCACAAGTACTTCATGATTATGCTTTGTCAATCGATATTTGATCCGTTGGATGGGTATACTTATATTAACTCTCATTGGATCCATAAAGAGCACAATCAACACTATAAGAGACTACACATCCACTCGAGGAAAATGTTAGTCCCAAAGACACAAATTGTAAAGTGATCTCCCCCTAAATAAGTGCATAAGAGTTTTGAATTTCTTTTATATGCACTTTATCCATATTAAGAGACTAGGAGAGACTACTTTAACAAGTTGGTCATAAAGCACAAAAAAAATATTTAATTGAAATTATGCTAGACTCTCTTACTGCCTGAAGTACATGACCCCAAGAGATGCCTATAAAGCATATGCACTGAGAAGGACTCTTTTGCACATAGCTTCTTTCTCGTTTCTTCAGTTTGCTGCAGTTTTCTGGTCCAGACCGGTCAGACTGGTCTGATGGACCGGTCAGACCGGTCACACTAGTCAAACTGCAGTTACCTTCAATTTGTTTATGTCTTGTTTCAATGAATGTCTACTAGATATATTTGCTTACCTGCACTAAAACAAGACACTGCTCTACACAAGAGCCATTAAATGTATCTCATGGCAAATAGGGAGTAACTCAAAATAGTATGCCTTAGTTACTATTAGAGTGTCACAAATGACACACTTGCTCTCATCTTGAGCCAAGTGACTAAGACATATAGAATTGAAAACGAGTTACCGAGATGACATTGGATGAAGATATGTAATAATTCCATAGACTTGGTCATTAACTTGAATATGCAATATTCTTCTATGTACCAAGCTCTTCAATGCATCTCCATGTACCTGAAACTCTTTCAAGCATTCTTTGGTGTCCAACTCTTGTTGGACCCTACCACATTAGTTACAATCGACTTGGGAACCCAAATAGCTCTTATGCTAGCATTCGGTGATTGAATTATTTTAGTAGCATAAGTACTTATTTTGTCCCTTCCAAGTCTAGCAAAGTTATATTGAACAAGTTTAGAGTTGAGTACTTTACCATTTGGACAATCCTTACTCATATGCCCTTTTGCCCGACATGTATAGCAAATTCGATGTTTGAGCTTGACAAAGGTGCTCTTTACTTGTATTTTGGACTTCTGGGCATCAGTAGTCCTTTTGTGTGCAAGGGTGCTTCTTGTGGGCTTCTTGAGAGGTCCAGCAGCTGTACTGGCCTGGACCGGTGTGACCGGTATGGTACGACCGGTCTGACCGGTCAGGTCAGACCTGCACTTCTATGGACAACAGTGAACCATATGCCCCAATTTCTTGCATCCATGGCACATTCTATTTTCTAGAAGCCCTTTTTGATTTTTTGATAATTGAGCTTCCTCATCAGACTTAATTTGACAATTTCTTGCATAGTGCCCTTTCTCTAGACACTTGAAACACTTGATGTGTTCTAGAGTTTTCTTTCTTGGAATCTTGTGCTTGATGCTCTTTTGACCTAGTTGATGAGCTGAGCTAGTGAAGTTTGAGCCCATCTCAAGCTTCTTCACCATGGGATAGCGGTTATCTTGAGATGGTCTCACTTGTCCCTCACCCTTCAACTTGGTTACTTCTTCTTTGAGCCTTTTTATTTCACACATAAGATCTTCATTTTCTTGTGCTATGAAGTCATCACAAGATTCTACAAACACTTGCTCAATACTAGATTGGCTTGCTCGAGAACAACATGGTTTAGTGCAAGTCAAATCAATTTCAACATGTGAGCATGTGCAAGTGTGTATAAGAGGTTCATAGGATTTTACTGTGTTAACCACAACCTCATGAGCCATTTCAATCATCACATGTGATTCCACAAGCTTCTCATAGGATTTTTCAAGTTCCATATGAGTTCCTTGTAGAGTCACATGATCACTAGAGAGCTTTTCCAATTTAGCCTTGAGCATTTGATTTTCCTTCTGCAATGAATCTATACGATGTGAAGAGATTGCAGAGGAAGCTTCTGATTTACTTACCAAGAAGTCATAGTTGAGCTTGAGGCATTCAAGCTCCTTTCTTATAGCTTTTGTTGGCTCAACTTCTTGGACGTGTTCTTTGCTGCCATTGGCCATCAAGCATTGGTGATCAACATCACTTGAGGATGCTGATACAACTGAAACTTGTCTTGATCGCCTACGGGAGCATTTCTTGCTTTCTTTGCGCTGCCCCCTGATAGGACCGGTCTGACCGGTATTGACGACCGGTCTGACCGGTTCCAACAGGGAACCAACAGACTTCTTTGATCTTGCTCCTTGATCATCGTGAGAAGTCACAAGAGGATGAGTATTTATTGTTTCAGTAGAATACACCTCTACCTCTTCGTCTTCTTGATCTTTATTTTCACTCTCATCTTCATATATCTTCTCTAAGAACTTCCAAAGAAGATGAGCTTCACTTCGTGTCTTTCTCAATAACTTCTCCTCTTGTATGGAATCTGAAAGTTCTTTGTCCATATACTCAAACAAAAGGTTAGTGATACGATGGTTGCAAGACAAGCATTCCTTTTCCTCGGTTGACAATTTGGACAAATCATTAACGTCCTTGGGAAGGACACTTGCCTTGACAACACGCTCAAAGGAAGGACCCATGGTCCTCAGAATATTAAGTACATGAGCAGACCAAGAAGGATAGTTTGAGCCATCACAACGAAGTAGCTCAAACGGTACCTCATGTGGTGTCGACATCGCGATTCTCCAAGCGGTTAAGCTTCAATCCGGAGACCGTAGCTTTGATACCAATTGAAAGGACCTTAATCGCGTGATGTCGCCTAGAGGGGGTGTGAATAGTCGTTTAATATTAATCCTGCAGATTAAAGCACTTAACACAATTGTTAGCAACCAACCGGTCAGACCGGTCTAGCAGACCGGTCAAACCGGTACTAGGCTTAGAAACAGGATTCAAACACTCTGACCGGTCAGACCGGTTGAGCATACCGGTTAGACTGGTACTACGCAGAACCTGCACAAAAGTGTTAATCCTCCCCTTTACGAGCTCTAGCACAAATGCAACTTGGTGTTGTGCTTCTTTAGGTGCTTACAAATGTATTTCTTAACCCTGCACACACAGAAACAACAAAACCAAGTAGATCGAATCGGAAGCACAAATAAAGCTAGAGTACAAAGTGTGAGGCAAACTAAATAAAGATAATGCAAGGAGACACAGAGATTTGTTTCACCGAAGTTCGGATTCACCACGTTCACCACGTGTGAATCCTAGTCTCCGTTGAGGAAGCTTATCGTGACCACAAGGTCAAGCTATCTCCTCCTTTCCACTATTTGACCATGTGCCCTTGTGGCACACCTTTGCTGCTGCAACAAACTTGCCGCTGCTCACCACAAGCTTGGGAGCTAGCCGGCGACGCCCAGCCGTCTAGGAGGCTTCTCCTCCAAGAGTAACAGATGCTTCAATCAAGTTGGCGACGCAACCACAAGTGCTCAAGCTAGGGCTTATGCTCTCACTGCTCAAATGCTCTCTTAGCAAAAGTTTCACTCAACCCAACTTAAAGGATTCAACTCTAATCACTCAAATCTCACAAAGAGAGGTTGGGGAGGACTTCTCAAGTGCTCTCACGGCTCAGAGATGGCTCTGGAATGTAATGGCATCAGCACCCACGAATGGGTGAGGGTGTGGGGTATAAATACCCCTCTTTCAAAAACTAGCCGTTGCTTTGTCAGACTCAGACCGGTCCCCCAGACCGGTCAGCTCAAAATAACTAGCCGTTGGATCCCGATCGGTCTGACCGGTCGTCTGGACCGGTCAGACCGGTCCAAGTAGGTTTTCTGCTCCCAAGTGTTTCTCTCTGATTTTTCTCACATAGGATAGCTATGAGCACTTTTGGTAATGTCAAACCACTGATGTTGCATCTCTCTTGATAGTACGGCATCCTATACTCAAGTCCACATAAAATAACATACACAACACTTAAGATTTCATGTCTTGATCAAGCCGAACTTCTTCAATCAATATCTTGAGGTTGTCATCATCCTTAATTTCAGTGAGCATGCCTGCTTGAGCTAGTGACTTTGAATCTTCCTTCATATAAGAATGGAATCCATCTTTGATTCACAAGTCACTCCCATTTTCCAAATAATGACACTCTTCAACATAGAGCTCTTTATGACTCTAGGATCTCCGGTATTTTGACCCGTATCGGTTTCCTTGCTCCCCCCAAGCCGTCGCTTGCGTAGCCTCTTGAAACACGCCTCTCGGTCCTCTACCTTTATCCTAGCCGTCCATCTTGAACTCATATTGATTTGTGTCATGCATGAAATCTTCGTTGTCAATTTGAATTCTCAATTCAATCTTATATACAAGCCTTCCAATTTGAGATAATATATGCACATCAACTCATGTCTCATTCACTTTTCTCTTGCTTGCTTCTCTTGTACAATAATATTCATCTCATACGACAAGTCTTTCCAATTTGAGACTATGCAACTTGTGTCTCATTCTTATAACCTTTACTTGTCATACGAATTCTATCATAAGTCGAATAAGCCTTTAATAGATATTTGAGCCTTCATGTCAATCATGAACACTTGCTCACATTTTCCTTTTCTTGTTTTGCTTGTCATATACATCCAAAACAAGCCTTCGCATATTAGAGCCTTTATATCAACCATGAATACCTTACTCTATTTTCTTTTACAACTTTTGCTTGCCACTTTGAGTCCCACATAAACTAACAAGCTTCAACACAATATTAGAGCCTTTATACTACACATGAATACCTTGCTCTTCCATTTTTCTTTCTCATTCTAGCTTGTCACATATAATGAATGTCAATGGGACATACACATTTGCTTGCAATACATGAGCTATATCATTCCACAAATTAAATACCTACTCATAATCTCATGCAAACAAGTTAGTCCTTTAATCGTATTGTCAATCAATACACCAAAACCCACTAGGGGCCTAGATGCTCTTTCACATATGCATTGACGGAATAAAAATGATGAAGACCAATGTGATGACCCCCAATTATGCTGATTTCTCTTTGCTCGTGATGATGAATAACTCCTTCTTTGATTCCCTTCTAGCTGATCAATTTTCTTCTCCGCGGCTATCCTTTGATATTTATGTAAAAGCTCTTCAAAGCTTGGTTTCTTCCTCGTCGTAATTTTGGGGCTGTTCTCAAAATCCCCGGATGGACCGGTCAGACCGATTTCATGACCGGCCAGACCGGTCTTTGTAGATCCAGCACTTTTCTTTTGATCTTGCCCCCCAGCCGAACGTGTCTCTTGTTCAGCTATATCACTTGAAGCAAGATTTCTATTAGGGACAATTTGATCAACAGGAGTAGCCGATATTTTTTTCAGTAGTCGGCTTTTCTATCTCTTGTGTCAAATCTGGATTTTTATTTAATCTACCATCTCTTTTGACACGATAAACTTGTTTGATCACCTTATGCTTATTTTTTTGCATAGACCGATCTCTTTGATGAAAACGGTCATCACTTCCAAGCGATGATTCATTAATTACTGGATCTCTATAAGTAACATGATTTTGGCCAAAATAACTATGAGAGGCCGGCATCCAAGAATCATAAGACCATGATGAATAAGAATAAGGCAAGTAAAAATAAGGTCCACATGGCGTAGGCATGAGCAATTCATGTGAGGAAAACAGAATTAATAAAGTAGGAAAATTATTCCATTGCCGACTTCTATCATGGAACTGGCGTTTTGGAGATGATCTTGGTTATTTGGATTTATTAGGCCGATTAGCATCTTTAGCATCTCTGTGTTTTGAGGTTTAGCCGGAAACTCGCCAATGGGCTTCAGCTTTGTTTTTTTATGCTTGTTATGACCTTTAGCTTTGACAGTTTTCCAAACACCAGTATCGGAATGTTTGGGTTTAACCATCTTAGGTTTTGGTTTATTTGCAAAACCCTAGGAGAGGCGGTTAGACTGGTCAGACAACCGGTCAGATCGATTGCGGTGCAACCGGCACCTTTGCCTTTGTTTTGTTGCCCCCCGAGCGTAGAAGTACTAGACTTAGTTTCTGTGCTCTTGCTTGGAGAATTTGGTTTGACAATTTCGGCTTGGGACGGCCGAATTGTATCTTGACTAGCAACATTAGGCAAAGTTTTGCAAGGATTACTAGTCGGCTTTTCAATGGCCGACTTTTGAATAACAAGAATTGCAATTGAACTATCTTCCTTATCAATCAAATGCTTGACAAAACCAGATAGAACGTCAGATAAAGTACCTGAAGATTGCATCTCCATTAATACATCGATGGTAGATGGTGCCTGCAACTTCTTTATCTTAACGACTCCATGCTCTGTTGTACGAAAACAAGACAAAAGTAGACCTTCGACTGCTCTTTCGTATTCTCGCCAATACTCTTCAAGTAGTTCTTTTGATGATGTTGGATTAATGCTAGGGTTTGACAAGTCGGCCATGATAGCCTGATTCTCGTTCCTCAGCGGAGTCGCCAAAAAGTATGTTGACGCCGATTCGGGGCCAACACACGATCGCACTCGAACGTGCAGCACGCAACGACGCTCCTTGCAGCGCCTCCGCGAGATCCGGTCAGACCGGTTTCGCCGGGGAGCCCGACGAAGATCCCACGAACGCTCGCCCGGGAGGGACCTCGTCAGGGCAAGCACACTTTGGTTTGCCCTAGGCTCGGCAGGCCAGCTAGGGCGCCCCCTCACGCCATGGAGACGAGAGACGAACAGCACATAGGGTTGGAAGAAAAGGTAAAAAGATAAAATGTGTTTGATAGATGCGATTGGATACCCTCAATCGGCCGTAACCCTTCATATTTATAGGGTGGGGTGGTATGTACCCTTTAGGAGTCGAAACCCTAACAAATCTCGTGTCAAAATACAATTCCTAAGTCGGATTGGGCGTTTCGGACCGGTCTGACTGGTCTCCGAACCGGTCTGACCGCCCTGGACCGGTCTGACCGGTCAGACCGAAGTGCAGGTCTTCTGGGAGACATAACTTCCTTATATGGAGTCCAAATTGGACGTTCTATATATGCATTTTGATCGTCTCGACGAGATCTACACAATGGTAAAGTCTAATTGACAATTTGGCAAAGTTACCTTGACCGGTCTGACCGGTTTACACGACCGGTCTGATCGGTTCGCCCATTTTGTCCAGCAAATCTTGACTTGTGCCAATTTTGATCGTCAATAATAATATAATAATATAGTTAAATATAGCTTAGAGAATGTAGAGATGCGTATAGACAAGTCATTGTATGTAGCATGCTAAGACTTGGAGGGCAAATCAAGTAGGGAGGCTGTATCGACAGAAGTAGCAAGCTTAGAATGTCAGAGTTGTTAGAGATGTTAGAATCAATGTTGCGTGGACTATATCTCATAGTGTACTACCACATGATAAATTTTATCATAAATCTTGACCCTGTTTCTAAATAGAGGACTGTTTTAATCCGTTATCGACTTTCACCCATCTTGTGGACCTATGATGGTGGTGGATCCACGTGGATTAAAAGATTGTCACGAAATTGGAGACCAAATCGTATATTGAGCTAAAGGGTTCGAAACCATATAAAATTAGAATTTGTCGAGTAAAATCGGGAGAGACTGAAATCCTAGACTAAAATGTATTTAGATTACTACTCTTTTAATCATAATAAAAGTTAATATTATAAGATACATATGTTGACTCCAATTTTAGCTTATTCCAAAATATGGAAAATATTTATACCTTATCAAATAAAATATGCTAATGGCTAGATTTTATCCAAAATCAAAATGCATATAAATAAAAATGATATAAAGCTATGGATACGGTCCGCCCGGCTCGAGTACCCGGCCATATGCAAAAGTAATATAGAGGGAAGTATATTTATATATACTTTACATGTAAATACGGTCTGCGTTGCCGGCCGGCCGACTAGGTGGGGTCTATTCCTCGCGCGAGCGAGTGAGGGGCGACGCATCGCAGAACACCTCGCCCCTGCCGTCGCTCGTCTTCCCGGCCGCCGCCTCCGCCGCCTCACCTTCCTTCGTCTCCCACCGCCGCCTCCGCCTTCCTCCACTCCCTCTGCCGCTGTCTCCGCCGCCTCCACGTCCGCCTCCTCCTCCACCGCTGCGTCCGTCTTCCTGCGCCTCCTCCCCCGCCGGAGCCTTCCTCCGACGCCTCCGCCACCAGAGCCTTCCTCCGCCTCCTCCGCCGCCGGAGACGCCGGAGCCTTCCTCCACCTCCTCCGTCGTACGTGTGCGCCACGCGCGATCCTACTCGCGCGCGATGAATAGACGTCCTCGGCCGACTACTCTGAAGATAGGACGAATATACCAAAGGAAATACTCTCTTGGTTCATTAATTAAATGACAAATTGATTGGCTCACGTAGTCCGCTATATGAGTTACGTGTTGATCAATGTAAAGATTAAAAAAAGCAAAAGAAATAAACAAAGGCATAAATGCTCACATGTATACCATTCATTAGCTATATCTCGCTGATGAGAGGCCTCGTGCATGAAAACGTGCAGGCTTGCCTAGATAATCACCATTCTTCCAAAATAAAGAAAAGAAAATAAATAAGTTCGTTGTCTTGTTTATGCTCGCAAACATTTGGTTGGATGTACGTTGAAACAGACCGGTTTGCCGAGAGGCGGACCCGACTCTCTGTATCGTCGTAATAGTCCCTGGATCAGTAGCTATCACATACAGATCTTATTTCAATCGAATATCACAGAGATAACTCACATTTACAACAACACATGGATTTATTTATTACATGATCCAAAGGATTATACTACGAATCTCAGAGCACAAGTCCCTTGGACTAAAAGAAATCAAACATAAAGCGAAAGTGATATCTAGTCTTCTGAGCAAACTTCATCTTCACGAATCCTCTCCACAGGCAGCTCGGAGTGTAGCTTGGGCCATCCCTAACATCTTCTTCCTTTGTCATCTTGACAATTCCTTCACTCGGACCCTACATCTATCAGGTTATCCCCAAGAACGGGATAGGTTCACGTCACCATCCATATACAAGCTTTATGGTGGATGCAAACGGTATAAAGATAATGCCAAGGATAGGCTATGTTTTCCTAATGCAAGCAATATATATATATATATATATATATATATATATATATATATATATATATATATATATATATATATATATAAGTCATCCAAATCACCTTTCAACATGAGCAGCTCTGGCATCCCGAACTCCTAGTCTCCTATCTTCCTCTACAACTATCTCAACCTTGAGTCGGTGCGGAAACTCCCTCTCTTCGCACCTCAGATGCTATCCGAGCAGAAAAAATGGACTAGAGGGAGGTAGAAAAGTATATGTGGATCTAACTATATTTGTGGGGCTAGATCCAGAGTTGTACATGACCGAGTACGCGGCTATACGTATAGTTTTCACCCTGCAGGAGTTGTACACCCGTACCCACTCGCCACGAATCTAGCCGGGAGCGACCCGACTTTCTCCGAGGTACCAGTCAACGAAACTAACGGCTACGGCACTATCCTGCTCCCGGTTTGGAGCGCGTCCTCCCACAGAAGGTCGCCCAGGGCTGTGAAGCAATCTAGAATGAAATCTCCATGGATCCTGCGATCGGGGGCGATAGGGTCCTGCCCTCTCCCCCCTGACACTGACACACTATCCTCCTACAGGTATGATGTCGCGCATAGCTAGCTCGGGCTGCCCCCCCCCCTCATAAAGGATAAGTGGTGTGCATGTTTGATATAGTTTCGTCACTAGGGCCACAAAGTCAAGTCCTTCATCCAACCGAGGCGAGCGTCTTTGTCCACAGTAGCATTCCGTCAACACGGTCTGCAATCGATACCCATCAAAAGTATCGCCTCCTCAACTACTCCTCTTCTAAAGTTCCCACCGGAACAGTCTGGCACCCGCCACAGGTGCTCGTCACCCATCACAGGTGCTCACAGGATCGTGCCCAACACACAATCCCCGGCTCTCGATCCGGAGATCAGAGAAAAGGGTCCGCTCGCCCCCGTTGTAACCTAATCACCAACTCCCGTATATGTGGAGGCAACTCCCAACAAGCAAGGACTATCACATCATATATTCTCATACCCCAAATCTCACTCATAGTAGCAATAGCATACAACAATTCATGTCTAAGTATGGGAATCAAGGATTACGGTAAATAAAAGGCCATGCAAGCTCATCTCATCACACTCAATTTGGGAGCGTAGCGTATCTAGCAAGCAATGCCTATTAGGTGTTCAATCTCTAAGGGCGTGAACCTGATAGGTCTTCGTGGTCTTCCTTGGTCTCTGATGTCTTTTGGTTGTCCGGTGCGTCCTTCTGGGTCCTCTGGGTGTCGGGGTGGTCCTTCTAGATCTTTTGGTCGTCCGGGACGTCGGTCAACTCCTTCTCGTCAAGGACCTAGTCGTAACTACATGTAAATACAAGGGCCAAAGTGCAAGAATGCACAAAACAGGCTCGAAAGATATCCAACTTATTCTAACGCGTGGATCATGATTTTAGAAGAATTATGAAACTGGTTTCATATTTTTCGAAGCTCCGGTTGAATTACTATGATTTTTCTAAGATCAAAATATTTTCTAGAATTAATAAATAATTATCGAAAAAGAAAAAACACCGAGGTGACACATGGAAGCACCAGAGCGTGCCACATCAGCATGATGACGTTAGCATGACATCACCCGGGGGTCAGCTATGCTGACGTCAGCAGTGGGCCCTATTGACGTCAGCGTTGACCAAGTCAACGTTGGCTGTTGACTGGTCAACTGGGTCAGTGGGGTCCGCAGGTCAGTGGGTCCCATCAGTCAGCCTCTCACTAGAGACTTACAAGTGGAGCCCGCATGTCAGGGTTAATCAGAAAAATAAAAAGGGTTTAAGGCTCGTTGGGCCGGAAGTGAATAGGCAGCCCAACAAGGTTAGGCTTGGGAGCCCAACTCGGCTCGGCTCACATAGGCGGGTCGGCTCGGCTTGCGAGCTAGTTCTCGGGTGCGCGGCTCGGCTCGCGAAGAGGGCCAGCTTGGGTTCAAGGCTTGATGGGCCAAAGGCGGCCCGAGACACTTCCCCTCTCCCACTTCCTCACTTCTCTCTCACACTCTCTGGGACTTGGGCCCGAGGGCGCCGGCGCGCCCACTGTGCCTGACAGGCGGGACCCGGGTGTTGGCGTCCTGGCGGGATCCGATGCGGCGGGGCCGGATCCGGTGCAGCCGGGGTCTGCGTGGCTGCGTGCCGCAGGTCTGAGCGGCGGCGGGTCGAGGCAGCGGAGCGGCGAGGCATGCCGGCAGCGGCTGTGTTGGCTCGTCGAGGCTCCTCCTCCGGGCGGCGACGGGCTTCCTGGCAGCGCACCTAGCTTCTGGGCGGAGCCCTGGTCCTCTTCCCCTCCTTGACAGGTCCGGCGATGGCGGGATGGCGACACTCGCCGGCGGTGGTCTGGCTCCGGTCCCGGATGGAGGTGCACGTGGCGCAGCTTCTCTTTGCACTCCCCCTCCTTCTCTTCTACCCAGCTCTCTCCCTTGGTTCTTGACGCAGCGGGGCGGCGCTGTCAGGCCTCCGGTGGCGAGGTCGTGTCGCGGCGGAGCTTCAACGGCGGCATGGTAGTGGCGATGCGGGGACGAAGCAGGTCGAGGCGGTTCGGGGCTCAGGCTTGGCTCTACTCGTGCCCGCGCGCGAGGATTCGGGTAGCCGAATCCGCAATGGAGCAGAGCAGGGCAAAGGCAGCGGTGAGGGTGACTAGGCGAGGTCCCCAGGCTTGGCACGGCTCGCCGTTGTGGCTGGCATGTGTGCCCACGGTCGCTAGACCACGACTTGGTCGTGTCGCGACGGCGTCGGTCCGATTGGCTTCAAAGCGAGAAAAAGGCCGAGCCTTGGGCGCGTACGCGTCGCACACGGCCATGGCGAGGCCATGGCGTGCCGCGCGCACCAGCGCTGGGCACGGCCAAGGCTGTGGTGTGGCGGAACACGGACGCCGGGTTTCACGTGTGCGCGCTCCCGGGGTGTGCGCGTGCGGGCCGAGGTGCGCACTCGGAGTACGAAGGGGTATGCCCCAGCGACGAGTCTACGACGTCGCGGCATGGGCGTGCCCACGACGCGACAGCGGCAGCGGCTAGGCATGCTCGGGTGGCTTGAGAACGCTCGGCGCGGCGAGGCAAGGTCGGGGCTTGAGCCGGCTCGTGTGGGTGTGTGCGTGGGGTTCGCGGCCACGGCGCGATGGATGGGCACGCCGACGGCCAAAAGGCTCGGCGGCGGCGATGAGCGCCGGGTGAGCGTGGAGGGAACCCCCTCTTCTCGCTACGCGTGGATTAAGGGCGAAACAAGGTAAAGCAGACACAGGAGAGGTGGGGTGCGGCGGAACGGTGGCGGCCTACCGGTGTATGGCGAGGAAGACGATGGCAAGGCTGTGGCGAGGCGTGGCAGCGACGAGTCGGCGCGGTGCCGTGCCGAGCCGCGTCGTTGGCGTGGTCGATCGGGAGCGCCGGCTCAGTGCAGACGTCGGCGTCAGCGTCCTCCGGTGGCGGTGCTTCGACTGCTCCTCCCCTCTCCTTCCTCCTCCTCCTTTTTCCCTTCCCCCTCTCCTCCTTCCTTTGTTCTTGTGGCTAGCGGCGGCGGATTGGGGAAAAGAGCTCTGTGCTCTAGGGTTTGCGGCGGCCGCGGGGTTTTATAGGCGGAGCGGCTAGGGTCCGAGGGCGCGTCGAGGCCTGGACGCCGATGGCTCGGATAGGATGTGAGTTGCTGCATGGACACACGGCGGCATCACGGCGCTCGCCGCCAGGGCTCGCGCGCGCGGCGGTCAAAAGCGAGCGGGGAAAGCTGCGCGGCGGCCTCCTCCGCGCGCTGTCGCGGAGCTGTGCTGGCAGGTGACGCGAGCAGCAGGCGGCACCGGCGGCAGAAGCGTAGAGGGCACGTGCGGTCAAAAGGGAAAAAGCAGAGCAGAGGTGCCTCGTTCGCGACGGGGAAGAAAGAGGAATAGTCCCCCTGATAGGCGGGCCCGGGATGGCAGGGAGACAGGCTGGGCGTCGCGGCTGGTCCGCTCGTCCGCGCAGTCGAGCTGGGCCACGTGCGTGAACAGGCCAGGGCATGAGGAGTCGGGCCGGTTGCAGGCTGGCGGGTTGGGCTGGCGTAGGTGGTGGAGCAGGCCGGGCTTGGTTAGCAGGCCGGCGTGAGTTTGGTTCCTGGGCTGAGCTGGGTTTGACTGCTGTTGGGTTTAGGTGGTCTTGGGTTTGACGACGGGTCACAACGGGGTAGGTTAGCGGGTCAAAGTTAGGGTTTGGATTTAATTTAAATGGCTTGTTCAAATTAAATCCCACACAAGTGTTAGAAGATGAAATTAAATTGAGGGGCACACCTCGATTTAATTTCCACACAAATTCACATAATAAAATAAATCCAAATCGAAATCAAATTAAACAAGGTAGAGCCAAATAAAATCCGATTAACTCCAAGTATTCCCACACTAACAATTAATATCCTTAATTAAAAACAAAGATTTAATTTACTAAGAATTTTGGAAGGGCACAAATCTTACTTAGATGGATATTTACAGCATTGTCACGAAATTTTTTTGAAATTCACATTTTTTGAATTTATAATATTCCGGAAAAATCCGGGACGTTACATACGTTCCAACTAAGCAGCTTTATTTGAGCTAAATACACATACACATACACATACCCAAAATAGTATATACGTAAGTTCACGTAGCTTGCAAACTACTTGTATCATCAAGACAGCATGCGTCCATGTGACGTGCGACACACGTGTTGATGACGTAAAGGTCCCGGAAATTAATCAAGTATTTTCCTTAATTACATGATTAAATGGAAAGGCCGGAGGCCCAGTTGCCAGGCCAAAACAGTCCCCAGCAGCGCCGACAGACTTCCTGCGCGCAATCAAGCGTTGATCGAGTCCAAGCGGAACTTGTTGCAGCCGTGACCACGCCCATTTCATGGACGCAAATTTCATGGCGCCGCACTTATTTCCGCCGTCTTCCGGCCAGGGTTCACCAAATCGGTGCGAACCGGTCCGATTTGACCGGTTACCGGTCAAACCAGTCTGGCCCGGTTCCGGTTTGGGCCGGTACCAAACCGGCCCAAATTCAAAATTTAAATTTAAATTCAAAAAATGAAAAATTCTCAAAAAAATCCTAAAAATACTTCAAGGTGCGACGAATCTAATGGTGTCAAATTTTCTCAAAAATTCGTTCATTTAGTATAGTTTGCGGGGATTTGAAGTTAAACAAAAAAACGTGCATATAAAAGTATACAAATACAATGTAAAAGTAGTACAAAAGAGGGTTGGAGGGTTCATTTAGGCTAAAATATGTTATACAAATATTTATTTAGTATACTTTGCGGGCATTTGAATTTAAACCAAAAAAGAAAAAAAAAATGAATTTGACCGGTTACTAGTCAAACCGACCGATAAACCGGTCAAACCGGCCGGCAAACCGGTCGGAACCAGTTGAATATTCGATTTTGAATTTGAATTTGACCAGTTTCCACTGATTTCCGGCCAAACCGGTCCGGTATACCGGTACTGGACCCGCCGGTTTGATCGGACCGGTTGGAAAATTAAACCCTCTTCCGGCTCGCCGGCCACAAGCGGATATAGCTAGTTAGCGCGCGCGCGCCAGGAGGCCAACTAGCAAACGATTTCCGACAGGCTCAAAAATTTCTATTTTCGGATTCCGTGTCATTCCATTTCCTTTTTGGGTTCCGCAGTCCACCGTTCCCAAGCGCGGAGTCAGGAGGGGTGCCAGCGCTCATAAATGTAGATATAACGGTCTGAACGATGATTAGACGGCGGCTGATTTTCCTTTTTAGGAAAATTTTTCTTTTCCATAATTTTCTACTTTTAAAAAAATATTACTATAAATTTTTTAGATAACTATTAGATGATATTTTTTTCAGCATAACTTTAAATGATAATTTTGCAGCACAACTTTTACTATACTTGTAACTTTTACGCATAACTTTTTCTAACTAACTTTTTGTAGAATAATTTCTTAACACGATGCGTATAAATTTTACGCATAACTATTTTCAGCCTCCTAACTTTGAACATATTTTTTACCAAACTTCTCACGCAACTTTGATACATAAGTTCGTGATACAACTTATCGAGATAACTTTTTGGCATATTTTGAACGAAATATTTGTCAAAAGAATATGTTTAAAACAAAAATATAAAGAAAGTAAACAAAAAAGATTGAAAAAAGAAAAAGTGAAGTGAATACTAGGCAGTTCGAATTATAGAGTATACGTGGCTGAGGTCTATTATGTAGAGGAAAAAAGAATGGTAGTTGTTGCCGTTACGAAACACGTAGAGGAAAAATAGAAAGAAAAAAAAGTAAATCAATACCTCAGCTTGTCACGTGGGTGGGCACGGACAGGTGGACGGTTGCTTCGCCAGTGTTCGTCGCGCGCCAGGAAGCTTATTAGCGCGCGATTGTTGTTTTGGATTTCCGGCCACAAGCAAGAAAAGCATCGCCTCCTCCTCCTCCCTCTATCATGGTTTCTATACTCTGCTCTGCTGGTAAAAGAGACTAGCAGAAGCATCATGCTCGTGCCTTGCGTATGATGTCGCTGCTGGTAAACAAAAGCTAACATGCAACAGTGCCTTGGCATGCTCCGGTTTGGACGCAAACTTGGCTCCATCCCGTTGAATTCATGACAGGAAACTGGTTTGGATGCAATCAACGTACAAAATAGCCCGCTATTAGTTTTTTAGGAGATCTACCGCTTCGCTATACAACATTTGTCCGCTAAGTCCGCTAAAGGGGATTTTATAGGATTTAGTGGTAATAAATGTCCGCTAAAGATTTATTCAAAAAAAATAAAGAATCAATATAACTAGGGCGGATCATAGACAAAGCAGCAGAGGCATAGTTAGACAGTTAAGAGATGTGTTCAGTCTATTTTTAGAGTGTTAGACCAATGATTTTTCTAAATTTATATGTAATTATTGATTATTTTATTATTCTGCTAAATGATTTAGCTTTCGTTATAGCTCTTTTAGCTTTTTAGAAGAGGTTCCGCTAAATATCTTAGCCCACTATTTCTTACATTGGATGAAATTTTGGCTCCATCCAGGATTGCAGCCACTGGTAGCCCGCCAGGTGTCCCAGACACCTGGAATGAGCTTCTCTACACCATCATCTTGAAGAGGCGTACGAAGATGGATCAGAATGTTTCCCTTGATAGCACTATAACACTGAACACCTGGTTGATAATGACTACCGAGTGCTCTCTGAAGTCTGAAGAAGGGAGGTGGTAAGGTAAATTCAGCAGCTGCTCATGGCAAAGCAAGCTTCAAAGTCATCCTGGGCGATGGCACACATACCAGTCAGCTAGGATGCCAGATACATTTTTGGATAGTGGGTATCAGTTTGCAGGAAGCTGCAACACCCTGCCGTTTTTTTTTTGGGTACATGTCGAGGTTAGTGTATAGCTGAGCAGAGGGTAGAAGACCGTTCAGGTCTGAAGGAAAACGGCGTGTTTCATGCAGATGATATTAGTGTTAGCGGTACAGAGTAGTTTTAAAAAAAGAATGCGGTACAGAGCAGGGGCTGCCACTCTCTTCCATTCCATCCTTGTCTTCTCTTCGTGCCACAGGACGTGGAATCATTCTTTTTCAAAAAGAGGTGGAATCAAATTCATGGACAGTTAATCGCCAAAAAAATCATGGACAGTTGCAGATACGAGATGCTCGCCAAAGATTCTTCTTCTGAAGTTCTGATACATTGTGGCAGAAGCTTTTCAACGCTGCCTGAAAGAGAAATACAATGTGCAGTGTCACTAACACATGAATTGTGACTTGTCTCTATTTCTACAGACATGGAAGAATACCACATTAAGTATGTCAGATTCAGAACAGTTTAAGCTTGTGGAGCAAAAGAAATAACAACTACTTGGTACCTTTTAGAAGTTTTTGGGCCAAGCAGGGAACCTGATTGTCAATCCAGGAAAAGCTTGCGTGACACTGCTTCAAAACATTATCAGAACCATGCTTTTGTTGGAAATGCACATTGGTTGGTTAAGTCTCTTGACCCATAAACAGGTTGGGAGGGTAGGGCAGCTGTTGGCTGCAACACTCTGAACTGAATAATGTCATATATTCAGTTGTCGATTCATTTGGAAAGTGATTCATCAGAATTCAGAACAGTAGGCAGATTTGTCAAAGTTGATATGAATGGAGGTAATGTAATGCAACTTACCCATGAAAAACTTAAGAAATGCAGTCGAGCTACATAGAAGTTGAGAGGGCTAGATCAAAGCCAATCTTTCAGAAGTGCCATACCCTTCCGTCAGAAACAAACTGCACAAGCGGCGAAAGCAGAGATTTACCTGGACGAGGATGTGATCATCTTCACGGTCTCACGGACGTGCTGTTGCATAACGTCACGGGAGAAGGCGTGGTACCGACCATCCTGCCATGGCCTGCTGCTCGAGCTGAAGCGCGTGCGCCGCTGTTCGCCATGCTCCCTCGGCTTGAACGACCGCCCTGTGTGTGACTGGCTACGGGAGGGCTGGGATCCTGAGGCCACGCTTCGGATGGATATAGGGCTCGGCGCTCCCGGCTGTCACCAGGGGTTCTTTTGTAATAAATACTTGGGGTCGGGACGTCAGGTAGCCATGACCATTAAGTATGTCCAGGAACCTAGAGCTAACATTACATTCCTATTACCAAAATGCACCAACAAACATAGAGTCCGTAATTCTGAAAGTTTGTGGACTGAAAACGGGTCTCGCTGAAATTACAAGTTTGAGAAATGTAGCATGATCTACTTGTATTATTATCGCTCATAATTGTGAACAGTCAATTCATGCCTCATTATTCACTGGCAACTCAGGAGTCATCACCTGTCACTGTCAAGTGTGCTTGTTCTTGTACAAGCTCCAGTTCACGGTGCAATCATCAACGCAAGCTGCTGCAGCACCGGCATCAGTTGTCCCTGGCAAATCCAAATGCAAGGACACAAAAAAATGAAAAATTTATAGGCGAACACAAAATTGATCAAAGCAAGATTGCTGTGTAACAACAAGCGCCTTTTGCCGTCACCTCTCTCGGCCACGCTGCAGATGGAGGAGAGGCAGATCTTGGAGCAGTCGCCAGCACCGAACGCGGCGACGGGCACCTTGTGTAAGTTGACGGCGCAGGACTACACACTTGATTGTGCAGAGCCACGCTGGGTTGCCCTCCCTGCAGCCAGGGTAGCAGCTGCCGAAGCACTCACAGAACCCTGTGAATCCGGCCACCTGCGGCTGGCTGGACATGGACAGCATGACGAGCATGCAGCCCAGAGTAGCAGCTGCAACTCTCTTCCCTTCCATCCGTCTTTCCTCCCTGCAGTACAGTCAGAGAATGTTCAAGAGGATCATTCATTTTGCAACAGCATCAATGTGTTGATGAAATCAAACGCAGGGAAAGTTGAAGTAGTAGGATGCTCACCAGTGATTGTTCCTTCAGAAATTGGGACTTGAGGTGTTCTTTCTGTTGCGCATTTTGTGTGGTGACATTCAGATAATGACGTCCATTTATATGTACCACTGGTGCAAAGGCTTGGAATCTTGGTCTGATGCATTCTTCCACAAGCTTTCTAGAGAGAGCTGTGCAGACTGAAAGAGAATGGAGCACCGCACAAGTATGCCCGATTCAGGCCAATTTCAGCTTGTTGGGCAAAATATTTTTTGTACTTGTATGGCAGCATACATTTGATCTCAAGTGATTCATGATGACTCAAAGTTGGAATGGACAACATAATCATGCATAGAGTTAAGGTCATGAAACTATTCATGACCAAGCAGGAAACTTTCCCCATGAATAGGATTCTGACAATATAGGAAAAGCTTGCGAAACGATAGTGGTTCAACACATTATCACAAAAAATGCGTTGTGTCGGAAATGCACATTGGTTGGTTAAGTATCTGAACCCAAATAAGTAGCATGGGTAGGACAGTGGTTGGCGCTGCAACACTCTGAACTGAATCATTTCAGATGTTCAGTTGTGGAATTAGTCTGAAAATGGAGAATTAGGACAAGTATGCCAGCTTCAGGAATCATGATTCAGGACAGCTTCAGCATGGGCAACAAAAGAAATATCAACTAGTATACTGCAGCAATTTGGAGGCAGCGAACACAGAATTTCACTATGTTCAGCAAACCAGAACCCTGCTGTGATACATCAGAACTAAGGACAATATGCAGATTTGCCAAAGTTGATACGAATTTGAATTGTATCAGAATATGATTGCGGGGTAACGTAATCAATACTTACCCATGGTAATAGTGTACAAAGACTGGTGAACCTGCGTAATTTGAGGCAAATGTTACAAGAAATGAAGAATCCTCCATGCAGCCTCTGTTCTTTTTAACATTACTTTCTCATCACATGCCTGTGCTGCTTGCATCTACAGTGAAATCAAATCCTCACTGGATACTGGTATTGGGGCATTAAAATTGCTGGCATCTTTCAAAGCAGTTTGAATACCTAAAAAACACACGTAAGAAGGTATTAAAACCAAAACGAGACCAGGGTGGCATAAATGATGCAGAATTTGTGATTTCCATGTCATCATGTTCAAGGTGTAGTGAGCATTTGGTGAAATATTGCTTGACTTTGGTAAAGACCGAAAGCCCAACATTATTTATACTTAGTCAACATAGTAAAATAATTTCTAAGTAAATTCTCTTCCCTGCAATTTCCATAAATTTTTTAAAGGAATAATGCCCAAGCATTTAAAATGGGGGAGATTATATTGACAAAGAGGATTTTGACCAGTCATCTTGCATGGAATTATCCTCCTCGCTATACATCGTCCCTCTTGTGGTGGGCAGTTGATGTATACAGAAACCTTGCACAAATATTGCATTTATGAGTGAAAAATGTTACAGCACAAAGAAAGCAAAACAATTAGAAGTGTGCTGACTGTAGAGGGGAGACAGAGAAAAGTTCTAATCATTTCCAAATAACTGCAAAGATATGTCTTATGCACTGTTGCAGTGTTGCACCCTAGTAGCCATGTTCCCGGAACCGTTCCCGGAACCGGAACGTTCCCGGAACGAGGAACAACGCTTATGAAGGATTTTTACACTAAATTGTTCCCGGAACGTTCCCGTTCCCGCTTCGGAACGAGGAACATGGAACGAGGAATGTGGCCATGTTCCACGTTCCCAGCTTCTATGAGTTGCACTCATTACCAACAATCCAACCAAGGTCACAACGTGGATGCTATGATAGGAAAACAATCATCAGGGGACATCTTGTAGCACATCAATCAGAAGCACATAAAAATCAAGGGCTTGTTGTTGGAGCTTGTATGAGGGGAAAACATATCAAAACCTTTTACACTGCTAACAGTGAGGAAATACACAGGCTTAAATTATAGGAATCGCCTCAAGGATCAAGAGGTCCAGACTCCAGATCATATATTTTATCACCATGAGTGCAGGTATCTTCACAAATAATCAACAAAATGCAGAGACTTAAGTGCTACCAGTTAATTTGAAAGCAAATTCTGCTATAAAGCTAACTTGGACTGCACAAAATGTAATTTTACCAGGAGATAAAACACTTAACTGCACCAGCACAACGGAATTTCCTAGAGAAAAAAAATGTGACGACAAAACAAAGCAAGTAAATTGGAGCATGAGACATGAATAATCACTTCACCAAATTAACATGTCCCATTTAGATGTATCAGCACTGCTGACAATTTGATACATGTAACACAAAACTCATTTCTTGATCTCCTTGAGAAAATGATACTTTTCAGGCAGGGACTTTGCATGGTGCTGATATTCCTCCCTCGAGAAAACTGATATTAGCAAGGAAGTAGTGGCTGCCTCAAGTGAGAAGTTCATCTCATCAATTTTGGAGAGGTAAGCCCCAGCCCTCATTATATCACCTCTATGCAAAAGCCTCCTAACAAGAGAATTTAGCATAAATGAGTCTGGAATGCATCCACTCTTTTCCATTGCTGAAAACAGATTGTCAGACTCTTCTAGCAACCCTTCTTTAATGAGATTTTGTATCATTAAGCGATAGGTCACAACATCTGGACCTAAACCTTTGGCAGAGATAGCAGTGAACATATCCATAACATCTTCCTTTCTGCCACTTTTGAGCAAAACATTAATCATAATGTTGAACGTAATGATGTCGAGTTGAAAATCCTTAAAACATAGACTCTGAAATATTCTAAATGCCTCATCAACACAATTATTTTTGCAAAGACCATTTAGAATTATGTTGTATGTGTAAATGTCCAACTGCATTCCACTCTTGGTCATATTGAGGTAGAGTTCTTTTGCTTCAGAAAACTTTCCAGACTGAAATAAACCATGAAGTACAATGTTATAAGTGACAATTCCAGGCTTAACTTCATTTCTTAACATTTCTCTGAATAGTCTAACTGCATCATCTATCCTGCCAGCTCTACAATAGCCATGAAGCAAAATATTATAAGAACAGGCATCTGGTTTCAAGCCACCTCGGACCATATCATCAAGTAACTTCATAGCTTCCTTCATCCTACCAGCTAAGGAGTAGCCAACAATTAATGAATTATACGAGATAACATCAAGTTTCACACCTACACGCACCATCAAGTCAACGAGACTCTGGGCTTTCATGACCCGTCCTTCTCGGCAAAGGTTACACATTATAGTGTTGAAGATCATGGCATTGGGATGGATCCCTTGATTGAGCATTTCAGAAAATAATTCCTCAGCCTTCTCCCATTTGCCAACAGTGCACAGTCCATAAACTAGTGAGCTAAAAACAACGATATTAGGAGTCACCCCTTCATTGATCATCTGATTGAACTTAAGCATAGCCTCGTCCACTTTTCCTAACTTGCAAAGTGCATCTATTGCTGCATAGGTGACTACATCAGGACTCAACCCTTGCTGCCTCATTTGGTGAAATATATGCATTGCCTCATCTATCATACCACCTTTAGCATACGCACATAGAATTATGGTAAAGGTATGATGGTTAGGTGAAATACCATTTCCTGCCATTAAATCCAAGAGGCGATGCATATCAGAAAGTGGTCCTTTGGTAGCATACCCATGAAGCAGAGTATTATATGCAGTTACATCAGGTTTTATGCCCTTTTAAATCATAGAATCAAAAATCTTTCTAGACTCTGTGCATCTTCCATTCTTGCAATGATAGTCCAGCAGCAAATTACAAGTGACAACATCTGGCTGATGACCATGTGCGGACAATTCTTTGAGCATTCGAACCACCTCTTTCCCTTGTCCTGAAGAGCAATATCCATGGATCAGACTGTTATATGTGCGATTGTTTGGCTTGACACCTTTATGAATCATCTGCTGAAGGACACCCTCGGCCCTGTCAACTGCTTGCACTTTGCACAGGCCATCAATGACTGTGTTGTAGGTCACAACAGTCGGCGAAATCCCTCGGTCATCCATTTTATGAAAAAGCAGCTGAAGCGCCTCCTCAACTCTCTTTTCATCGCATAAGCCCTTTAGAATTATGTTGTATGAAACTTCATCCGGTGTGCAGCCAAGCTCAGGCATTCGTGGAAGCAATATGTCCATGGCCTCAGACACGCACTTTCTATTAGAGAGACCTTTGAGAAGCTGATTGATGACTATGGCATCCACCCGCCAGCCTGTCTTAAGGACGAGGCCAAAGGCGGCGAAACCAAGTTCGAGGCATCCCATGCTGCAGAAGTAGTTGCTGAGGATGTTGTAGGTGTACAGGTCGGGAGCTACCTTGTTGGAGCAAGCACGGGCCATCCGGTTGAAGAGGGAGAGGACGAGCTCCAAGGAGGAGGAGCCCCCGCCCTGGGCGCGAGAGACGAAGGTGAGGATCTGGTTGAGGGCGATCACCGAGGCGGGCCTAGCGTGGTGTAGCAATTCATCGAACAGCTTGACGGCGTCGTGTAGGCCAAGGTTTCCCGAGCGGACGCGGCTAGTGATGGCGCGTATAAATTTTTTGAAAACAAGCTTGTATATTATTTTGGGCTGAAAACAAGCTTATATATTGTTTTATTTTCGATTTTTTGAATCACATGCATGGGATATACTGCACATATAAATTCTTTTACCAAAAACAATAGGTACTCAACCGAATACCCTTGAACTAAAGTGGGCCCGCGCCTGACTGGAGAGCTGAGAGGGGGTTGGGCCGCTACGGGTTTTGCAGGTTGCTCATTGCCGGATGCAGCGATGGCCGTTGGGGAAAGGAGATGCGAAAACTTGATACAAAATATTTTTAGTAACTTAAATTTTCTAAATATGTTTTTTTAATTATAAACAAAATACAGGTAGATGCTCAACCCCTCCACCTATCAAATGGTGCGTCTCACTATCAACAAAAGCACATCACATACCGCCAAATAAAAATTAGTCACCGGTACGAGTCCCCATGCTGAAATGGAGATCATGTTTTAATTGGCGGTTCTGTACCCTAAGGAGTATTAGATTAAACATAACATGTATTCTAGGGATGGATCAGTGTTAGTTAATTTTATGGAGCTGCCGTCCTAACCGATTACCCAGGAGAACTTCAAGATTATGTATGTGTGAAGATGCTCGACTGCTTCTTGTTGAGCACTTCAAGATGATGTATGACTCACAAGTGATTTTGTGAGTCATGCAAACTACTGAAGAAATCAAGATGATGTATTGATGATACATGTCGTGCTGAGTGGCTATAATCTGAATTATATTTCTGACTGAATTCATCACCACTTTCTTAAAACGCTTGAACAAGCCTTAGGTAGCTGACATACTTCCCATAAGCACGACACCATGGCGTGACATGCTAATCGTATATATATATCTTGCAAGAATGCCAAGGACATCAACGACATCACTTAGCTCTCGTCGTCGTCGTCTATGCATGCGCTCTTGGCTGCTTGGTGGTGGTCGTCGTCTTCCCCGTGCATCGCCTCATCGATGCCCGCACCGGCCGCGGCGGCGGCGTTGGCGAACTGCAGCCTGAGCCGGCCGCCCTCGCGCGTGGCCTGCAGGAGCTCCTTCCCGGGGATCACCACCTCCAGCAGCACGAACCGGCCGTCCTCCCGGAACGACCGGAAGCACACGTACGGCTTCCCGCCGCGCCCGATCGACCGTATCGGCGGGGGGAACGTCTTCGGCTGCCTCTCCTCCACCTCCTCCCCCTTCATCGCCTCCGCGTCGCCGGCGGCGGCGTCACCGTCTCCGCCGCCCGTTCCCGTGCCCTCGAGCGCGGCGGCCTCGGCCTCGGCGTCGCCGTCCTTGAACATGTCGTCGGCGTCCACGGTGCTCTCGGAGCCGAGCCCCTCGGTGCAGAGCAGCAGCGACGCCGAGCTCTTCTTCAGGCAGAAGCTCGCGCTCCGCTTCACGCCGGTGGCCATGGCGCTCGCCGCGGGCTTGGGCCTCAGGAGCGCGTCCAGCGACGAGTCGTCCTTGCTCTTCTCGGCCTCGGCGGCGGCGGCGATGTCGAGCCACGACGCCGGCGCCGGCGGCGCGGCGGCCCGCTCCGGCTGCTTCTCTTGGAAGTGGAGCTCGCCGAAGATCTCGGTGAAAGAGGACGGATCGATGGGCTTGTTGGGGTGGGTGTGGCGGTTCCACGCCGACAGCGCCTCCAGCAGCGTCGGGTTCTCCGGCAGCGGCTTCTCGAACAGCCGCCTCAACCCGCTGTCCGACGCCATCGGCGCAGCCATCACCTCACCTGCTTCTCCCTCGAGAACGTGCCCTGCAAAGAAGCAACAGAAGTGAACAAAAAAAAATCAGTTCTTCTGCGTGTGCTGTGCACAATTCGGAAACCATGCCAGTTAAGAGAGTTTCACCAGGAATTCTGTCTGAATAAAAAGGAAACAATAGGGATAATGCAAGAAGAACATGGAACTAGGTGCAGAAGTGCATATGGAGATGTGCCACTTTATTTACCTGCAACTGCAAAGGAGCTGAAGATATGCAGAACAGTTTGAGGTGTGCAGACGGTCAGCTTGACTCAAATTTTTGTGTTGTTCTGACTTGGGAGGTAGAGAGAAAGATGTATATATGTATATATACTGGGAGAAAAAGTAGAGGTGCAGAAATATGCAGGGTTTTCTGTGGCTGTGGAATTGGAATATGCATCGTTTAACAAGTGGAGGGTGGTAGTCTTTCAACTTGAGAATATAACCGTCGCCAAAGTGCAAAAAGGACCCCGCTTTTATACAACTAACCGTCACTGCAATGCAAAAAAGTGTCAATTTTTCTATAACCCCACCTTCAGGAATGAAACTTTGCAGTGCAACACTTTGAGCCCATGAAATCTGAATGCACTTTGCACTAATGGCCAGTTGCCTCAATGTTCAGATTCCATAACGAAAGTTGACTTGTCATGATGATGATCTTGCAGTGGCATTTGCCTGGCCGGAGCAAATTATATAGCCCAGGGCAGAAGTTCCGATAAGGTCAGACTACCAATCTGTCTGCCCAAACAAGATTCTGATTTCAAGTGGTGCTAAAAGCATAGAACAGAGTGATGTCGGCCCGACGAATTTCTCTGACCAGTGGTTTACTTGTCACTGAGAGTAACACCAATGTTATCTAGAAGAGGGAACAACGAGCTTCCAAGACCAACAAGGAACAAAGGATGTGAAAGTCACCCCTGAAAAAGATCAATTCGTCAGATTTGTAGCTCAATGATCAGAAATAAAGTAGGGCAAAAGCTCTCCTTTTTCTCATGCCGTTTCATTGTCTGAATGAAACGCCAATTGGTGTCGTTTTGCATGTTTAATTTGTGTATTCTTCTTTCTGAAAGCTGAAAGAATCTTATTGCAGATTCAGTAATCATTTAAATGAAAATGGGTAGATGATAGAATAAAGCTACTTGATGCAATGAAAAGAGGCATGGATACGGTGCTTGAGAGCTCAGTTCACTGCAGTGCAAAAATCATTCCTTTTTTACTGTCACTCCAACAAGCAAAAACTAATTGGCATTTCAGAAATCAGAATATCAACACTAGCACAGTTGAATGACCTATATATTAAGATTGCAAATTTGTACAATAATGCATCTCAAAGTGGTATCTTTGTACTGGGCACCAATGAGTCATTGCTTCAGTGATCTTGGACAGAAGTTGACCTGTCCTCGTAGCTGTGATCTTGTAGTGCCATTTTGTCTGCCCTGCACAGATTATACTGCTCGAGATTGAAATTCCGATAAGCTCATCACACCAATCTGTCTGCCCAAATAAAATTCTGATCCCAAGTGGAGATAAAACCAATCAATGATGGCACCGGCATTTACGTCGACCGTTACTGTACTTGTCACACAGAATCTTGAAATTGGAATACGGAGCTTCCAAACACCGACAGGGAATAAGGGATGTGACAGTCACCACAACGAAGAGAAATTCATTCCATTCCTAGCTGAACAGGCAGAAATCAAGGTAAACCCAAATCATCCTTTGATTGCCTATCTGAATGTAATGGTAATCTGTGGTGCCTGGTCTGGTCACGTTGTATTCTTCACGAAAGCTGGAAAACCTTTGTGCAGATTCTGTAAGCCTGTAATCAGAAAAGAATGGAGAGGAGGCAGTAGAATAAAGATATCTGATGCAATGAAAGATGTCGTGCCTACGATTCATGAGAGCTCAGTTGCAGATAAATCAGCACAAAAATATACTGTGGAGAAGGATAAGCAACTCAGAGAGCAGTGTGACAAAAAGGCAAAAACATATAGCTTAAAAATTTTCAGAAGTAAAACACAAGAGTGATCAATGTTTTCTGATCGATCCATATTGAAAGGGAAACACGCAGACAGCAGAACAAGGACAATGCAATGAGAACAAGCACAGTACATATCATACCTGAACTTTCAGGTACTTCTTAATTTAGGCCTCGAAGGCATTTATGTACAAACGAAAGCATCAGCATCTTTCATTCACTCAAGCAAGTAATCATAAGAAAGATACAAAAGTTAGTGAAGGCAAGAAGAATGAATCTGAAATTACCGTGACCATGATATACCAAGAAATGGTACATAGATAATACAAAATGTGCAAGCAAAGCAGTCCAGGGTCCTATGTTCGGGAAACATTGGTCAGTCATCTAGTACACAGCAATAGCAAGCAATGTCATTCGATTTCATCTCCATGCTTCAATCCGTTCAACCTTAGAGTTTATCCGTTAACTGGTTAGAGTGCAGTTTTAATTCATCAGAAATACTTGAGAGCAACATTTCAAGCGTTAGCGACAAATACTCCACATCCCACTTAATCACACAGCCTTTGCGGTATGATTCTCTACCATCAGAGTCCTTGAAAGCAAAACCTTGGACTTTAACCTCTAGCACGAACAAACAGTCCCTACCAAGAATCAAATCGAAACCCAAATGCAAGCGTAAATATACAATCACAAGTCAACTACACTACATGCTCACACTGAATTAACAGGGACACGCAGAAATTACCTGTTCCCGCAGTCCTCCATCTCCACTGGAACACTACGGCGCAGATGCTTCAAGGTTCTTGCATCTCCTCTGGTCGAAGCTGCAGCCGCAAATCCGCAGCTAGCCGTGGCGGCGGCGGGACCTCCGCAGGGACGGGCGCGCGGTGCTCTGGGCGCTGGCCGGTGCTCCGACGATGGCGGCGGCGGCGCTAGGGTTGGGTGTCGGTGGGGAAAGGAGAGGGAGAAGTGAGCAGTGGATAAAAGAGAGAGGCCCTAGTCTTATCGGGGAGGAGTTAACGGCGTGGCCGGCTCGGCCCGTATTCGTATCTGACGGTGGGTCCCAGCCGCTAGCGTACGTAGAAAATGTTATAGACCTGGGAGACCACAAATTGCAATGGCATGTTTCCTAATACCTGAATTGTAATGGCACTTCTCTAAACTTGTAGAATTGTAATGGCTTGGATAAAAAAAAACCCAAAAATTAATTGGAGCGCCGAAATGGACAGCAAAGGGGGGATTTTTAACTCAGTATAAGGGGGGTCTTTAGCCAGAAAAGACGCAATTTTTAGCAGGAGATGATGAAATCTCGTGGGCTGTTTGGTGGAGATTGGATAGGATTTTTGTGGCGGTGGAGTTGGATTGAAGGGAGGGATTGAGCTGGAGGTGACGGCGCCATCATTCGTCTCCTGCTCCTACTCTCCTCCCCCTTTTATGCCATGCGAGGCACACATGTATGCGCCTCCCTCTCGCTTCTCGTTCACGCGTGCGTTTCTTCTTTATTCAAGCTACCATCAGACAAAGCCTTTTTGGTAACTCTTTCGAATTGGCTACGTCGCCGAAAGTTTCATGGATGGATTGACTGCAAACATGCCAGTATGTCAATGTGCATGACACCAAAAGTCTAATTCGGTTCAGCTAAAGAAAAAGGTCCAATTTGGCTGCAAGGGGGCAAAAGGTTAAAGGCACACACAGCCTAAAACTGCCTGACAAGGCTAATCAAAATACCTGCTCCATCACGTTTCTTACCAGAAATTGCTGCGGACGCGTTTCACTGACATGTACTGAAAGCAGCCCATCAAAAGAAACGCGCTACTGAACTTGAAGAAACCCTTTTTTTCTTATAAATTTTACGCACACTTGCTGGTACTATGCACCAGTACAACTTTCTGGCAACTTTCTTCATAAATTGGAGAAGCACTTTGCTAAAATTTCCATCTAGAAATTATCCACAGTTTTGGAATGTGGATGCGCAAGAAGAAAGGTGCCATGGCATGCCATTTATCATCTCATGGCACAGTAAATAGGGTAGTTCTTCAGGTGGCAGGGACAGGATCTGCTAGACTATTAAACAGGGGCAATAGGATTCTTCTGCTGACCACGTGATGTGCATGTGCTCTCCTCAGAGATTGGACCCAATACAAGAGGAGTTTTTGGTTGAATTTATATGTTTCAGAAGTATATGCCTCAAGTCTCATGTTCAGGTCCCAGAAATTAAAAGTGGCATGCATATCCATCTGAAGTGCAGACCCAACATCCGACAATAACTACTGATGAATTATCTAGCTAATTTGGTTTGCTCCCATTAATTGGCCTATTGGTGCCAGCTAAATTCAAGCATCATGCATTTAATCCATGAGAAAACAATGCACGTTGCGTGAAAATCAAGTCGAGGCAACATTCTGCCGTATCGTACCGTAGTACTAGCTCCTACTAGGCCGGTTGGTGAGGAGCCAAAAACTAAAAAGTGTGTGAACAACACTGGCCCTGGCCTGTATCTGAGAATGTTTGTTTATAATTGATAACTTCGATAGAACTCTGCCTGCCATGTTCAAGATTTAATGGCGGTTTTTTTCAGAAGTTTGGCATACCAATTCTTGCATTGTACTTTTTTAGTTGTTTTAAACTCCATTTTTGTGTAATACTACTACTAATACTATCTTACAAAAACTCGAGGATGTCAACGTTACACTAAAAGAGATTATACTCCGAGGAGCTCTGTTAAGGCACAAGAGGATAAAGGAACAGCTACAGTTTCTTTGCTGAAGGAGGAAGATGCCAAGTTGCCATATAGAATAAGCCTCCTTTGCTGTTCCAGCAAACCAACCAGTGTATTCATTATTTTTTTATCCCTGAGCTTCTTCTGTTGGATCAGAACAACACCAGGACTATGTGATGGCACGATACCAGTTAATGTTTTGTTAATTTGGCCAGCTAGCTACAAACCTACATGTCCATGCAGCCTCTTTTTTTATTTTGAGCTTGGTTGGTGGAGCCTCCAAGTTTGCAGGTCGTTTACTAGAGAGTTTTCGGTTCCCCTCTTGGGAATAAGCAGTTTTCACCAAAGTTTTTTTTCTTTTCTTAATTTTGCCACCTTGGTAGTTTTCTCTACATGTTCTTCTGTTAGTAGAAAAGTCAATGCCGCCTTCGACTGTGATTTAAACCAGAGAGAAATGGCCGAACTTTGACGCTAACTAGGGAAGTTGACCTCATTGTCAATCGCTGACTGTCTAGGTTTGTGACTTTGTGTGCATGTCCATCAGGCAATGCAAAGCCTTCCGTTGGAATGCTCCTCTGCGTCATGCCGCATAGATCCAAAGTTGCTCAAATTCTTGTTCTAAAAAAGAAAAGAAAAAGGTTGCTCAAATGGAGGCACCATGCCCATCCAAAATGGAATTTGCGCAATATGCTACCAGTGTGCGGCCCGGCCCACCTACAGATGGACTTGTGTGTGTGATACGTGAGCATTGCTCCGTCAACACTCATCGTGATCCAGTGTCAATGTTTCCATTCCAGCAGGCAAGTACAAATCAATCTAAAAAAAAGGCAAGTACAAATCAAAGGAGCTCTTCTACCAGTTCCTTTTTTCTTTTAAAAAAAGATATTTTCGTTTTTTAAAAATATTTTGCACCGCATCGACACGTGGTGATTTTTTTTTTCCAAAGAAACAGCCATTAGCTTAGCCCATGATCAGTGCCGGCAAGAACGCTGCAGGTTCATTGTTTACAGAAAGAAAAAACTACAATTTTCGGTGATCATGGTTTACCAATTCTTTCCATTACCGAAACAAACATATACAAGCATCGATCGGCTTTACAGGCGAGTACAAGCTGCAGTAAAACTTTCTGATTCTAGCATCATCACTACATCAGCTTTGTTCAACGCTTCATCACGTACATACTAATATAATTTGCTGCTAACGGTTGCTAGGCAACACGGATCATGAACGATGGTTTGGGAAGCATGCTCGACTCCGGCGAGGTGATGAAGCCCGGTCCAGCGTAGAATGACCGCGGCGGCGGCAGATGCCGTGGCATAAACGACGACTCCACGTCGTTGCTCCCCGGTGCTGCTCTCGCCGTCGTCGAGCTCGTCGGCCAGCGGCTGCGGCAGCGCCAGAGGCTTCTTCTGCGCGTCCCAGCGCTCGGCGGACGACGACGACCTTTAGCCGTTGGGGCGCCTGCTGACGCGGCACGTCTTCGTCTTGTTGCTGATCGCCGAGGACGACGACGCCGTCGACGATGATGCTGGGCTCGCAGGCTTCTTGTGCGCGTCCCACCTCTCATCGGAGTCCGCGCGGCTGATCATGTAGCTGCTCGCGCGGCCACCTGAGGACGACGACGACGACGACAACGACGCCGGGCTGCCGGCTGGTTTGGTCTTGTGCGCGTCCCACCCCCCCGCGGCGTCGGCGCGGCTGGGCCTGGCACTGGCAGGCGAATTGTTAGGGAGGATGACGGCGCACGGCGGCGCCGGGAGCAGCGGCAGCATCGTGCACTTGGGCGGGGTCGGGAGCAGCCCGGGAAGAGCCGCGTGCGCCATGGCGAGGTGCCCGCGCGCGACAGGTATGGCCATGGATCGAGGCCGCAGGGAGACGCACCCGGCCAGAAGCGCCCGCGAAGTGGAAGCAGAGGAGCCGATCGAAGGGGGATTCAGGAACTGATGGGAAATTGAGCGAACACGCCGCCAGTGAATCCGACTCGGAGCCCGGTATCCGGCTTGGTCAACGGATGGACGCGCCGCCTCGGTGCTTGTATCGGCTTGGTCAGTCGGAATTGGTTCGCCCTTCTCTTGCGATCAGGGAGCGCTGCTAGCTGCCGCTCCCCATCAGCCCTCCCCGCCTCCTCCTATTCCCCCAACAGAATCGCCATCTGATCTGTGCTAGCAATCCAATCGCTGCCTACAATCTACGGAACCACTCGATCCATCCATCCATCGTCTCTGTCTTCAATTCCTGTTTCTCTTGGGTTCCAGATCTCCCTCCCTCCGATGCCGATGGAAGAAGCCTGGGAGATTGGGGAATCGGAAGCCCAAGGAGGAGGAGGAGGAGAGTCGCCGGCGTTTGTGTTTGAACAGGCCACGTTTGTCCTTGGTGGCCGGACCTACACCGCCAGGATGCGGCACTTTCAGCGGAGTGCACCCGCGGCGGCAACACCTGACGACGACGAGCACCTCATTCCATCTGTTTTCCGGCCGGCGTCGAGCTCATCGCCTCCCCAAGCCCATGCCGCCGCCGCTCCCGGTTCCAGTCTCACCACCAACAAGCGCGCCCGCGCCCCTGCCTCCAGCAAGGCCATCTTGGGCCTGCGGGAGGTGACAGCGCCGCCCACGGGCAGCTCCGACTGCTGCGCCATCTGCCTCCAGGATCTCCAAGCCCACCAGGGTCCGGCGGCGGCGGAGCCAACGACCCTCAGCCTCAGGGTCATGCCTTGCTCCCACACCTTCCACCAGCGCTGCATCTTCGAGTGGCTCCGCCGGAACGCCGTCTGCCCTCTCTGCCGCCACCAGCTGCCCACGGAGGAGGAGGACGAGCAGCAGGACCAGGAGCAGGATCAGGGGAGAAGGAGCAGGAGCCGGGTCGTCTACAACGAGGACGGCCAGCACCATATCCTTTGGCACTACACGGAGCAACCCGTGGCCGGCGAGGTGCCCGAGCTGGACGAGGAGTAGGAGAGGAGGACAGCGATGGGCCATATTTTAGCGACTGTTTGCGGAGAGGGAAAATATATGTACACATGCAGATAAGACAAAACGCTGACATCATCCACATGCAAACTTGTTTGAAACAAAAGAAATCCATAAATATCAGAGGAAATATGCTAATTAAATTTTGATTTCAGCATCGTATTTTTTGCGTCAAGATCTTCAAAACATGACCACACTTGACTATATTTGGAGAATTTTATTTTTTAATCATTCTTTTGATAAAGCTCGAACATATGGACTACTGTGAACAAATACATATCTGTTTGCCAACAAAACATTAAACCTCATGAACAAATAATAATACAATGCTGAACATCAGGAATAAACAATTCGGTGCATGCATGTTGTCTCCTAAAATAGGAGAGAGGTTCTGCGCATGCAAATTTAAAGCTAAAAAGTTATAACTATTAGACCGTGCATCCAAATTAAATTTGGATGGCACTATTATTTTTCTTGTCATAAATTTGAATTGTACCGTTATCTTTCTTTGACAAGATCTTCAGAACTAAATAATCAACTTATGATGCTGTGAACAAATAGTTACTTTTACAAACAAAAAACAATAAATATAATGAACACATAATGATGTACAACGAACAAAATATTATACATCGCGGACATTTGATTATAGGACAGATATGAAAAATGAATATCACGAACAAATGAGTCAATATCACGGAACAATTTCATCTACAAAGCGAACAAATGAGTCAACATCACGGAACAGTTTAATCTATAAAATGAACAGTTTATTCTTATTGGTGGAAGAAGTCTATGTAAAAATTTAAGGGGAAAAATTAAATACAAAAGGGCGAAAAAAGAAGAAAGAAGAAAAAATATGTTAAAAAGAAAAAAATAACATATGGAAAAATGAAAGAAAAAATATGGAAGGAAAAAGAATGAAAAAGAAAACATGGAGAATGAAAAAAAGAACAAGTGAGGCACGCTTCTTTTCTAGAGAGTCAATTATGAATTTATTTAGATATAGAAAACGAAGAAAGAATGTTATGTTTTATAAAATATAGAAAACAGCTACTTAGAAATAGAAGAAGAAATAAATAAGTAAATAAGAGGAGAAAAATAAATAGCAAAACAAAATAAGACTAAAATTTTTTGTAAGAATTGAAAGAACAGAAAGTGCAATGAAAGAGAAAATAGAGGGAGAAAACGAAACTAGCATCCGAAGAAGAAAAAGCAAAAAAGAAATCAAAATGGGAAAACAATAAGGTCTGGTTGCTGCAATCAAGGAGCAGCAGGTTTATAGCCTTCCACAAGTAGCAGCAGCCTTATAGTCTTTCACATATTGTAGCAGCCTACCACACTCAGTCTTCTACGAGTTGTAGTAGGCTTCCACGCTTAGGTTCATAGTCTAATCTTATCTTGGGCTGCGCAGCAGCAGATGAAAAGAGATAATAGGTTGAATTTACGCTATCAATCCACATCGAAATCTTTGCGATGGTTCTGTAATTTATAGCGCGGGCGATATATATCCTTTCCGGTACTGAGGATGCTCAAGGCGGCGTTGCGTTGCCGGATGCCTTCCTCCTTGCCACGAGCTCATCCTCGCCTTGACGGCGAGCGCCGGCCGCGGCCCAGGGCGGTCGCGGAGGCAACGCTGCATGGCAGGAGGCTTCGGGCCTCAGCGAGGTAAATGGGCCGAGGCCTGAGGGAACTGGGCCGTCACTTGGCGCAGCCCAACCCAACGCGCCGGGCTGCAGGATCCTCTGATTCTCAACCGCAGAGATCCCATCGGACGGCTTAAAATCAATCCAGCCCGGAAGGGAAATGAAACACCGTCCCCCCGGACGGTGAATGGAATGCCGTCCGCCCCCTGGCCGGTCGGGGACGCCGGCGGGGCCCGGCGCACGCTGGCGGCAACGGCACGGCGACGCCCGCGGAGTCATCCTCCGCGCACGGCCGGCCGATTTCCTTGCTCTCTTCGTAGTTGCATCGCTAGAGGCGCCCCGTCGTGGACGACGTTGGCTTGCGGGCTGCCGCGGCGCGGCCGATCGCGTCACGCGCGTCCGGCCGTCCGGCTCCTGTCCAGCCTTCTGCTGAGCGCGAACGGCCAGTCCGGCCGGCACGGCACGACGGCGGCGCCCTGCTCCTCCGCGCACGGCTCGTACCCGCATTGCCGCACGCACCCGTTTCGTCGCGGCAGGGGGCGGCTGGACGTACCGGCCGGCAGGGTCGCTGGGCGGTTTCTTGCTTGCCGCCGCGCGCCTCGTCGCCGTGGCGAGGCGAGAAGCCGCTGCTGCTGGCCCTGGACCGTGCGGGAGGAAGTACGGCAGCCTGAGGCGGTGGGAGTATGGGGCCTGGATGCGACGTGTGGTTCCCGTCGACGGTGAGGTCTTGGTTCGCGGCTGTCAAGGCCTCAAAGGGGCTTCTGCCTGGCCACCCGAACCAACAGTGCAAGAGCAAGACCAAGGACCTTGCTTGCAGAAAGGAAGCCCCGACCTAGGAAGGAGAGAGACAGAGAGTTGAGCTTGATGGAAGATCTTCGATCAGCGGACTTACTGTCAGTGTCAGCCTTGCTGTTTCAGCTGCTGTTCTGTGTCTGAAGATCCGTGTGCTTCTTACCGGAGTTGAGCCTTGCGGTTGGTGTCTACTAATTGTCTTGTCTTGGCTCGTCAACTGTGTCTGTGTGTTCAGCTTTGTTGTTGGCATCATTTTGCCTCTTGTTTTGTCAGATAATGTCTGGATCGTCATTGCGTGGCCACACACCACATGAAGGTGTGGCTGCTTATTAGTTGCTGTTAAATCCATTCTCATGTGAATGGTGAACAGCATATATATTAATTCCAATAATGGCATGGCACCCATATCCTCACCGTGCTTTTCTCTGTAACGATCTGTCCATTTTTTTTTAATATAGCGGGGCAGCTCTCCTACCGATTCATTAAAAAAAACGATCTGTACGGCCGTACGTATGATCCATGCCTAGACCATTTGGCAAAACTATTTGGCAAAACTTTCTCACACGAACAAGGCACCAAACTCATGGAGTAGTAGATGATAGGAAGTACATCCTGTTAGATATTCTAGGATCTCTAGATCAAAAGGAACCACAAGAATGGCATGAGATGCACATACCTTGGTCACTAGGACCTCCCATCACTTGCCTCTGTGTGTATGTTTTTAGTGTGTGTGTGTGTGTCGGGTTTTTTTTGCTCCCCGGTGTTGGCGACGGGAAGGTGATCAGTCCCTTTAACGGGGTTCTTACCCCGTTATTTATACCCGTTGCACACCGGGGGGAACCGCCATCGTTTGGGTCGGTTGCCGTCCCTGATCAGGATGGAACGGGAACGTTCCCGTTCTTTGTTCTTCTTTCATTAATTCATCTTATCACTTTACTATTCATTCATTTAATGAGCTTACTGTTTAAGCTCACAAATCATCATCCCAACATTCTCCCCCTTGATCGTAAGGGCTTAAACTTATAAGTTTATTTATCAATGAAATAGTATATCAAGACAAAAGATTACAATGGTTAACAAAAGCACCACTGAACCCAGTGACTATAACATACCACTTTATTTCGAAACAAACTTCTTTAACTTAGGAGATCCATGAACTTATTACATCAGACTTATACAAACTTACAGACTCACTGTTTGACAGACAGTACACCAAGACACTAAGTTACAATAGTCAATTAAG
The DNA here is from genome assembly GCF_016808335.1 of Panicum virgatum. Classification (NCBI taxonomy): domain Eukaryota; kingdom Viridiplantae; phylum Streptophyta; class Magnoliopsida; order Poales; family Poaceae; genus Panicum; species Panicum virgatum. Next base: position 3,837,881 of record NC_053143.1, on the reverse strand, counting down.
TACTACTAAACTAAGTGACTATGGTTCCTGAACGATCTCAGAGAAAGTCCACATTAGGATTATGGGGAGACGATGTCACATTGGTCCCAACTAATCCAGGATCAAGGGCTTATCTACCAAACCCATACCGGTAACGTGATCTTTGAATACACTGGGTGGTAGGCCCTTTGTGAGTGGATCCGCCAACATATACTTAGTGTTTATATACTTTAATACTTATTGTCTGATCCTGGATCCTTTCTTTCACAACATGGTACTTAATGTCAATGTGCTTGGCACCACTCATTGACTTGTTGATACTCGAATAGATTACTGCTGGTTGATTATCGCAGTATAATGTGAGTGGCTTTGAAATGCTGTCAACCACTCTAAGTCCCGGGATAAAGTTCTTCAGCCATACTGCCTGCCCGGTAGCTTCATAACATGCCACATATTCAGCATGCATTGTCGACGATGCAGTAATACTTTGTTTGGAGCTTTTCCACGATATAGCTCCTCCTGCGAGTGTGAAGATATAACCTGACGTGGATTTCTTAGTGTCAACACATCCCGCAAAATCAGCGTCTGATTAACCTATGACTTCAAGGTTATCAGACTTCTTATATGTGAGCATGAGATCTTTAGTGCCTTGTAAATAGCGAAAGGTCTTTTTGGCTAACTTCTAGTGTTCTGGTCCTGGATTTGACTAAATCTGCCAAGCATCCCGGTCACGAATGCCAAATCAGGGCGAGTACACACTTGTGCATACATTATGCTTCCGACAGCCGAAGCATATGGTATTGACTTCATCTGCGCAGCTTCATACTCATTTTTTGGACATTGGAATTTTCCAAACTTATCGCCCTTAACTATAGGAGCAGGCGAGACTGAACACTTATGCATATTGTACTTTTTTAGCATCTTTTCTATATATGTCTTCTGAGATAGCCCCAAGATCCCTTTGGATCTATTTCGGTGAATTTCTATGCCCAGAACATAAGTGACTTTACCGAGATCTTTCATCTCAAACTTAGAGGTAAGGAACCTCTTTGTTTCCAGCAGTAGATTCTTATCACTACTGGCCATGAGTATATCATCCACATATAATATCAAAAAGATGAATTTACTCCCCCTGAACTTAGCATAAATGCAGTTATCCCTTTTATTCTCTTCAAAACCAAATTCTCTGATAATTTGATCAAACTTAAGGTACCATTGTCTTGACGCTTGTTTCAGCCCATAAATGGATTTCTTCAATTTACATCCCAAATGTTCCTTTCCTTCCACAACAAAACCCTCAGGTTGTGCCATGTATACATTTTCATATAAATCACCATTCAGGAATGCGGTTTTAACATCCATTTGATGCAACTCCAAATCATAATGAGCCACAAGTGCCATAACAATTCTGAACGAGTCTTCAGAAGAAACAGGGGAGAAGGTTTCATTGTAATCAATGCTTTCTCTCTGTGTAAAACCTTTTGCCACGAGTCTTGCTTTGAACCATTCGATATTACCCTTGGAGTCACATTTAGTCTTGTAGACCCATTTGCAGCCTACTGTTTTGGCTCCTTTAGGGATTTCTACTAAGTCCCATACTTCATTAGCATTCATGGATTTCATTTCATCTTTCATAGCATCAAACCATTCAGATGAATGCTCATTATTCATGGCCTCTTTAAATGATGTGGGATCATCGTCCAACATTAGCTCATTCATATCTTCACTCATATAAGTGACATAATCACTAGGAATAGCTGATCTTCTTTCTCGTTGTGACCTTCTTAGTGATTGCTCATTATTTTGCTCATTCATCACAACTGGAGGCTGTTGAATATCCTCATTAGACTCATCATTAGGTGCAATACTTGAAGTGGTTGCAGGAGTTTCAACAGGTGTTGTATCAATAGTCCTTTGGACTTGAGGTGCAACATCAGCATGCACAGGGAAAATAGGATCTTGAGTTATGGGCATTGGAACATATTCCTGTTTTTCTTCTAAATCAATTTCCCTGGGAGTCATGCTCCCCCTGATCACTTCATCTTCCAAGAACACATCTTGTCTTGTTTCAACAAACTTAGTAAACTGATTCGAGCAATAAAATCGATATGCCTTTGACTTATCAAGATAACTAATAAAATGACAACTGATTGTCTTGGGGTCTAATTTTCCCATATTTGGATTGAAAACTCGAGCTTCAGCAGGGCAGCCCCACACATGTAAATAATTTAGAGTTGGTTTCTTCCCAGTCCATAATTCAAAAGGTGTCTTAGGAACTGATTTGCTGGGAACTCTATTAAGAATGTGTGCAGCTGTCTTTAGAGCTTCCGTCCATAAATTCACAGGCAAAATGGAGTGACTCATCATACTTCGTACCATATTCATTAGAGTGCGATTACGCCTTTCAGCTACTCCATTTTGCTGTGGTTCACCCGGTGCAGAGTACTGGGCTTTTATGCCATTTTCTTCCAAAAACCTTGCAAAAGGTCCCGGAGTTTGGCCATAAGGTGTATGCCTTCCGTAGTATTCTCCACCACGATCAGACCTTACAATTTTGATCTTCTGATCATGTTGATTCTCAACTTCTGCTTTGAAAATTTTGAACTTGTCTAATGCCTCAGATCTTTCTTTAATTGGATAAATATATCCATAGCGGGAGTAGTCATCAGTGAATGTGATGAAAGAATCAAAACCATCCACTGATTTTACATTAAAAGGACCACAAATATCTGTGTGGATTATTTCCAAAACTCCCGTGCTTCGGCTTGCACCTTTCTTGATTTTCTTTGCATATTTTCCTTTGATGCAATCAATGCAATATTCAACATTTGCATCCAAGAAATCCAAAGGATGGAGGATATCTTCTTTAATGAGATGCTCAATTCTCCCCCTCGAAATATGGCATAAACGGTAGTGCCATAATTTCGAAGAAGTCTCATTATCATTATATTTTCGTTTGGTACTGACGTTTGAATTTGAGGTGGAATCAACATGATAAGTGGCATCACATAAAGATATTTTATAAGTTGTTCCCGTCTAACGGCGAGACCAACCTCTTTATTGTCATACATAATTATACATCTATGGTCTCCAAAAGTACAATGATCATTTAGCTAAGGATGAAACAGAAACTAAGTTTCTTTTCATAGAGGGTACATAAAGAACATCATTTAGCTAAAGTCTAAAGCCAGTATGAAGAGTAAGAGTGAAGTCTCCAATGGCCTTGACTTCTGCTTCAACTCCATTAGCAACTCTAATTCTTCTTTCCCCTCTTCTTAGGGTCCTCCTCGTAGCGAATCCCTGTAAAGAGTTTGCAACGTGAATTGTTGCACCTGAGTCAATCCACCAAGAGTCGGTGGCATAATCAATATAAAGGGATTCATCAACAAAAGTTATAACATCAGTACCTTTCTTATTGAGCCATCTCATAAAGCCAATGCAGTCCCTCTGACGGTGTCCACTTTTTCCACAAAAGTGGCATCCTTCGGGATCTTTTCCTTTTTCTTCTGCATTGGAGCCACCTGCTGGCTTGTTCTGCTGGCCTTGCTTAGAAGATTGCCCCTTTTCTTTGAATTGACCAGGCTTAGGCTTCAAGTATTCCTTCTTAAATTTCTTATACCTTTTCTTTTCAGAATGCTTGAATTAATTAGCATGATCAATCCTTTCTGCCTTAAGCCTTTCTTCTTCTTGCACACACATGGCAATCAACTCATCAATACCCCACTTTATTTTCATAGAGTTGTAGTTGATCACAAATGGAGAGAACTCCTGGGGCAGTGATGACATAATGAAATGGACAAGAAAACCATCAGAGATTTCCATCTCCATTGACTTAAGCTTGGCAGCCATGTGACATTTCTTCATAATGTGCTCCCTTAGGCTGCCAGTTGCATCATATTTTTCACCCACCAACCTTTTGATGAGGGTGGTGGCATTGGCTTTAGAGGAGCCTTTGAATTGCTCCTCAATCTTAGTAAGATAATCTCTGGCAGACTGAGTATCAGGAATTGCTCCTCTTATTGTATCAATAATGGAGCTTCTAATGATCATGAGGCATTTATGATTTGAAACACTCCATTTTGCCTTTTCTTCATCATATTCCTTTTTCAGGACTTCATAATTTTCATCCTCTGGTTTAGGCTCAACCGGAGGATCTTTATGGAGGGCATAATCAATATCCAGCAGAGCTAGAGTGATCTCCAGCTTCTCCTTCCATGAAGCATAGTTGCTTCCATTAAGCTGCTCAATATTGCCTAAGACACTAGCAATTTGAGACGCTGCATAAGAGAGAATTAACATCATTAAATAAGCATATTATTTTATTGATCAAATTCAAATCAGCTTTGGCCAGAAATGAATGAGAACAACAAAATTTTGTGAATAAGTATTTATTAATCAGCTTTGGCCAGAATAATAAATACAAACCACACTTTATTGAATTTCATGAACTTCTTTTATTAATTTAATCAAACCATAAACCCTAAACCCTAAACCCTTTGGCCAGAATTGATTTGAATTAATAAAATTTTGTGACCAAATAAGTATCAATCAGCTTTGGCCAGAATGACAATTATTTGTCACACTTAGTCAGAGTAATTATTTGTAGCGGAAATAATTTATAACACATAAAATAATAACTTTGAATAATAAACATAATGTAATCATCAAAATTAAATAAACATAAGAAAATTTCATCATATAATAAGTCTAATTATTATTTGTATCATTATTTACTAAAACACAATAAAACATCTTTAAAGAATTAAACATTAAATAACATTTATAATCATAATGCTTAAAGATAAACCAATATTTATAGCCTAAAAAATAGCATTATCTTAGCCCAATAACTTATTTGGCCCGTTACTATGCAGCCCAATGCATTTTTCTTAATTTTTCAGGAAAAATAGTAACGAAATTTGGCCCAAAAGCTTTAAAACGACCTGGGCCGATTTTGGCCCGGCCCAAAAGAGCCGCGCCGCCCCCTGACCCGGACCTCAGGCCCAAAAACCTGGGCCTGGGCCGGGATTTCGTCCTCCCCGCCGGCCTGCCACAGCCCGGTCCGGAGCCGACGCGTGCCAGCCGTCGGATCAAATCCGACGGCCAGCGCGTCTCGCACTGCCGCATAAAAGCGGCTCGGCCGCGCCCCCCCAACCCTAATCATTTGCTTCCTCCCCTTCTCTCTCTTCTCACCCGACGTCGGCGGAGAGCGAGCGGCGCGGAGCGCCGGTGCGGGGAAAGCAGCGGCGCCACCGAGCTCTGCTCGCCGGAGGTGCGTGCGGCCGTGGCCGGTGCGCAGCTCCGTCGAGCACCGCTCGTTGGTGCCCTATGGCACCCGCCGGCCACGCCACCAGACTGCAACGGCGAGCCACGGCGAGGACGGGCACGGCGGCATCAGATCTGGCTGGCGGCCGGCCACCACGGCCTCGAGGCGCGCATGTGGGTCGGCGCCGGCCGGTGCGGGGCTTGCGAGGCCGCTCGGGACCAAGTCCCGGGCGAGCGCTCGCCGTTAGCGACGGCCATGGCGGCACTTGAGGTAAGCTCCCCGCCATTCTCTTTAGATCTTAGGGTTAGGGTTAGGGTTTGTACAGTGGGGAATTTTTGGGGGTCTTTAGGGCTTCGGGTTGCAAGATTTGGGCGCAAAAGTTCATGACAGAGGGTTCCAGTTTGAAGCTAAACCTTGCTCTTGATGCCATTGTTAGATATTCTAGGATCTCTAGATCAAAAGGAACCACAAGAATGGCATGAGATGCACATACCTTGGTCACTAGGACGTCCCATCACTTGCCTCTGTGTGTATGTTTTTAGTGTGTGTGTGTGTGAGCGCGCGTGTGTGTGTGTCAGTTTTTTTTTGTTCCCCGGTGTTGGCGACAGGAAGGTGATCAGTCCCTTTAACGGGTTCTTACCCCGTTATTTATACCCGGTGCACACCGGGGGGAACCGCCATCGTTTGGGTCGGTTGCCGTCCCTGATCAGGACGGAACGGGAACGTTCGTCCCGTTATTTGTTCTTCTTTCATTAATTCATCTTATCACTTTACTGTTCATTCATTTAATGAGCTTACTGTTTAAGCTCATAGATCATCATCCCAACACATCCGTACACAAAGTACTACATTTGCTCATAATGTAAGTCGGAATGTTATTTTTAACTCTCCGACTCGGTATGTGTGCTTGTATTTTTGGCAAATTAGTTTTAATTATAGGAGGCACCGCAATATACCCATCAACTACGTTCGAGATGTTTGCCGTGACAGTCTCTTGATGTGCCATATCTATATTCAAAGGATTGGGTGTGTGTATGCATAATATAATGAGCACTGTTTGGGGGGAGGGGATCTACAAAAGGCTTCTCATTAGGTGAACCTTCTCGACTGTTCTAGAAGCTCGGAGACAGGTCAATACAAAGATTACAAAGAGAAGTCAAACAGGTTTTCTGCCCTACTAGATTCTTCCTATGTTGACAAGCTTCCGTTGTTTGTTTCTTTGCAAGCATATCCGTGGAAAAGCATGGTTTGGTTGGCCGTCGATCATCTCTATGATTTGCCTTATCTCTTGTACACTTATGCCAGTCTCAGTACATAGTTTTATAGCACATTTATCAAGATTGAGAAGGTAACTTTGTCGGCTAAGTTTCTTCATAGGGAGGAAAGAAAACTCCTCTCTCATCCTATGAAACTTCCTCTCTTCTCGCCATCTCAGTACAATTAATAATGTGACATAGAATTTAGTGCTATGGAACTCTCCATAAAATCTCTATTAAGACTGGCCTTAAGCACAACGAGTCCATGGGACCTCACTCTGATTCTTTTTTTTTTTTAGCAATGACTCACTCTGATTCTGGAACTGGCCTTTTGCTTTTATGTATTTTATGCAGCGGCTGGGCTGCTAGCCTGCTATAATAGCTAAAGACCAGAAGACAATGTTGGTTGACCATGCCAAACCTCCTAGTACACTTGCTTTGTTTAGATCGACGCAGAAATTCAGTGTATTAGCCTCCCGCCATGCTCGATGATGTCCTGTCTTACGCACGCTAACACCTATTTTATCTGTCTTCTCGAACTATTAAGTCTGATTAACACAATCTCGCAGCTTTTGGTCCTTCAAAAAGGATATTTAACGGTTACGGCTTGACCTAGAAAATAATAAGGTCATATATTTCCTACTTTCCTAATTCAAACTTGTTCGGTTTTACTTTTACCAATCAAGAAAGTAAATAAAATGTTGCATATAGAAAATATTAGATTGATATCACCCGACTCATTTATGAAAAGTATTGTTACAATGCAATACATCCCACGTATTATACACAATCTTACAATTATTAATCAAAGCTAAAAATAGACATGAGGCAAACCTAGACCAACTTGTATTTGGATAAGAATTTTTATTTATCGTGAAACCACCTAAATCTTAAAAGCTGAATGAGATGCATAAAGTGACAAGTACTTGAAACAAGCCAAAACAAAAATCTGCACTAAAGTTGTGCAGCAGCCAACCTGCCATGAAAGAGTAGACCCAAAGAGGAACTAGTGGGGTCACATGGCCCACGTGACAAGTTCTTTTGAAGCAAATAAAAAAAAAGCACCAACAGTTACATCATCCAATTAGTTTTATTAAATCCACCAAAAATACCTCTTGATAATGGATTTATTTGGTACTGTAGGTTTTAATATGTTTTTTCTAAAATTTTGATTAAAGTTAGATCAGTTGATCGACTTACTATGAAACATCTAAATGAATTTTAATTTGAACGCTTTTTGCAGTCTGAATGCATGCACTCTGCTCTTTTTGTTCAGTTCTCCCTCTGTCGTCACTACAATGCCTTTTTGCTACCCTTTCGGTGTCATCAGGCACCGTCAAAGTTGACTACCATGAGTCAGTCGCCGCATGCTAGCGCAGACAAACGCGCAGAGCGGCTGGTGCATGCTCTCGTGGGCAAAGTCCAAGATGCAATGCTCGCCCAATAATCTTCCTTCGACAAAACGTGGAACACTGCACATTCTTTCCCGAAATTCCTTGGCAAATCTTCAGAAAGGGGCAAAGATCAGTGCTAGGAAAATGGGAGAAGTTCGCGAAAAGTTACTGTAGCACATTTCATTATTATTTAACAAATAATATCTAATTATGGACTAATTAGGCTTGAAAGATTTATCTCGTACTAATCAATTAAACTGTGTAAATAGTTATTTTTTCAACTACATTTAATGTTCCATGCATATGTCAAAAAAAGATTTTGGGAACTAAACGGGGCCTAAGTGTACTTTTTGTGCAAGTAAAGTGTACTGTCACACGAAAATTCAGACGCAACGCAAACCACCCCACATCGTCACATCTCGTACTAGCAATTTGAAATAGAAGACGTTGTTGTGCTCGGCACTGTACGTGTACCTGTCGAATCTTCAGTTGTTCAGTAGTGCAGGACTGCAGAAACTTTTTAGTTCTCAAAAAATTTTACACAGTTTCTATCGCATCGAATTTTTAGACATATACATGGAACATTAAATGCTGTTAAAAAAATAACTCATCAGACAGTTTAACTGTAAAGATGAGACACATTTTTTAAACCTAATAAATTTATAATTAAATATTAATTGTCAAATAACAATAAAAATACTGCAGTACCAAAATTCAAAAATTTTGGGAACTAAAGAAGGCCAAGTGAAGGCCAACCGGTCAAAAGAAGGTCTGAAACCTCATCGATGCGGAATTTTCTTTTAGCTGTGTTTAGATTCGTAAAATAGTGGTAAAAAGAGTCACATCGGACACTGTAGTATTTTTCGTTTGCTTGTGATAATTGTTGTCCTACTATGACCTAACTAGGCTCAAAAGATTCGTCTCGTCGTGTACATCAAAACTATACAATTAGTTTTTTTATTTATCTACATTTAATGCTCCATGCATGAGGTAAAAGATTTGATGTGATAGATGAATAGTAAAGTTTGGATTGAGAAATTTTGGAACTAAACACAGCCTTTGTAAACTACTCCTACTAGTAACCTGTCGTTAATCTCAAGGTTGTTCAGCGCTGAAACCAACCTGCCCGTCTGAAACGCTGAATACGGTGCACTGTCCCTCTCTTCTGAGAATCCTCTTATCTGCCTGAACCTGACCCATGGACCGATCAATGGTTGCTTCCTGGGTTCTAGCTTTTTTTTTGGGGGGTGTGCAGGGTGTAGCAAGCTACAAATGTCCCTAAGGCCCCGTTTAGTTTCCAAAAAAATTCTACAGTATCCATACATCGAATTTTCGCACACATGCATGGAATATTAAATGTAGTTTAAAAAATAACCAATTACACAATCTAACTGATTAGCTCGATATGAATCTTTTAAGCCTAAATAATTCATGATTGGACATTATTTGTCAAGTAACAACGAAATGTACTACAGTACCAAAACCAAACTTTTTCACCATCTAAACGCACCCTAACAAAATTTTACTGTTTGGAATCGCTCGTTCCATACTTCTAGGCAAGACTACTTTGCTTATTTCTCGCCAACTCTACGAAATAGTATCATGTTTCACTTCTTGTTCTTGTTTGACGAGGAATTGGAATTGTCAATGCCTATACCAAAAGAAAACCATCTTCAACTCGAGAGAATATACATTCAAGAGTCATCCTAAGGTCGGCCAAATCTGCCAACCTTTAATTCGAAGTATTTTCCACACAACTTTTAACACGAAATCAAATTATAACTTTCAACACAAAATCACCAACTATAGACTCCACAAATACCATTCAAATGCTCGTTCAAGTTCTCACAAGTATAAAACACTTCGTTGTCCGTTGCCCGACATAGATATCAATCTTGCTTTACATAGTTCCCAAGTTCAAATTCAACAACGGTAGCTACTTTATTACTTTCCACGACGCACCACAATATCAACAAGAACTCACATGCTCCTACCACAAAATTAAATTTATCAGTTTTTCAACATTCAAACGCCTTCCATTTTTAAAATCGACAACAATCTTGCACCTTTGGAAATTCATGCACCCGCTCATAGACCAGGTTCACGAACAGGCAAAAGAGGGAAAAATTGGCGCGCCGCTCGTGGCAAGGCAGGGACAGCAATCCCAAATTCCCGACGAGTCTGCAACGCAAATCCTCGTTAAAATCCACGCCACGCGCCGCGAAGACCCAGCGATTTCCATCCTTTCTGCCCCCCCCCCCCCCCCCCCCATCGCCACCGCGGCGTGCGCGTCTCCTCCTCCTCCTCCTCCCCCACGATGGCCGCCGGCGAGCCGCCGGAGTCCACGCGGCTCCGCCTCGGCGACGACATCGCCTGGTCCGAGATCAACGGCGTCTACGACCGCGACGACTCCCTCAAGGAGAACACCAACCCCAAGTGCCTCCTCAAGAACCACCCCCACCACAACGGCTCCTCGCAGCGCTTCTCCGGGAACCTCAAGCCGACGGCCGCGCCCATCATCGGCCTGTCCGGGAAGCTCGGCGCGCGGCGGCAGCACCACCACCACCCACCGGCCATCTTCCCCAAGAAGGCCAAGACGGGGGGCGGCGGGCGCGCACCCAAGGCGGCCGTCCCGGAGCCCGAGTCCCCCAAGGTGTCCTGCATCGGGAAGGTCCTCTCCGACCGCGAGCGCGCGCGCCTCGGCCGCCCGCCGAGGCCCCGCGGGGGCTCCAGGCCGCCCGGGTGCTGCGGCGGGCTCGGGTTCTTGATGCGGCGGAGCCGGTCCAGGAACAGCGCCGTGGAGTGCGTCGACCAGTCCCCGCCGTCGCTGCCCCCTCTGGCAGAGGCGGCGAGGCGGAGCGAGGCGAGGGTCGCCGAGGCCGAGGCGGAGGAGGAGACGGCGGCGCCGGCGCCGGGGCTCGGAGGCGTGCGGCGTTTCGCGTCAGGGAGGCGGGCGCCGGAGTGGGCGGCGGCGATGGAGGAGGACGACGGACACGTGGCGAGATCTGGGCCGTTGTAGCGCGTGCAGGAGGGGAGTAATTGAGAGGTTGTGGATGGATGTGCTTTGCGTGTAGTTGAGCTGTGTACATAGTGCAATTTCAGTTTGGATTCACAAATTTTGGTTGATCTGCCGTGGATTTTTCATTTGCTGCAAGTTTGATTGTAGTCTGAGTTCACTATCTGTACAGAAATTGACAGAATCGCCAGTTTTTGATCCATTCATCGATCACTACTTCTGACTACCGTTTTGGTCATGCATGCAGAACCTTTTCTGACAATTTATCTGCTATGCTTTAGCTGTAGACATGTAGTTGAGCTGTGCATATACTGGAATTAGGATTGAGGTTTGGTTAGACAAATTTGATGTTTTTGGTTGATCTACTGTTCTTGCTTGCATGTTTGTTCTTATTTATTTGCTGTAAAATTAAAATCAAAGATAATGACGATTTTATGTTGATGGTGGGCCGTTTAGCAGAAGTTGTCACGATTTTCAGTTTTGGATTGGAATCACTCATTCGTGGATCGCTTTTGGAGTGTCAAATAATATTCAGATACTACAGAAAAACAACGAACTTTTCCTAAATGTTTATCATAATAATCCACCATTAGATCTGCAAGTACTCAGGATTCAAGATTTCAAACGGCTCGTGTACACAGCCACCACCGTACCAGACAATAGTGAGTAGTTACGTCCCACTGGCAGTGTCACACATGTTGTTACACTAAAAAAGGTACTAATAATCAGCAGCCACCTGAAAAGCGATGGATCGGAGTTCGTTTGAAAGTAATCAGTGGTACAGTACTTGCATTGGTTGTTACACTAAAAAAGAGTTTGATTTACAAAACAGGCAAGAGGCCAAAAAAAGGCAAGAAGAGGAGAAAGAAAGAGGAAATTAAGCCTATGCAAAAACTAATAAAGGCGAAACAAGAGAAAAGAGAAACTGCAGCAGCGCCTACAACCAAATTTCCACTACCAGTGTGTATATACTATATAGTTCTATAGTAGTTAGGAGGAGTGTGCTAAATACTAAATTATTGGATTATTTGGGGAAGGAGATGATGTCGGTCTCGTTCTGGAACTGGACGGTCCTGTCCCGCCAGGGCTATATATAGCCCGAGCGATGGGATCTGTTTCCATCGCCTGAACAAAGTTGACTACTAGGCGCCGTACATTGGGCTGACTAGAATAATTTCGGCCCATAAAAGTTTTATACTGTTATAGGGACATTTATTGCCTACTCACGTGGAATATGCATGCTACAATAAAGCTAATTTGCTAGTGCTTTTGCTGTGCGTGTGGAGAGTAAGCAGCATGATCTATTGACTTCGCGTCTTCACGAACCATTTCAATGTTTTTCTTTTTTGATTGCTCCTCCTTTTATTTTATTTTATTTTTCTTTATTTTTTTTTCATGACCGATGCTCCAAATAAGTTGGTTATTCCCTTCTTTCTTTCCTTGTTCGTTTCTATTTATTTCCTTCCAATTGTTATTTTTCCATTTTTCTTCTCTAGTTCTCTCTAGATACTCAAGCTAATATTTCTTATACTTTTCAGTTATCTGTTTCTTATTTGCCATGTGCACATATCTTGTACACATATCTTGTATGATTTATAAAATTTATTAACTGTAAACTAATTTATTAAATTCATATGCTAACTTGTCTGCCATGTGCACCTATCATGTACATCCGTTGTTTAATCTATTTCTTTACGTTCCATTTTCTCTTTTTCTTTTACTTTTCGATTATCCTTGGTTGTATTATTTTATTTGTATAATTTTTCTATATTTATAATAACAAATCTTTAATAATAATTTATTTTCCATGTGTCTGTTTCAAATGTATTTATATTTATTCTTTCAATTAATATAATTTGTTCTAGGGATATTATTTTTTTGTTCGATGAGTTCATATAATTTGTTCTATGCCTAAAATATTTTGTTCCGTGAGTTAGTATAATTTACTCCAGATATACATATATCTATTCCATGATTTTATATAATTTGTTTATAATACTAAATTATTTGTTCGCCTTGTAGGCTGAATTGTTCGGCGAAGTTGACTCTTTTGCTTGTAATATTCATTTTTCATTATTTATTCTGCAATCAAATGTTTGCCATGTTTATTTTTTTGTTCGTTGTACATTATTTATTTATTTATTATATGTATTTTTTGTTCGTACATATAATTTTTTGTTCGTGTTTTTGAATTATTTGTTCGCAAAATCTAAAATTAATTATCTAGTATTAGAAAAAATATTTTTAAAAATATTGTGCAAATATAGACAAGTGTGGTCTTGTTTTGAAGATCTTGTTATAATAAAAATAATGGTGTAACCCAAATTTTATTTGAACGTAAGGTTTAACAGTTATAGATTTTTTTAGTTTTGAATCATCATGCACGTGGGTAATGTCATGGTGGGTATCCTTGCATGCAGATTTTTCTGATTCAATATACATGCACGCTATTACTTGGTGGGCCATGCCCGTTAATACAATGGGTTGGCGGATTAATTACGGGGACCTTCAGGTGATGGGCCATCGCTTCAAGCGATGGGTAATCGCGCCCGTCCTGTCCGGGGGGCGCCGTGAGCTGGCCCAGCTGCTCCTTGGTGACGGGCCTGAGCCTGGCGTGCACGGGCTGCAGGCAGGAACTCGAAGATTTGGCCCGAATTAATTGAGAGGCCCGCCTAACTCTGCAGCCCAAGCGGAAAAGGCTAGATGTGGGCCAGGCCAAGAGGACTGAATGCCTTTAGTTTCTTTCGAAGCGGTTTTTTTATTTTTTATTTCCGTTTTTTTAAAAAAAATATATTTTCGATTTGGAAATTTACAGAAATATACCTCGGCCGCCCCGCTGCCGGGCGGCCGGGACCTGACCACCCGGCAGACGGGCGGCAGGGGCTTATCCGCAAAAAAAAAAGACGACAAAAAATTGCAGATAAGTCCCTGGGGACCGGCCGCCCGGCCGCGGAGCGGCCGGCCCCCCACCCCTATATAAGGTGTTGGCTGCCCCTCACCCCCTCAAAAAAAGAAAAGAGAGGGAGGGAAGGAGAGGAGGGGCGAGGGAGAGGCAAAGCGGCGAAGCCCTGTCGAATTTTCAAGCCGGCGACTTTAGGTAACTAAAATTTTCTACATTTTATAAATAGATTATATTGTAATTTTTTTTGAAACATTAGATTAGCAATCAGTTCAATTATTGTTAGGAGTGATTAGTGGTACATTTAGGTGCAGTTACTTATAGTGATTAGTGTTGATATAGTACATTTAGTGTTAAATTTATTATTAGAAAATACTAGAAAATTGTCAGAGAAGTATTAGAAAATAAAAAAAATACAAGATAATATTAGAAAATTGTAGAAAATGTTAGAAAATTATAGAAAATTGTAGAAAATTGTAGAGAATGTTAGAAAATTGTAGAAAATGTTAGAAAATTGTAGAAAATTATAGAAACTATTTTGTTGAAACAGTAGATTAGCAATCAGTTTAATTATTATTAGGACTGATTAGTGGTACATTTAGGTGTAGTTACTTGTAGTGATTAGCGTTGATATAGTACATTAGCAATATAATTAATTAATCTTAAAAATTGCAAGATAATATTAGAAAATTTATAAAATGTTAGAAAATATTAGAAATTATTATATTAGAAATTATTTAGGAAATATAAGGAAATATTAGAAATATTTAGATGTGTGTGATTGTATTGTATTGTTTTGATCTTACGTGGTAGGTATGGCCGGGGTTACTCCTGCGTTGCTGGACCCAACAATAGACTCGGGTCACCGATCCTTCCTTGCGAAGGTTCAGCACTAAGAACTAAACGTGCTGCGTCCACGTCCACCTGCAGAGTTGGTTGCTGTAGACCCACGATGGGTGCCTAGGTGATATGTCGTCTATTTTCTGTTTTTATCCATTATACATTTCGTTATATAATGTATTAACATTTGAGCACTGTATGATGCAGGCTAAGCGAGGCAGGTCTTTTCACTGTGGCTTGTCTTGCTGAGAGTGCTTTGGTGAAGCTAGACAGGTCTCTACTTTCATCTCTCGTTGACAGATGGAGACCTGAGACACACACGTTCCACCTCTCTTGTGGGGAGATGGCACCGACCCTGCAGGACGTTGCGATGCTGCTTGGTCTTCCTATCACCGGAGACGCTGTCGGGCCCCGCATGGTACCTTCTACGTGGTTGGAGGATCTTGAGGAACGTTTTGCAGGTGTTGCCACCACGATTGATCCTGAAGATTTCAATGAGCACCCACAGTCGAAAGGCCCTTCCAAGTCATGGCTCCTATAGTTTCAAGTACAATTTCGTACAAAACGATGTGTTGATGTATTTTATGGCTTTGAAATAACTCATGTGTTTCTTATTCTCAATGTTCGTACTTCATTGCAGCCGGATCTGTTGGCAGCCGATGCTGATGACTACAGCGTGACTAGATCACTCGAGGCATACCTGCTGTGGTTATTTGGGTACATCATATTCAACAACTCACATGGGCACTGTGTGGATAGGGTGCTTCTGCCCTACGCACAGGAGATTGCTGATGCAGATGAGGATGCCATACCCTTATATAGTTGGGGTTCAGCGGTTCTTGCATGCACATATCGTGGACTCTGCAAGGCATCACGGCAGAATGATAGGAATGCTGTCCTAACGGGGTGCCCAATTCTGCTACAGTTTTGGTATTACGAGAAGATTGCTATCGGTCGTCCCATGATTGACCAGTCACCGTACACGCCGGATATGTACGGCGACATGGAGGACGACAGACCCACCATAGGGACTCTCTGGTACTCTCGACAGGTATGGACCCGATAAAAATTTATATTCTATGCGTACTATGGTCATACATTGTTCCCTCAATACCTTTCTTATGGACACATAATTTTTATTTTTGCAGAAAACATGGGCACATGTACAGACCCGACGGTCTTATCCTGAGTTTGTTGCCGAATTTGATCGATTGACCCTAGAAGACATTGTGTGGGAGCCATACAATCCTTCGTCTATAGCCGCACGTGCACCGCTTGGGATATCTTCGGTGTGCACACAGGACCAGGGCCTATGGATGACTACTGCAGCTTTGGTGTACGACATTGCAGTTGAGGCCCACTGCCCGGATAGAGTCATGAGGCAGTTCGGTCGACGCCAGTCTTTCCCTGTGTCTTCAGCGTTGGATCATGTTCAGCGCCACGATCATAGGTAACAAAAATGTATGAGCACCCATGTACTAATAACATGAAACTAATTTCTATTTAACGTGCAGTTTATCAAGGGCTGGACATCCTTTCTCGACAATGTGGGTCACTAGATTACAACCATGGGTGGCTGCGTGGGATGATGCAGACGAGCAGTTGGCTGAGGATACCGGTCCACACACTGAGCCTTCGTTTCGGGCGTGCCTGACCTGGTACGAACCGAACACTCGTTGTCGTTTGACGTATGTTGACATGCATCCACAGCCGCATGTTGCGACTTCGCAGGATCACTATGCACGACACAGGGATGAGGCATTAGCTGGGGCGGTGAGTAAATGTTGATGGCATTTTCGATCTTTTAATATTTGTATACTAAGTTTTTTTTGGTTGCAGTTCGAGGCATGTAGGCTGCTTGAATTAGATTGCTCACTGAATGTAACGAGGATTCATGGCGGGTCTACGATGAGCGTGCCGACACAACTCGAGGCCTGGACCACTCAACGTGATAGAGCCCAAGGTATCCTTCAGGCCTTTGGTACGCGGACGGAGTACGAGAATTCCTACGGATCGTCACAAGCGTCGACGTCGGTTCCTTGTGGTCCCGCATGGCAGCAGCCTCCCTTATACCACCGACAGTACGAAGGTATGGTGTGATATTTACCGATCCGTATGTTTATATGCAGTATTTAAATACGACTCCACACAGGGTACAGGTACCCCAGTTCTCAGACCTATGGAGGGCCAGGTGCCTCGCAAGGGGCTCCATTTCAAGGAACCCAGTTTATCTCTATGTCACATGCTGGAGGGACTATAGGTAAATATGTGGTGCATAATTTTATTTGCTTATGTTTTATGGTCGAAGGCTCATACGTTATTATTTATACTCAGGATCACAACAGTTCACCGGAGCGGGGCCGTCTTCGTATCACCCTATGCCGTCACCAGGAGGATATGAAGGAGCTTCTTCCTATCCACCACCACCACCGCCTCCAACACAGGGTACGTACAATAATTTGTACGGAATTGCATTCACCTTTTGAATGTTGCTTAATTTTTTTTTGTGATATGTAGGGTGGTCTGAAGACAACACCGCGACCTCCTTGGAGGAGTTTACATGGTTGTTTGCTACGCCTGCCCAGGATGATGATCCCAGCTTGCATACACCTCTGGCTCAGTTACACCGTCCTGCCAGAGACGTGAGGCCACCGGAACGTCATAGCTACACTACAGATCACGTACACGCACAACGTAAGAGAGGTCGGAATGATAGGGGTGGTTAGTTGTTTGCACTTGTTTCTCCGGCGGCATTATGGACTGTTTCGACTGTTCAGATTATGGTTATTTATGATTGTGGTAGTTTACTTGTCATTTGTTTCTATAGATATTATTGATGTGAACTTGTTATGTTTGTGGGTTCCATAATGCTCGTGAAATAAGGGAAGTTCTTGCGAATTTTTTCCGTGATTTAATGAAGGACAAGTTAGTTGCGGGAGGAGTTAGCGGCCGAGATCCCGCCGACGATGATGACGACTACCGCATACAGAGTAAACTTCGTGACACGCTCGTATAGCTCAAAATAGGGACCATAGTGTATCTAGCTACGAGTACGAGATCACAGGTTGCCACTGCTCAGCACGGCGATCACGGGTTTCGCATATGTCGCATTGTTTGCCCAGACAAACGTGACAAAAGACGACAACCCAATAGAAGTGCCCTTTCACCATTTCAAAAAGATGTGACAACACGGCAACCACACCAGCTCACCTTCAAAGCAGTCTCTCGGGCGAGGACGACGAAACTGTCATTCTACGGCGAAGGTCTGTGGCGTGTAGTGGGGAAGGCGGCATCTAGGCACGATCGACCGAGCGGCAGCGATGCAGTGCTGTGAGTCTGCATGCACTTAGACGCTCTGCATACACAGAGATGCAACGAGTAGTCAGTTCGAGAATTGAATCTAGCCTTTTCAGTGTTCGGTCAGCTAGCCTCTTCACTGTGTTGTCATGTAGGCTTTTCATGTCCATTTACACTCCACACTCCGGGTATCAGACCTTTGTGCGCCTATAAATACTCCGAAGTTTGTGAACTCCCAACAGCACTCAAACACCAAAGCTTATTGTATACCCAATGTCTGGAGGTGGGTCTAGCGGGAAGAATTACTACGGTTTTGGGAAAGGAAAAGGGGGAAGAAAGGGAGACTCCATAATATGGGAGTGGCCTCTTGGACCTGATTCCTTTCCGGAACCAGTGTTTGAGTTTCTGCCACAGCAGAAGAGTGAATTTAACAATGAAACTCCTCTACGACAATACGATAACCGTAGAGAACCGTGGCCAAAATGCAGACATGGTGAGGACTGCTTAGTGCAGATGTGCACCGACGGGATGGATGGCGGTCGGCGTTTCTTCAAATGCCCACACGCATGGGTAATACTCGGTTGTTTTATTTCTTTATCTTCATTGAGATACCTTACATGAAATTTATTTTGCAGTCTTCAGATGCTCCAGAAAACTGTGGTTTTACCAGGTGGGTCGATCCTGCACCAATTGATTCAGTTCAGGAGTTCATCGAGTACCTCCAGATAAAGATCTTTGATCTAGAATGCAAGGTAAACCATTACGAGGAATTGAGAGAGGGTAACAAAGACGACGACGATGATGATACCAGCAATGCTGCCGCTTCACAAGATGAACCATGCACTATTCCTTACTGCAACTGCCCTTGTCACAAGAAGAAGGGCCCTGCCCCTCCGGCACCACCGCCTGCACCACCTGCAATGGGTGGATACTGCGGAGAAGACTCAATGCAGTTTGCTACGTGGGGGTACGGCTACTAGGACTACCTAGTGCTAGTCACATGCTGCATCGTTGTGTTTGTTGTGTTTTTCTAAATTACCTAAGGCATGTTAGCTTAGTTCAGAATCTGTTTACCATAGTTGCAACGGGTTCTGCCATGACACTGCATGTCTGATGTGTGTTTCATTAACGTTGTATTATGATGTAATTCCTATGGTTTACATTGTGTAATGCAGTTTTTAGTTCTTAATTCTTACCGTTATATTTGATGTGTGGTTCACAGTATTCTAGTCTCCTGAAAATGTCCGAAAATATTAAAGGCAAGTTCGAAGATTCACTATATTGCTTGTGCGTGCGTGGCACCTCGGCGCCGTGATCTGTGGCGCCAAGACGTGTGATCTCGGCGCCACATATTACAGCGCCGACCCCCAGGGTCTATTTCTGCAAAAAATTACAAAAAGGGCACATATGTGAAATTATTTTGCGAAAAGAGCTAAATTGCAAAAAATAAGGACGGCCACCCCGCAGCCGGGTGACCGGTCCCCAGGGACCTATCTGCAATTTTTTGTCGTATTTTTTTTGCAGATTAGCCCCTGCCGCCCGGCTACCGGGCGGCCAGGTCCCGGCCGCCCGGCAGCGGGGCGGCCGGGGTATATTTATGTAAATTTCCAAATCGAAAATATATTTTTGTAAAAAACGGAAATAAAAAATATAAAAATAAAAAAACCGCTTCTTTCGAAACTCCTTTTGCATTTGAAACGAACCAGGCAGGCAGGATTGCTTTGAACCTTTGTACTTCGCCGCTATTTGAGTTTGTTTTCATCTAGTAGTGACATGCTCTCTGGTCCTGTTTGGATCCTGAGGTTAAACTTAATTTACCTCTCTTACTTATTTGAATGTTAAAAAGAACTAAACATTAGCTAACTGCTAGGCTAATTTCACATATAGTGGCTATTTGGTCCCTTGATTAATCCAAATTTAAACCACTAACACATCTATCTAGTACTAAACTTTAACAATTTATCCGTCTATAATTTTAGCTAATACAAATGTGTAGGTAAACGGGTAGGCTACGCTAGCATCACTACCGCATATACCCAAGATACTTGCGAGTAGAAGATCATAGATCGTTACCACTAGACGCGCAACGCAACGGAAGAAGTCGCGCGTCGATGTAGAGGAAGTAGTCGATCACGTCCCACGAACCGAGCTCCTCGTACTTGATCCCAGCAGCCGATCAGCGCAGCAGTCGCAGCAGCGCCTCCACGGATTCCACACGTACGGGGATGAAACGCCGGGCGTTGGTGTGCTAGCACCGCACGCACGGCATGGGCGGCGGCCGAGAGAGAGAGGGAGGGGCGGCGGCATATATTAATGGGCTTCTATCTCATAGGCCCATTAGTAACCCTAATCCCTTTTGGATCAATATCCTCTTGGGCCTTTAAACCGTATTGTGATGATGGGCTCTTGGGCATATCACCAACAATCTCCCACTTGCACTAGAGACAATCATACATGCAAGCTTTCCAACATTCCAAACCCCTTAAGTGTGTGACCCGTTAGGTTCATGTGTAGGTGGTCGTGATCGGAAATCATTTCCGAATCACAAGTCAATAGCGGAACCTAGCAGGGCATAGTGACTCACAAATACACATAAAGATCATATCGGCCGAACCTTAGATATACTCATACACCGATCCCTTTGCCACACGATACCAGTCAAGCTCAAAGCGAGATGCGTGCCACCTTTGTGATAGCTCGACCATTCTCTCGATCTAATAGTGGATTCTATTCATAACTAACCTTTAGTCATCATGATTAACTCTTTAATCACTTTGGCATGGCCATGCACTTTCAAATCCAACTATCTCGAGGGGCCCAGAGATATCTCTCCCGTTATCTAGGAGGGGCAAATTCCATCTTGATCCGCTCACATCCCATTCCATGTTTCATGACACACCTGTAAGCTACTTTTGTAACTACCCAGTCACAGAGTAGCGTTTAGTAGCCCCAAGATGCACCACTACACACAGTGAGAAACAATGGCGATCTCAGGTCTAAGGATCCAGTAGGTATAACACTCAAGAACAACTGATGGCACATACAAAATAACAATCCCAACATTGTCTTGGAGTGGGTCAATCCAACACCATGTTCACAAACATGTGTCCACATCATTTATCCGATATCTCCACATCCATGATCCGTGAAACATGATCATCAATTAATGCATGTGCTAGTCTCAACGTCGTTGTTGTCCCACACAACGACATAAACTAGGGATAATTTAGAATCATATCATTGTCAATAAAGAGTTTCACGAACAAGTCACATACTTGATAATCAATGTAAAAATAATCATCCATGGAACAAATAACAATTATTTATCATTACATACTCATGACACAAAAATCTCCCACGCATACTAGGATCACTGATGTAAGTATCTAATACCCATAGATCTCATGTGCGCCTCATGCTTTGGTTGTGGGAGAGGCTTCGTCAACGGATCAGCAACGTTTGAATCCGTGTGCACCTTGCAAACCTTCACATCACCTCTCTCAACAAAGTTACGGATGAGGTGATACTTCCGCAGTATATGTCTAGACTTCTTAGTTGTTCTAGGCTCCTTTACTAGTGCAACGGCACCACTATTATCACAATAGAGGTCCACTGGACTGGACGCACTAGGAACAACACCCAAGTCAGAAACAAACTTTCTGATCCAAACAGCTTCTTTTGCAGCTTCGGAAGCTGCAATATACTCGGCCTCTGTCGTCGAATCAGCCACCGTATCTTGCTTGGAACTCTTCCATCTCACTACCCCACCATTGAGGCAGAAAACAAAACCAGATTGCGATTTGGAGTCATCTTTGTCTGTTTGAAAACTATCATCGGTGTAACCCTTTACAAGGAGCCCATCTTCGCCTCCAAATATTAGGAACATATCCTTAGTTCTTCTCAAGTACTTAAGGATACTCTTTACAATTGTCCAGTGAGCTTCACCGAAATCTGACTGATACCTGCTCGTAACACTTAGAGCAAAGGAAATATCTGGGCACGTGCGAAGCATAGCATACATGATCGACCCTATGGCTGAAGCATAAGGAATCGTACTCATCTTCTTTTGCTCATCAGGTGTCGTAGCACACTGACTCTTGCTTAGAGTAATGCCATGTGACATTGGCAAGAAACCTTTCTTGGAATCTTGCATATTGAACCGATTCAATATCTTGTCAATGTACGTGTCTTGGCTTAATCCAATTAGCCTTTTTGATCTATCTCTATAGATCCTAATACCCAGAATATAAGCCGCCTCTCCTAAATCCTTCATCGAAAAACTCTTTTTCAATGAGGTTTTAACGGCTTCAAGCATTGGAATATCATTTCCGATCAGTAATATGTCATCCACATATAGGACCAGAAACACAAGTGCGCTCCCACTAGCCTTTTTGTAAACACAAGGCTCATCTTCATTCTTGATGAAGCCAAACCCTTTAACTACTTCATCAAAACGAATATTCTAGCTCCAAGATGCTTGCTTCAATCCATAGATGGACCTCTGAAGCTTCCATATTTTCCCAGCATTTTTAGGATCGACAAAACCTTCAGGCTGTGTCATATACACATCCTCACTTAGATGTCCATTAAGGAAAGCGGTTTTGACATCCCTTTGCCATATCTCATAGTCATAATATGCGGCAATTGCTAGGAGAATCCGAACAGACTTTAGCATTGCGACGGGCGAAAAGGTTTCCTCATAGTCAACACCTTGAATTTGTCGGAAACCTTTCGCCACCAATCGTGCCTTATAGATGTGAACATTTCCATCCATGTCTAATTTTTTCTTAAAAATCCACTTACAGTCGACAGGTCTCACACTGTCAATTTGATCGACCAAGTTCCAAACTTGATTATCATGCATGGATTTTAACTCGGATTCCATGGCTTCAAGCCATTTGTCGGAGTCGGGTCCCATCATTGCTTCTTTGTAGGTCAAGGACTCATCATTTTCCATCAATAATACGTGGCGCTCCTCCGTAATAAGGAGGTTGAGCTTGTCAGTAGTGCGACGTACCTTTATAGACCTTCGTGGGGCTGGTGCCTCAACTACGGGTTGTGCAACATCTTGCACATCCCGTGGATGTTCAGTGGTTGCTGAAACAGTTTCGGGTGTTTCCTGAATTTCTTCAAGTTGCACCTTGCTCCCACTAAATCCTTTTGAGAGAAACTCCTTTTCTAAGAAAACACCATTGCGAGCGACAAACACTTTGCCTTCCGCCTTATTGTAAAAATAATATCCTTTGGTTTCCCTAGGATACCCCACAAAAAAGCATTTGTCTGACTTTGGAGTGAGCTTATCTGACATCAAACGTTTGACATAAGCCTCACATCCCCAAACTTTGAGAAAAGATAATCCGGGACGCTTCCCAGTCCATATCTCATATGGTGTCTTCTCAACAGACTTACTTGGAACCCTATTCAGTGTGAATGCAGCAGTTTCAAGAGCATAACCCCAAAATGACAATGGAAGATCAGCTTGGCTCATCATGGACCTAATCATGTCCAACAAGGTTCGGTTCCTCCGTTCGGATACCCCATTCCATTGAGGCATTCCGGGCGGAGTTAGCTGCGGAATAATTCCACATTGCTTCAAATGATCACCAAATTCAAGGCTCAAATATTCTCCTCCACGATCAGATCGCAGAAATCTAATTGTCTTGCCTAATTGATTTTGTACTTCATTCTGAAATTCTTTGAACTTTTCAAATGATTCAGACTTGTGCCTCATTAAATAGATATAGCCATATCTACTAAAGTCATCAGTGAAAGTAATGAAGTACTGAAAACCACCTCTGGCTATTGAGCTCATTGGTCCACATACATCGGTATGTACAAGTCCCAACAAGTCACTCGCCCTTTCACTATGACCAGCGAAAGGCGCTTTGGTCATCTTTCCAAGCAAACAAGACTCACATGTGTCAAATGATTCAAAATCAAATGAGCTTAACAATCCATCTTTATGGAGTTGTTCAATGCGCTTCTCATTTATATGACCTAAGCGACAATGCCAAATAAAAGTGGGATTCAAATCATTTGGTCTAAGCCTCTTAGTACTAATGTTACAGATAGATTTATCCTCAAAATCAAGAACATATAATCCATTCACCAATGGACAATGAGCATAAAAAATACCATTGCAAAAAATAGAACAACGTTTGTTCTCTATTACAATCTTAAAATCACCAACTTCTTCCAAACATGAAGAAGAAATAATGTTCTTGCTCAAAGCAGGAATGCAATAACAATTATTTAATTCCAAAACTAATCCGGAGGGTAGAGACAAGTGGTAGGTGCCGACTGCCAACACCGCAACCTTTGCGCCGTTGCCGACACGAACGTCCAACTCGCCTCTTGCAAATCTTCTAGTCTCACTTAGACCCTGCAACGATTTGCAAGTGTGAATCATCGATCCAGTATCAAATACCCATGATTCACTAGAAGATAATGTAATATTTATTTCTATAACATTTATACCTGAAGTGGAAGTCTCACTTCCCTTCTTCTTCTTCTTTTCTTCCAAGTACTTCTTGCAGTTCCTATACCAATGTCTCTTTTCATGACAGTAGAAGCATTCATCCTCAGAAGTAGGGCCAGATTTGGCCTTAGGTGCTGGCTTTAGCTTAGAGCCCGAGGACTCACCACCGGAACTCTTTTCCTTGCCTTTACCTTTGGGATTAGGAGGCGTCCAACGCTTCCTCTTTTTGTTCCCCTTCTGAATCATCATCACATGATTGGGATTCTTCTTAATGCTCTCCTCTGCTGTCTTTAGCATCCCATGCAACTCACTCAATGTTTTATCCAAGGCATTCATCTGAAAGTTCATGATAAAAGGCTCATAGCTCGCCGGGAGCGACTGGAGAATAACATCAGTAGCCAAGTCTTGGTGAAGTTCAGAACCAAGTCTGTCCAAAGTCTCAATGTAACAAATCATTTTGATCACATGAGGACTGACCGGGCTACCTTCTGCCAGCTTGCACGCAAACAAGGACTTTGAGATATTGAACCTCTCAGTCCTGGCTTGGTTCTGAAACATCCCACGCAGCCCCTCGATCATGGTATGAGCATCCGCATGCTCATACTGCTTCTGCAGATCAGGGGACATGGTGGCGAGCATCAGACAGCTGACATCAAGTGAGTCATTGCAGTGCTTCTCATAAGCTCTACGATCAGCAACAGTTGCATTGTCAGGGAGATCATCAGGAAATGGCTGCTCAAGAACATACTCCTTTTTCTCTTGCCTGAGAACAATTCTCAGGTTGCGATACCAATCAATAAAGTTTGTTCCATTCAACTTTTCTTTCTCAAGAACAGAACGCAAATTGAAAGCGGAATTGTTACTGGCAGACATGATCTACAACATTAAAGTAAAGCAAGATTTCAGCACTAAGTTTATGTAAAAGACTTTCATTAACTGATTTAACAAAAGACAACCTACTATATCAAAGTCATCTTCCCTCTAATGACATATAGTGGTTCAAGATCCATAATCACTAAAATTCTAGTGAGCTTTAGCATCACGGCTAGAAAAATAGTGATATAGTTAAGTAACAAATTACTAATCACATCTCTATGCGACTCTTATTTGTTGGGTGGCATCCAATGCCCCGGCCCCAACCCTATGCCTTAAAGCCCAAAACTGTTTTGATAGCTTTGCTGAGTAAACCAATACTATGCTTGTGAATGTCCGACATCCACCCTATACAAAAGTGATAGCTGAGGGTACTCTACTTTGGTAAACCTACCACACAACGATCAAAATTTATAGGTGCAGCTATTGGTAAAAGGCATAAAAAACTCAACCTTTTCTGAGGGAAGCTATTCTATCATGATTAAAGCATCCACCATATGTAAAAGCATGAAAGAATAGAATGACAGGAAAATAAACATCACAGACATATAATCATATTATATTGTGAATAGTATGGCCTCTTGCATCATAATGGGCTCCATCGCCATGGCTCCAAGGTGACCTCCATTGACATCCATCCTGTCTTGTGGTGATCATCATCGCCATCATGATTGAAGCCTCCATGAAAAGATACTAAGCTACTACATCTAATAGCTAGTGAAATAATTACATGAGGATTCAAACATCACAAGTCGACACGCAAGTCGTTATACAATAATGGTGCAACCTCAACCCGGTTGTGTTAACTTGCGACACGCAGGCCGCACAAATCATCACATACATCATCACATGACATTGAGGCCATACCATTCACATCACACCCTGCAAAAACAAGTTAGGCGTACGACGTGTTCTACCAAAGTAGCGCTTGGGAAGCCGCTACATCGAGAAAGCAACGGCGGTCCCGTGCAAACTTTTCACTAGGTCAATCACATTGACCGTGCAAACTTTGCACTTGAGAAGACTGCATCTACACATGATCTCGATCTGTTGGTTCAATCTGCTGACTATGCACACAGTTAGTCCTGATGGTGATTCCAGCCGGTAGGGACATGTCGTATGCATAACAGAGAAAGAACACAAACTAATCTTTTGTCACATGCCGCGCAATCAACTCGCTCCAGTTTTAACCCCTTATGACCAATTGATCTAATCAAACCGTGCAAAAGTAATAGATCCAATGTACTACAACAATATATCACATATATGCAAAAGATCCAGACCAAAAACTACGCAAGATGGCTCTGGTACCACTGTAGGTAAACGGGTAGGCTACGCTAGCATCACTACCGCATATACCCAAGATACTTGCGAGTAGAAGATCATAGATCATTACCACTAGACGCGCAGCGCAGCGGAAGAAGTCGCGCGTCGATGTAGAGGAAGTAGTCGATCACGTCCCACGAACCGAGCTCCTCGTACTTGATCCCAGCAACCGATCAGCGCAGCAGTCGCAGCAGCGCCTCCACGGAGTCCACACGTACGGGGATGAAACGCCGGGCGTCGATGTGCTAGCACCGCACGCACGGCATGGGCGGCGGCCGAGAGAGAGGGAGGGGCGGCGGCTAGGAGGTGGCGCGGCTCACAGGGGTGTCGCCCCCCTAGCCCCTCCCTCATATATATAGGGCGTACTAATGTGCTTCTATCTCATAGGCCCATTAGTAACCCTAATCCCTCTTGGATCAATATCCTCTTGGGCCTTTAAACCGTATTGTGATGATGGGCTCTTAGGCATATCACCAACAACAATTTTTTGTCGTATTTTTTTTTGCAGATTAGCCCCTGCCGGGCGGCCAGGTCCCGGCCGCCCGGCAGCGGGGCGGCCGGGGTATATTTATGTAAATTTCCAAATCGAAAATATATTTTTGTAAAAAACGAAAATAAAAAATAAAAAAATAAAAAAACCGCTTCTTTCGAAACTCCTTTTGCATTTGAAACGAACCAGGCAGGCAGGATTGCTTTGAACCTTTGTACTTCGCCGCTATTTGAGTTTGTTTTCATCTAGTAGTGACATGCTCTCTGGTCCTGTTTGGATCCTGAGGTTAAACTTAATTTACCTCTCTTACTTATTTGAATGTTAAAAAGAACTAAACATTAGCTAACTGCTAGGCTAATTTCACATATAGTGGCTATTTGGTCCCTTGATTAATCCAAATTTAAACCACTAACACATCTATCTAGTACTAAACTTTAACAATTTATCCGTCTATAATTTTAGCCAATACAAATGGACCTCGCTCTCTTCCCCACCGTGCGAATGCTAGCTATCGAATCGTCCAAGAAGCACAATGCATGCGCGACCCACATCATCTATTAGTATTCTCTCTCGCTAGCTAGCCAGCTTGGTGACCAGTCCCGATCATATCCTTCACAGGCGTGCATTCTTCTAAGAACACGACGGTCGACGACGTCGAGATTCCCTAGCTCTTGCTAGCCCAGCATCCATCCGTCCCGTCCGTCCCTTAATTTCTCGCGCGCGGAAGAAGAAGAGAACAAGAAGAAATAAAGCTTAGGGACCGGCAGCATGTGTGGTGGATTGCGATGAGATCTGTCTGCAACGCGAACCTAGTCACCTACCAGCAGCATGCAGCTGCGAAACAACAAACAGCAATGGAACGAGAGAGAGAGAGAGAGAGAGAGAGAGAGAGAGAGAGAGAGAGAGAGAGAGAGAGAGAGAGAGAGAGAGAGAGAAGATACATGGCGGTGGCCACCCCCTAGCCTTAGCCGGCACCGGCACTCCGGCCGGCAGCCGCCGCCGTATGGGCACACCGAGCGCGTAACGTCCTCCGGCCGGCGGCGACCGGATCGGTCTCGACGGCGACGCCCACGGACGAGCTGCGCGCGGTCTTTGCGGCGGCGCCGCCCCACTAGCGCGGCGGCTCGCCCACTCCTGAGCCGCCGCGTGGGCTGCCTGCTGACCACCTCGCCCCGGCCCGGCCCAGCACGCGCACGGGGAGTGTGCATGCGTGCCAAGAATCAAACCGGCCACGGACAGTGCCCTGCCGCGCGCGACACGGTTATAAAGTATTCAACGGGCAGGCAAAAGAAAATAAAAAAAATGCTGCTGTTACTTTGCTTCACCAAGCCGCGTCTGATTTGATCACTCTCCCAACCTCCTGCTTAATACTAGAAGGTAGTGGATTATTATCCACTCGATTTTTGTAAGCTAGCTAGCTACCAGTCTACCACCTTGCATGTGTCTTGGTACTGCGTTTATATATATTTTGGTATGACGATAGATCTTATAATATATTATTTTATAACTTGATCAAAGTTAGAGGAGTTTGAGACCTATCATACCAAATTGTTGCATAGTACATACATGTTCCAAAACGCCGTTTATTATTTCTCCGCTCGGTAAGGAGGCAGTATACTTAGTGTGACACAGAGCTAATAGCTGAATCCACTCGGTTTAAAAGCTATAGGCTTTGAATGAGCAGGGGCGGAGCCGGGATTTGATCATTGGGGGGGCAAGCAGTGGTTGGAGGGGGCCAATAATGTTGCCGCAAGCCATTGCTAAGGCAATTTCCACCTTTGCTAATGGTGTTACGGGAGCATTAAGGGGCCAGGCCCTTGCCCGGCCCCGTCTCCGCCCCTGTGAATGAGTCTTCTAGTAGGTAATTTGACTGACCAGCAGCAGGTTCAGTGCATGCGCCTTACTTTAGTGTTCCTCATGATAACCAAGTCCATTCGATCCGTATGTCGTTGCACAATGCAAAAAGTGCTTTGCCATAGTGCGCACTAGCAGAGATCTATCATCAGAGAGCGTGCGAGTTAAACAAAGAAAAGCGATGGAAAGAAGTGACAAAAAGGGCGAGATAGCTAGGATCATGGTGGCCCTCACAGAATGTCCGAAAGGCCACTTCCTTTGATGGATGGAGATCGATCGAGACCATGACGACGCGGCTTTTTGTCTTCTCGGGCGCCGCCTCAGCGTCTGCTTACGTCGTCCCAACGGAAACATGCTCAGGTACCGCCTTCTAAAAAAACAAAGTCTCTCATCTTTTGTTGTTCTCGTTACACTGCAAGGGGTGCGCTCTGGCGCGTTGTAAAAAAACTCTTTTTTCTATCTTAATACAAAGATGCGCAATTCTCTTGCGTATTCCATAAAATAAAAAAACAAAATAAGAAGACACTCCAAAACTTATTTAGAATTTAAGATTTGGAGTAAATTGTTGCAACATTAATTTTGAGCAATCTCATCCATTCATTTCAGGGCATGTGTGGTGTAGCAGATCTTCGCTTGCTTCTGATTCTCTGTAATAAGTGCTTCTCTAAGACAGCTGGTTGAATTGGAAATAATTTTCTATGAGTTTTATGGAGAAAGTGAATGTGTGGGGAAGTGAATCAGAGGAAGCTAGTTTTTTTTTTCATCTTTCAGCGTCTTAGCTCATTTAGTATAATTTCTTGGGTCCACATAATATACCTAGAGTCACTTGTTTTCAAAATGTCGTTTGGCAGAGCTACTCCTGAAACCAGTTAGCTAGGGAGCAGCTACTTTGGGAGCTCTGCTAAACAGCCCCACATTTCATCCTACATATATTCGGAATCTTTTTTTGGTTGGTGAATAAATTTAAGATCAAGTTTTCAAGTTGGAGCTAGCTAGGGAGAATAATAATTGAGAGGGAAGAAAGAGTAAGCTGCAAAAAGGGTACACCACCAAAGAAAACGAAAGAACAACTCAAAAAAAGTTCAATCAATTTGGTATGTGCATATACATACTTACAATTACAAAGTGTTACTTCTTTTGGATATGAGATCCCAGATGGTCCCAGAAAGAAGTTACAAACTACAGTCGTTTATGATTACACTCATCTATTTTTTTCAGTTAACAATAGCTATATAGCACATGCCCAAAAGAAATCATATAGGGAACATATAAGGTGCAAACCAACCTCTCCGTGCAAACTGATATGTTCCCAAGTGGAGTTGATCCAATGACTCAGATTGGAGTTTCTATAGTTTGCACGGAGATGTTGGTTTGCTCCTGATACGTTCCCAATTATATATCACTTACAAACATGCAACAACAGCATGCGTAACACGAGATCTATAGATGCCGGAATTTGCAGGGATATATAAAAGCAAAACAACTTGGTGCAGTTCATGCTTTCATGGTGTGCCGCTGTTGCTGACTAATGGAGTAAGGTCGTCTTCAGCCTGTCCCCCACACATACACCCCAGCACTTTCAGCAGCAGACGCATTGCTGGATTCATTATTCGTTTCGTTTTCAGCTGCAAAATCGACATCATGCACGCGAATGATGCTTACCTCCACCACTTTCAGAGAGCTAGCAAGCACACGACACAGATTAGTAGGCCTACCCCAAACGGTGGGGGCCCCCAAGCATCGTAATGTTTTATGACATCATCCTTACGTTAGCAAGTTCCTGATATTGCCGACTTTAATTTGCCCCCCTCCTAAAAAAAACTTTCCAAATTTCAAACAAACATAAGTTGAATAATGTAACCATTGGCATTTGCAGGTTTGTGAAGCAACAAATTCACATAGATTCCTTATTGTTTAGGGGAAATGCAACTACATTATCGACGTAAATATAGATAGATAGACAAAGGCCAATACCATTAACAGACTAATATTTTCTGCAACCTTGCAAAGGTAGTAACAATTAGGGAAAATTGCAAGGCTGCCTTGTTTTTTAAACTTTGCATGTTTTCCCTATTTTTAGTTTTCCAATTGCATAATTGCCCCTGTTTGTAATAAAATAGGGGCAACCATGCAATTGGAAGACAAAAAAACAGAGACAAGCATGCAAAGTTAAAAAAAACAGAGACAAACGTGCAATTGGATCTCAAAATAAGAGCAGTTTTGCAAATGGCCCTACCAATTATGGTCTGTACGTGTATTTTCTGTCAGTGTCCATAAAAGATAACTATGTGTGAATTGTATTACCCTAGTGAATGCGCACACACGCCACAAACTTGATCAGCCTGACACAAAGCATGTCAAAGCAAGTCAAGAACAAAAAGCCAAAGGAACAAAAGGGCAGGTTGGCTCCCTCGTTTCTACTGACACTACTAGAAAAAGTCTCATTCGTCCATGGCCATTAGTACCGGGCATGTTTTAGTCCGGTACAAACGTTGGCACGGGGCAATATTAGTACCGGGCTCAAATTTGGAAG
The DNA here is from genome assembly GCF_016808335.1 of Panicum virgatum. NCBI lineage: Eukaryota > Viridiplantae > Streptophyta > Magnoliopsida > Poales > Poaceae > Panicum > Panicum virgatum. The sequence continues at coordinate 3,806,380 of NC_053143.1, read as the reverse complement.
CCCCCGGAGCCATTTTAGAACCGGGTCAAGACACCGGCCGGTACTAAATGTCGCATTTTAGTACCGGCCGGTGTTTTGGTACGGTACTAAAATGGCGCGGCCATTTAGTACCGGGGCAAGGCACCGGCCGGTACTAAAATGCGACATTTAATACCGGTCGGTGGTTTTTGCCCGATACTAAATAGGCCTCCACGGATACTTCAAAAGGAAAGCATCTCGCACATAGTCACATGTGATGCATATGTGGGATGGTAAAGGAAGCTCCGCGTGAAGACTGAAGTTGTGGGTTCAATTCCTCAAAATTGCATGCATTTTTTCGTCTTTATTGTCTGTCTTTAGTACCGATTGGTGCGACCGGTACTAAATGGATCATCCAATCCATTTAGTACCGGCCGGCCAGTACCGGTTGAAAACAACCGGTACAAAGCCATCCCCATGACCGGTACTAATAAGCTATTTTTCTAGCTGTGTGAGTGGGCTAGTCATTATAGCCAATAAGCTTTTGCATACATGAAGCAACTTCCATTGGTCGGCCAGTGGCATTCGTGAAATACGCTCTTCATCGTGTGGCAAAATTCACAAAGCACTTCCTTTAAATACAACAATCTACTTGTGCCTCCAGCCCCCTCCTCACTTGCACAGATCTTCCAATTCCACAGTGTGCCTCAAGAGCTCACCACAATTCATCTCGCTCCTAAAATTTGCAGCTATCTATCGTCTAGTGATCAGTCATCGTCATGGGAAATTGCCTGGTGATTCAGGACAGGAAGGAGATCAAGATCATGAGCGTCGACGGCAGCGAGGTCCTCAAGATGCCGTCCCCCGGCAGCTTCAAGGTCCAGGACGCCCTCACCGATCCCGGCGTGCTCCCGGTGAAGGCGCCGGCGGCTGCCGTCGACCCTGCAGGCGCCGTCAGGGTGAAGCTGGTGATCAGCAAGCAGGAGCTGAAGAAGATGCTCGACAAGGAGGGCATGTCGCTGGACGACATGGTGTCCCTCATTCGCAAAGAGGCAATCGATCGTGAACAGCAGCAGGAGGAGTGGTGCGGAGGGTGGCGCCCTGCGCTGGAGAGCATACCGGAGGGCAGTGATCTATAGCAGCCTGGGGATTGTTCAGATAGATATCAAAAGTTGCAGAAAAGAAAGGTTGCAAGATCATCGATCCTGCTTACAAAAGTTACAGGGTACGTTTTGGAATAAGCGCAAGAAAAACATATGGTAGATAGCATATATATATATATATATATATATATATATATACATGTAAATATATAGAGGTAGTGTTGATATAGATATGGAACGAGTTTTGAGATAGGGATTCTCTTCATCTTTTCTTGCTGCTCACATGCATGCAAGCATGCATGCTTGTAAAGAAGAGGTAAAGATTTTTTTTGAAGTAAAAGAAGAGGTAAAGATGGTCCTGGAAATCAAGCACGTCTCTATTTTTAGTATTTTATGGCGCCATACTCTGTGTCCTCGTAGTCATTAGGAGCAAAACTAGCTTTGGCTATGTGTTGATCTTTGTTAATGGTCAGGAAAGCCATGCATGCTATGCTATGGCTGAAAACAGGAAACTCTGCTGCAAGCCACTGCAGCTTATGTCAGGTACATATCGGCCCTGTTTGGTGCATTCTAGAAAAATTCTAGAATGGATTTTGACCAATATTTTAGAGTGTCAAACAAAGTCAGTTTACAAAATCAACTTCAGAACCCCTGTGCTAGGAACTCTGAAGAATCTAATGAGGCATTTGACCGCGTGATTAGAGAATAGTTACTGTAGCATCACTGTAGCCGATCATCGATTAATTACCGTCATTAGATTCGTCGCGAAAAGTTACACTCATCCCTAAAGAGGTTTTGCAAATAGACTTCATTTAGTACTCCATGCATGCGAGATTTTTTTTTCTCGAAAAACATGTGCGCTAGGATCTAGCACAATCCAAACAAGGTCATTGCCGCTCACATTTGGGATACGTACAGGTAAAGAGAACCAACAAGTGTTCCAAAAAAAAAAAACAGAGATTAAAGAGCTATAGACATGTTCTCTGTATGGGAATTCCTCGAGATCAATCGGCACAGTTCTTGCAGCCTCGGCGAGACAGAGTAGTTACGAGCAGAGGAGATCATAGAATGGTTTCGACAAATCGAGATCAAGCTATCGCCAATAATTCAGTTGTCCTAAGCTAATATACT